>NC_081410.1:168413160-168753993 GCF_030272615.1 Cryptomeria japonica | reverse complement strand
CTTTTGCATGATTAAATTGAGTGGACTACACATGGTGTCCAAAAACTGTGATTATATGTAGCCTCCACTATGACCCAACTGCCCTACAATTTTCAGCATTGTTTGTTATGACTTGGACAACATTTTGAGGCCCCAACATGTTAATGGATTCTATAATGGTATTGGCAATGAAACTTGCATCATTTACTTGCCCCTCACAATCAACCACCATTAAAAACATAGCCCCTTTAGGGCCATGTATCTTTGATCACTCTCAATCGTATCTCTACTGAAGCTTTCTCCTTTGCCAATAAGGTGGTTTGCACCTTTTCATACAGTCAAATTGAAATGAATGCATTCATGTTTCAAGATCATGAACTTGGACATATCATGCATAAGAGATCTACCCCAGAACTTGATGAGGATCATTTCATGAGTACTATAGAAGAGTTTTGTTCAAGTCTTGTTGACGATTCTCTCCAATCAGAAATTTGTGAACAGCATAATAAGGAAAGCAATGCAGTCATGTTTTCATTTGAATCACATGAAAATCTTTCTTTTCAGCATAAGGTTATGGTCAAAGAAGCAACTGATAAAGGTGTAATCCACAATAAAAATTCGGTTTCCGTACGATCAAGAGGATGTCCAATCAGACATCTTGCTTGGTTGGAAGCCAATGGGAGGACAAAGGTTTCACTTGTTCTTGAACATGAAGATACAATTGAAAGTGAGGCAATAGATGCATCTATGGTTGAGCAAAGGCAGCCCAAATTCATTGATCCACTTTGGAGCAGAAGCACATATGATTCATTTCAAGAGGAAGGTGAATTTGTTCATCTTTTCCAAGGAGTGTTGCATCAAGTTCTGGTACACGTGTCCGTGCTTCAATTGGTTGTGGCTGCTCTTGATCATGCAAGGTACCATAAGCTGTTGAGGAAAGGCAATTATTTTGCTGAGCCAATGATTGGTTTCATTTGAAAGGTTTTCATTGTGGCTAGTTTAGGATTATGTATGTTTCCGTTTTCAATAAGTGCAATTGCACAAGTTAGCGTCTTGTTTTAAGTAGTTTCTTTGCATCAGTCATATCATCCTTCTTGTCGTCTGTGCCTTTGTTGCTTGACTTTGTAACCCAATGGATACTAAGGCACTTAGAGTTCTCGATTCTACTCCCTTCAATCGTTCCAACAATCAAAGAAATTTCCCCAGTCAGAGCCAATTGTTGTCCTCATTTTTGAATTTTCAAAAATGTGACAACCCTTACAAAATTTGGGTTTAAATGTGTTGTTTTTGTCTCCAAGGCACGTTTTATGAGGTACAAAACTCACATTTGTTAGTGTCAAATCATTGTGGGGGTGTCTTTGCCGTCATGATTCATTGTCCAAGTTTTGCTTCCTATTGACCTCGACTAATCTTCGGTTCATTCTTGATCCATGTTTCAAATTTCATTGCATTTCGAGTTCATTTGCTACGTTTTTCCTTCAACTTTGGGTTTTTTCCTCTTGACTGCAAGTGGCAAAATTTCCTTATTTTGCAAGTTAGGAATTTTCTTTTGTTTTTGTGTTGTAAGGGTTTTTTAAAGCAATTACTAGTGCACTTTATAAAAGACTTGTAACTTGCTTTTTATTTTCCCTTTTCCCCCTTTTGTCTTTTAAATTGTTTGTAGGAACTTTTTAGATAAATTGCAAGTGAATTTAAAATTACAAGTTTAATGAGAACTTGTAAGTTCTCATAAAAGTTCCTACTTTATGCTTTTAAGTTGTAATAGGGATTTTATTTCCCTATTACAAGTCTTTTAAAGTTTTTAAAGTCTTTTTATGTCTTGTGTCTTACTTGTAATGGGAATTTCATTTCCCTATTACAAGTTTTTATGTTTTTTTGTTTTTTTCCTTCTAAACTTGTAATGGGAATTTTATTTCCCTATTACAAGTCTTTATGTTTATGTTTTTAAAACTTGTAATGGGGATTTTATTTCCCTATTACAAGTTGTTTTGTTATTTATTTTTGCTCTTCTTCCTTTCAAACCCGAATTTGCTCAAGTGAAGGAAAAGTAAAGCAATTTAAAACTTGTAAAGGGGTTTTAAAAACCCGATTGCATCTTTGGAGGGCACATTTGCTTGTAGTAGGAGAAGAAAAACCCGATCTGCATTCTTTCTCTCACAAATCTGATTTTTGTGGCATTATTCCCTTGAATCCATCCCACATTCTTGATATGCTGCTGGAGATCAATGATTGGTGCCACGTTTTTAGGATTCAATGGTTTTGGCAAACACGTTGTGCATAAATGTGGAGATTTTTGGCTCCATTTTTTGTTGTGTAAGCTCCACGTTTTGGGTGCCCATATTCCGCCATTGTTGCCACATTTGCAACACGTTTTGCATCCTTCATTCATTGAAGAGTGTTTGACATCAAACGTATCTCTCCTTCCAAGCCCATTTTTGTGGAGTTGGATGAATGGAAATCTATTTTTAACTGCAAAGGAAATATCAACGTGGTCATTTCTCAAGCATTTTGGTTCTTCCCAAGCTCATTTGTTTTAATCTAAGGCATTCTTCAAGCAAGGTTCATTGAATGCAAGTTGTAAATGTGCAAGATTTTCCCCTTTCATTTTTCCTATTTACTTGTATTCGGGTTTTCAAAACCCGATTACAAGTAACTTTGGTAATGTTGACCTTCCCCCTTTGGTAAACAGAGTTAATCTTCTTTTCACAAAATTTACAAATGTTGAAGAATTGAGATGAAACTCATTCATTTGATTTCGGGATTTACAAATCTGATTACAAGTTGAACTTTTTCCCTTTTTCCAAGTTGTCAAGCTGAAAATATTCCTTCCCATACATGTACATGGTCATAAGCTTCATTCCCATCATTTCCCACATATCAAAATCCCTATTCCCACCATTTCATCCACTCATTTCACACCTTCATTCGTTTTTCCCATTTAAAGTCTACTTGCAGTCAGAATTTTAAAACCTGATTGCAGTTGTGTCTTCACTTGCAGTCAGCCTTCCAGAACCCGAAATTGGCCCAAAATGCACTAAAAAAACACTTGTAAATGAGTCTTAAAGGTCCAATTACAAGTGCAAACTTGTGGTTACTGTTGTGACCATTTCACACATCGCCCCATTGCAAATGGGGACCCTGCTTTTTGCTTTCTAGGGTTTGTTTTTTAGGTCTTTTAGGGTTTTGTCTATTAGCCTTTGCAGGATGAATGCTGTCGAGGGGATCGTTGGATTACAGGTTTTGCTTGAGCCAGGGTGAGTCCACAGGGCCCCAGAATTAGGGTTTCTTTGAGAGTCTTTCTTAGGGCCTGGTTTTGCTCTTGCTGCTAATTGTGTCTTGCTTGGTGAGTGAATATCATCCTTGAAGGTCTGAGTTAGGTCGAGTTGGTGAGTGATGAAGTCTGAAATGTCATCCTGATCTTCAAATGCCCTGAAATTTGGCTAAGTCTGGAATGTCCTGATCCTGAAATTTGACTAAGTCTGGAAAACTGAAGAATCCTCCAAAAACTAGATTTTGCAATATAGCTCCTGGAGGTCTGAAACCACTCTCAAACATCCTGAAAGTATATATGGAATATAACTTAAAGTATAAGAAAGAAGAAAGATAGAAGGAAATGACACTTATACTTTCCTTTATATTCCATAAAATGATCCTGACGGAGAGTTCAAAAAGTCAAATTTCGCTCCTAACCCTTCCAGAGGGTCCAAAGCGAATTTCGCTCCTGACCCTTCCAAAGGGTCCAAAGCGAAAATCTCCATAAGACATTCTAGTTTGACCCAAACTTAGAACCAACTCATTCTCAGGCATCTTTGAGGGCAAAACACTTGTTTGGATGGAAAAATGTGAAAATGAAGTCAGGATTTTGGCCAAGATTAGGAATTTCGCTCCTAACCCTTCCAAAGGGTCTAGAGCGAAAATCCTTATACACCCCAATTTATCACTTATCAAGACCAAGTTCCTAGTTTCTAAGGCACATGTGGAGATGTTTTTGAATGTTCTTGCCTTGAGAGGGAGTTGGATGATTTCAAAGATCAAGATTTTGCTTAAAAAGTGATTTTCACTCTTGACCCTTCCAAAGGGTCCAGAGCGAAAATCAACCTAGGATTCATTTCTTGCCTTATTTGACCAAATTTTGATTTGCAAGGCATTTTGAAGGGAAAAGTGGACATGTTTGGACTTTGGAAATGTTTGAAAACCTTGAAAAATGATGGATTCTAGCCAGGAAGAGGAATTTCGCTCCTGACCCTTCCAAAGGGTCCAGAGCGAAATTCATCATAAACTTCATTTGCCACCTTGTTTGAGCTTGAAACCTTGTTCCTAACTTGGAAAGTGATCTAATTTTGCGTTGTGAAGTGGTTTGAAACTTGAACACTGAGCAATTTGGCCTAGAATGAAGATTTCGCTCCTGACCCTTCCAAAGGGTCCAGAGCGAAAATCTTATTTAAGCTTATTTTTCACTAATTTTGGCTAAATTATGATGTGCAGGGTCTCTTGGAGTGAAGATTGGACATCATTTAAAGATTTGGAAACATGCGAAATGAAGATTTTTGGACAAAATGGTGAATTTCGCTCCTGACCCTTCCAAGGGGTCCAAAGCGAAATTCCCAATAGCTCTCATGTTGCAATGAAAAAGGTCAAAGCATAGGCATGAATGGAAGAAGAATAGCTTGTTTTTGCCTCCGGAGAAGTCTCAACTTAAAAGAATAAAGGATTTTGCCTAAAACCAAAATTTCGCTCCTGACCCTTCCAGAAGGTCTTCGGCGAAAATCTTAGTAGAAGACATTTCTTGCTCAGTTTGGGCGAATTGGAGTATCAAAGGCCTGATGAAAGGTGAAATGAACATGATGAAGCCCCTAGGCCTATTTGGAGATGAAAGAATGAAGGAGTTTTGTCCACGAAAGGCAATTTCGCTCCTGACCTTTCCAGAGGGTCCAGAGCGAAATTCCTTCTAAATGCATTTTTTGGCCTTTCTTGGACATGAAATACTATTCTTAGCACAGTGCAAGATGAAATCTTACTTAACAAAGAAGCTTCAAGGTGAAAAGTGAGAGATTTTGGTCAAAATTGCAAAATTCGCTCCTAACCCTCCCAGGAGGTCCAGAGCGAAATTCTCAAAAACACCTTTTTCTTGCAAGATCAAAACGATTTTTGTGGTTGAAGGAATGTGAGGAAGCATGTTTTGTCCTTTGAAGATAATTTGGATGGTCAAGAAGAAGCAACCTAGCCTAGAAAAGGAAATTCGCTCCTGACCCTTCCAGCGGGTCCAGGGCGAAAATCCTAAAACCTATCTTTTCCTCCAAAGTTTGAGCGAAGCTAAGCTTAGGCATGGGTTTGAAACGACATTTGGATTGCCTTAGAGTGGAAATGGATTGCCATGAATGCAAGTTTTGAAGCCAAGGAAGAAATTCGATCCTGACCCTTCTAGAGGATCTAGGGCGAAATTTCCAAGTTCTCCCCTTTTCTTGCAAAATTAAGACACAATCTTGCTATTCATGATTTGGATGGGAGAGAGGCATGATGTTCTTTGCCTTAGAGGTGAATTCAAGTTAAAAGCATGAAGAAATATGCCTAAAACTCAAAATTTGCTCCTGACCCTTCCAGAGGGCCTAGGGCGAAAATCATAAAATCAACATATTCCTTCTAAGTTTTTGCTAAGGCAAGGATGCACTAAGGTAGAAATGACCTTTAAGACCATTAATGAGTAATTGTTTGCTTCAAAACTTGATGATTCTAGGCCAGAGAGAGAAAAATCGCTCCTGACCCTTCCAAAGGGTCCAGGGCGAAAATTTGAAAAACCCCTATTTTACCTTGCAGGAACAAGCCAAACTTGGGTGGAGTGAGTAAGGAAGAAAGTTGCCTAGCTAAGAGTGAAAGTTTCAACAAAATTTGATAAAGGAGTAAGCCTAAGGAGGAAAAATCGCTCCTGACCCTTCCAGAGGGTCCAGGGCAAAAAACCCTAAAATCACTTTTCCTCCTAAGTTGAATAAAACTAAGTCTGGAATGCAATGAAAGAGCCTATTTGGAGTTCCTTGAAGAGGTTTTTGAACTTTGAAAATGAAAATTTTGAGCCCAATTATGAATTTCGCTCCTGACCCTTCCAGAGGGTCCAGAGCGAAATTCCCCTAAATGCACTATTTCCTTCAAAATTTTGATGAGCCAACTCAGTGATACAAGGAAATGGACCCTGGAGATTGCCTTGGAAGAGTTCAATGATCAAGCTAAGGTGAAATTTTGGCCTAAAATTGAAAAATCGCTACTGACCCTTCTAGAGGGTCCAAGGTGAAATTTACATTTTCACCTAATTGCTCATGAGAAATGATGAAAAATTGAAATGCAAGACCTTGATTAGGCCAAAACAAGCATAAGCTCGCCTTCCAGGAGATTTTGGAGTGAAGGGAATGAGGTGTTCAAGTCTTAAATTGAAAAATCGCTCTTGACCCTTCCAGAGGGTCCAAGGCGAAATCATGAAGAAGCTTCACTTAGCCTCAATCCAACCTTGATATTCCCCAATTTGCACTAAATTACCTAAATTCAAGACATTTGGGAGGTTGAATTAAATTCGCATTAATTAAGGCATTGGCAATTTAATAAATTAATTTTTAGGCCTTAAAATAATTAAAATTTTTTACCTTGGAGGCATTAAAATTAATTTTAAAAATTAAAAAATGCAAAATGAGCGCTCAAAATCATTATTATGCCTTTATAGGCAAGTCGGCCACCTTTTCAAGGAATTTTTATTTGTTTTTCCCCCTTATTTGCCAAGTCGGCCTTGAAGGGATTAGGGTGAGCGCTCTATATAATAGGGGAGTGTTGCTTCAAGTTTCAAATAATTCATTCATCCCTTCTAAATGCGATTTTGAGAAGCAAACTGAGGAGCGAAATCTAGCAGATTGGAGGCGAAATTTTGCTAAGTGTTGGAGACTAAAGAAGGTGAAGCTCTTTTGAAGGCTAATGGAGGCATAATTCATCCAAAGGAAGACCACAATTCAACCCTTGTCCAGCAAAATCCGGTCTTCTTTCTTCATTTTCCAAGGTTTTATAGTTAAGCATTCAAGGGAAGGTATGAAGAATCAAATTGTTTGGAGTTCTTATTCAAGATTTGTTTTGATTTTCATAGGTCTAAGTCTTGAAAATCCAATTTTCATTCATAATTAATTTGGAAATGTATAATTCTTGATTTATCATGTCTTTTTCAAATTAATATCTTAAGTTATACCCTTGAAAGGTCTTAAATTTCATGCTTCAAGGTATGATACTCAAAGACTAATTTTAAGTTTTTGTGTAGGTTTCAAATAACCACCCAAGGCTGGAGGATCTATTACTTAGCAGACTCTCAACAAAGAGGATCGTGCAAGGACAAGGGCGACCTCCTCCCGTCTAGCATCGACAAGGACGGCCTTCTTCGGTCAAGCATCATCAGGAATAACCTCTTCCAATCCAGCACTCCAAGGTGAGGTACATCATCATCCTGCACATCAAAGACAAAAGAAGTCAGAGCAAGGGTTCGTTGAAGAAGCAGATAGTTTCAGATGAATTAATTAAAGCTAGCTTCTCAGCATCATCGAATTGGATATCTACCAAGTTGCAAGTGTCAGACAAGGTGGCATCCTAGTCATCATTCCTCCAGTCGGGTTGGTCCACCTCAACATGTCCAGATTCAATGTACCTGACTCATTAAAGGTGGCACAAACTTCGATGTACCTACCCCAACTATCCATTGGTCGAATATTCCAGAGAAGACATGTGTCCAATTAATACAATTATTTCATTGGTCATAATTGAGTTTGTTGTAACAAACCCTAATTAGGGTTTTCATTGTAGAATCTTGGCCATTGATCTCAAATTGATCTTAGCCATTGAATTGTATTAAGGGCACTATATAAGCCTCGGCTCTTCATTTGTAAAGGCTAATAGAAAGTAGTTAGTGAATAGTGGAAAAATAGTGGGTAAATAGTTAGTGAATAGTCAGTTAATAGTATAGCAATTAGAGTAGAGTAGAGAGAGAAGGCAAAGATTGTTGCCAAGATGTTGTAAAAGACTTGTAAAACTTCATTGAAGAAATGGTGAAATTTATGGGTCGATTCAACAATTTGCATGGTCTCTATACTTCTCATATTTGATTTCATGTTATTAGATGAGTGGAAGAAATGTGTTTGATTGATGGTGAAATTTGTATATCCATACTACTAGCAGTTTGTTGATTGCAGACTTGCCTTGTGTAGTCAACTGGAATCATTCAGCTTAAGCTTAACTTCAATTGTCGCTTCTTCATTGATATGCATCAGCCTGATGGTGTCTATGCCTGTAGTGATGATCTGAACATCATAAAGCTTTCCTCCTAAGATCGCACTAACCTTGTGGAGATGGTCCTGCGATGTCAAAACAAGACTTAGTTAGAATTTCATCAAAGATCAATCATTGCTCTTACATTCCTTAGTATCAGAATTAGATCCTTTCCTCGCCTTCGTCCTTTTTCCTTTTTTCAAATCTAAGCTAGTAAAATCCTGTGTTCCAGCAATATTCAAAGCAAATCAGACGTTTAGGTCGTCAAGTGTAAGTCCCCTTGTGATTCCAGCAAATCACATCATACCACAGAGAGCTTATCCACACGTAGAGATCCTACATACAAAGAACCTTGAAGTCATCCCGATTGATCCTTTTCATGACATCTTCAGCATTCGGAGACTTTATTCAAGAGAGGATAAGGTACCCTTTAGGTATTTTATTCTGTGTTCGCATGTGCATGAAAAACACATCAACAGTTACCCATTACACATATGAAGTTGCATGTTTGTTCTCCACAACTGCAAGTCAATGCTCTTATTTTCCACACCTGTAATGCAGTCCTCAAAACCCAAAATTCATTTGTGAGCCCATTTTTGCATCAATTTATCCCTTCCCATGTCAGTCTTGTTTGCACACACGACCTACCAAATCAATAAATTAAAGCATGGGCCTAATTTTGCAAGCAGATTTCAAGATTGGAGGATGATACAAAGAAAGAACAACAACATAACAGAGCCACGCAAGGAAATGGTAAGTGACATGAATGGTTGAAAGTGTAGAATACTTTCAAGACAGAGACATGCTTCTTACTTCAACCTTGCAAAGAACTTCTCTCGTAAAAAGTCAGTACTACCCCAAGCATGTGAAAGGTCGGAGTTTGTTGGTTAAAGACACAAAGACTGTCAAAGGTGCAAGTTCTTGTTCCAATTCAAGATGTCATTTGCCTCGATCACAGAGTGTCTTGTAGCAGCATGAAGATTTTAAAAATAGAGAATGATGTAATTAAAGTCGTGTCTTCGAACACTGAATAGTTTCAGAACTGTAGTTTTCCTTTCGACAAAGTTTACTTGTAAAAAAAATTTTAAAAAACAATTTTGTAATTACAGTGAAGCTGATTACAAGTCAATTTAGAATAGGACTTGTAATTTTGAATAAGTCTTAGTTAGTAGTTGGAATAAGTCATGGTGGTTGAGAGAATTTCTCAAGTTAGTTAAGATCCTCCCACCTTTTTCTCAAGGCTCCTCTCCTATAAATACTTGAGGGGATCTATTGTAATTTTTATTTTTTGGCAATGCAACAAAATTTTGCCAATTTGTATGTGCACTCTAAGTCTTTGAGCTTAGATGTAAATCAAATTGGTTTCAGTAAAAGAAGCAAGTTGTGTTGAGACTTTGTGCCAATTCAAGTTGTTATGTGACGACATTTTCTGGAGTTGATTGTGAGTTTGGTTCTATTGTTCAAGAGGGATTTAAATTCAATCTTGCAGACTTTGAGCTGCTAATTGTATTTAGAGTTATATGTTTGGTTTTCAGATTTGATCTTGTAGACTTTGAGCTGCTTATTATATTTGAAGCTAGTGTGGAAAGCTCAAGTGGGAAGATAGCTTGTAGACTTTGAGCTGCTTCTATTTTTAAGACTTGTTCATGTAAGGTGAAGTGCATCATGTAGTTAGACTTTGAGTTGCTACATATTGTGCTTAGTTAGCAGAAAATCATCTAAAAAAGGTTGATAGGAGAATAGATAGTTGAAGACTTTGAGCTTTCTTTTTATTTTCCCGTCCCAGGGAAGTGACAGAGGTCTTTGTGCTTTCATGGAAACTTTGTTTCCCTTTATGTTCCGAAAATTTTACAAAAACGTCTCATTTTTGTATTTGTTGTTATTTATTTCCAATTACTATTACTTTTGTGTGAAAACAAAAGAGTACAGTTTTTATTAAAAGAAGAAGAAACACTGCTGTTTCACCCATATTAGATTAGTTTAGTTTGTAGATAGAGGGAGCCTTCCCTAAATTAGGAGAGTATCATACTCACACACTGTGGCTGAAACTACAATTTTGCACATCCCCCAGGTGTACAAAATTTTCAACCAACAACATCGTCAAACATCTCAATTATAAAAGAAGATCAAACAAAGTATGGAATCTTCACTAAAGCTCGACAAAAAAGAATATCAAAGACTTTGGAATCATCAACCATTTCTATGTTGAGGAGAACCAACCAAACTTAGTATTGCTAAGGAATGTTGCCCTTGACAAGCTATAATAATATTTTCAATATTATTGATAGATAGTGACTAAACAACATGTGATTAACGATTGATTTGGAGATATTAAAGTTTGTGACTCTTAGCGATCAACAAACAAATGAAGAGAGGAAGTGAAATATCCCTTGTCCAGACTGCTATATAAATTGTTGTTTATGGCTCAAGGAATATTGTCAAACACTTCACCATCAACCTCTTGACCTGCTGTTGTAAGTTTTTGATTGTTTTTGTTTGTTGTTTTGCTTGATGCTAAATGATGTTTCAGTTGATTGCTTGTGAATTTTGAACATAAGATGCCAATCCTTGAATTGAAACTCAAAAATTAACATACATGAAACAGATACATGGCTAATGCAAAAACAAATCAACATCTACAGCCAAGAGACATTACGTCAAATAGTTGGCATGCAACTATCATTTGCTGGGAATAAATGCACATCACATTAAATACATAAGTCCAACTTCAAACCCCTTTTTGTAAGCAATCCTAAGTACAATGCCGTTATAGAGATGGCCAAGACTCCTAGCTCACAATGACACATATGAAGCTACACCTGATCATGCATGCATGCCTACAGCAGCAATATTAAGCTCCAAATCTGACAGTGCAAACAGTTATGAAAATTTCAAGGAACCTGATTATAGAAGTGCCCTATGTTTGCCGATGAAGAAGCAACCAATGACAAATGGAAGAGATCTTCTTAAGCCCAAATCGAAGCCTTCTTCTAGCCAGCCCTGTTCTGATATATATGTCAGACAATTATAAATAAACAGCAGCCTGAAAGTGGTTCCTTAAGCATCAAAACCCATCGGTATCCCTTCAAAAAGAGAGCGCTCAAGCTAGAAGGTGAAATCAATGGACCTATAGACCCCTATGAATCAAATCGTGTATTCCTCCAGCTGTTGTAAAGTCTGAAAAAGACAGATTAAAACTCAGAAATTGGAACATGCAACCAGCTCTTATGTAGCAAGATAGATGAAGATTTTCAACAACAACAATGCCTCCAATGATCTCCAAATCGAACCCTAGCTAAATTTGAACCTTGGCCACCGGTTAAGCTCCAATGAGATGATTGAAGTATCACCTTCACAAAAAGCAAACCTCAGAAGATCTTTCACCACCTCAGGTAGCTGTCACAATGAAGATACTATATTCTCCAATGCCCTGATTTGCAGAAATGCAGAAACCCTTGGGTTTGCCTTCTCCAAATACCAAGAAATCATTAATGTCAAGTTATCAAATGCTCAAGAATGAGTTTATTGGCTTCTTCAATGTATATTTATATCTCTCCAAAAGGGGGTCGAATTTCTCCAAAAAAGCACCTTTTTAATGTTGGCACTATAACTCAATTTCACCCCCTTGGCCT
Organism: Cryptomeria japonica; assembly: GCF_030272615.1. NCBI lineage: Eukaryota > Viridiplantae > Streptophyta > Pinopsida > Cupressales > Cupressaceae > Cryptomeria > Cryptomeria japonica. Next base: position 168,742,099 of record NC_081410.1, on the reverse strand, counting down.
AGGCACATCACTTAAATAATCAATTGGCCCCTTTTTAATGATGCAAAGACCCCTTCTTTATGAAATATTAATAATTTTATATTATAACATTAAATGCCTTATTATAATTAATTATTAATAAAGTGTTCACTTTATTAATAATTAAATAATCATAACTCCCCAAATAAACATTATTTCTCAATTTCGTCTACAACTGGAAGTTGACCATTTTATCCTCTGTACATGCAAGTGCCTTGCTAAAAATAGAAAGGGTCCCTCTCTATGTAACTTTGACTTACTATAAATAGTAAGTATGTGAAACTGAACCCAAACGAAGTCCAATCTGAACCAAACGAAGACCAAACTGGAACATACTGAATTTTGGAGAAGACGAAATCCCCCATTAACCAAGCCCCTGCCTCAGAAGACCCTCTATCCACGATTATTAGTCGATGAGGGTCAGAATGATAGGCTAATCACTCAGGAATAGGAAGGAAGCATTACAGGAAGGTACCACTATATGAAGTTTGGGACTACTTCACTGAAATGAGGGCAAGCTGCCATTAAAAGAAATACGTATAATGAACATCAAATAAAGGAAAATGATATACAATGATATGTTACAATTGTATGTGAATTACAAACATTACAGAAGTCAACACCCAAAACTAAGTCAGCAACTATTTTCATCTCATACGATTGATGTACTCTCCCAAGCTCTTTATTCCTGTGGAAAGTTGGAAGCTATTGAACGAAAGACAACAATGGAATAAAGACAACGATAAACAATATCTAAGTTACCGAGTTCGCCCTTGGACCCCCTGGTACTGGTACTGGTACTGGTCCTGGTTCGGGTCCGGTTCGAACTGGGTTCGACCAGGGTTCGAAAAACCCAGAGGTGGTTCGAACTTGGTCAAACCCAGTCGAACCCGGGCAATTGGGCGGCCCAAAAAAGCAAAATATATGCAAATTTTAATTTTTTTTTGAATTCCGCCTTCTAAAAAGTGAAACTTATACCCTAAAAGTGACTTCTAAAACATTATATTCACTCATTTCACCTCATTTGTGTTGCAAACAAAAGTTTTATGAGAGCAGGTTGAAGAAAGCGTGAACAAAATTTGGCTTCCAAGATCAAAGAGGAGGAGTTGAAGACTGATTTTTGAAGCTTCAACAAGTGTTGCAGCATCATTTCCATACATTTTCAAGCTTCCATTGGTTGCAAGAGGTAGGTTTTTTTACATTTTTTTCCAACTGTTTTTGTTTCACAAATTGTCAAACATGAAACTTGAATTTTTTTCATTATTTAGTCTTTGTTTTTGAATATATTTATATTATTTCTTGCAATAGGAACTAGAATGGCATCTACATCTTCCTCCATTGGCAATGAACAAATAATTGCAAAACAAACAAATGATCCAAATTCTCCCTTATGGAAGTACGTTGACATTATAAAACAACTTCCAGGAGGTGGGGGATTCTGTTGGAGATGCCAAGGATATGGTATTGAACGTAATAGTTCATATTATCAGGTGGTAGGCCATTTGTGTGGATTAAAAGGAAGAGGCATCAAAAAATGTCCTAGAAAACATGGTAAATCTATACCGGATGAGACAGTGATGAAATATATTAGGGAGCATGAGGCGGCGGAACAGAGAGAAGCCCGTAGATTGAACCAAACCGCATCAAAGAAAACAAGGGGAATGCAAGCCCCTTCTAATCCCAATAATGTAGTAGAAGACCACCCCTTCTTTGCCACAAATGAACCTCAAAGTGAACCACCCTTGACACGTAAAAGAACAAAGGGGCCTTTAGAAACCGCATTCCAAAATGAGAGTAGAGACAATGCTGACAAAGATATAGTAAGGTGCATTTATGCAAATGGGTTGTCTTTCAATGTTGTTCACTCCCCATATTGGAAGCAAATGATAAAAAGTGTTAATGAGGCTCCAAGAGGGTATAAGGGCCCCAGTTATGAGAAGGTACGTGGAACATTATTGGAGAAAGAGGTGAAGAGGGTTGAAGAAGCATTGAAACCCATAAGGGATTCATGGGTTGAGACAAGTGTAACAATTGTTTTAGATGGGTGGAAAGATGCTAAAAACCGTCCCTTGATCAATGTCATAGCGGTGTCCCCTAAAGGGGCAATGTTTTTTAAAGCTGTGGATTGTGAGGGCCAAATAAAAGATGGCCAATTTATTGCAGAAATTCTCATCTTCGCCATTGAGTCAGTGGGACCCCGCAATGTTGTCCAAGTCATAACGGACAATGCAAAAAATTGTAGAGTTGCTGGTTTGTTGGTTGAACAACACTATGATCACATCTTTTGGACACCTTGTGCGGTACATTCACTCAATCTTATGCTACAAAGGATTGGGCAAAAAATAAAATGGATAAAAGATGTGTATGCAGAGGTTGAGGACATCCAGATGTTCATCACAAACCACCACATGTCTCAAGGGATTTTTAGAACCTATTTGAATTTGGAGCTATTGAAGGTAAGTGAAAAATTAATTTAATTTTACATTTTCTGATTTTTTAATTTTCAATGTTCATAATATCATTGTGTAAGCTATATTGTGTATTCTTTTTTAAAGTTTGGCTTTAGTTTTTAATCATTTGGCATTAATTTGTGTTATATGTTGTTGAGACCCGTTTTGCATCAAACACAATCGTCTTATAACGACTTGTGAAAGTTAGAGTGGCATTATGCAATATGGTGATCAGCACCAATTGGACTGTATGGAAGCAGAGTAGCACTGAGAGGGAAGAAAAAATTAGGGAGAGAATATTGAATGAGAAATGGTGGGATCTTGTTACATATCTCCTAAGTATCACCAAGCCCATCATGAACATGATTCGCTATACAGACATGGATAGGCCTTGCATAGGTGAGATTTATGATGGCATTGACTCAATGCTTGAAAAAATAAAGGTCACTATAAATGAAAAAGAGAATGACCCCCAGGAGAAATTCTTCAAAGAACTGGAAGTAATTATTGTAGAAAGGTGGAATAAGATGACCACTCCTTTGCATCTTCTTGCCTATGCCTTGACACCTAAATACTATAGCAATCAATTTCTTGATAAACCAGGAAGGATTCCACCATAGAGAGATCTAGAAGTATCTGATGGGTACAAGGCAGCATTTCTTAGACTATATCCTGATGATGATTTGCGAGATGTTGTTACAAATGAGTTCATAGAATTCGCAAATAGGAATGGTCTAAGTGTTGATGCACTTCGTCATAGATCCAAGAAGGATGCTCATAACTGGTGGTACTTCCATGGCACATGCTTCCAACACCTACAACCCCTCGCTACAAAAGTTTTATCACAAGTAGGTTTTATTTATTAAAATTTTTAATTTACAAGTTTTAGTTTGTTTATAGTTTACTTTGTCTTTATAGGTTGCTAGAAATTTTATTTTTATTGATGTATAACTTTAATTGTTGACTTTGTCTTCATAGGTTGCTAGTTCATCTGCTTCAAAAAGAAATTGGAGCACATACTCTTTCATCCACTTAGTAAAGCGCAATAGGCTTCTATCAAAAAGAGCGGAGAATTTAGTATATGTGCATTCCAACCTACGTCTTCTTTCACACAAACAACGTGACTACACACAAGGGGAAATGGAGATGTGGGATATAGAGCCAGAGCATATTGATTTGGATGCTCCTGCTTCTCAACTTCTTGCATTAACACTTGATGACTCAAAAATCGAGCCAACTTATAGTGCAAGTGCAAGTGGCATTGGCTCATCTAATGTCAATGTCAATGAGGAGGAGGAGGAGGATGAATTAGATGATCCATTTGATGATTAAACTTTATATTGTTGAAAGCTGAAACAATGATACTTCAATATTTTGTCATTTTGATATTAAACTTGATGTATATGATGCTATTATGGTATCATTATGATGCTATGATTACAAGCTTATGTTTGTTTTGTTGTTTAAATGATGCTATGTGACATGCAAATTTTAATTCATGCTTATAGACTTCACAAAAATCAATATATATATATATAAAAAATTACATGTTTTTGTACTAACGAACCCAAACCCCTTTTCAAAATTTTGCCGTACCGGCGTACCGGGTTCTTCGAACCCGAACCGGTAACTTAGAATAATATCAATGAAGGCAATGGATTCACTATCGGCGATGATGGAAGTTTACACATTTAATCAAGATGCAATTAGTGTTGGTTGAAAATTTTGTACACTTGGGGAAATATACAAAATTGTGGTTTCAACCACAACACATGAGTAAAACTCTCCTAATTAAGGGAAGACTCCCCCTATCTAACTAAAACTTTGAAAATAAAATAGAATGGGACAGCAATCCTTCTTCTTCTTTCAAGAAAGACAATATCCTTTTCTCTTCATAGAAAAGGATAGCAATCGAATATAAATAGCAATAACCACTTTCAAATGAAATGAAAGAAAGGAAATGAAGTTTCCTGAAAGCGCAAAAACTTCCGTCACTTCCTTCGGGACGAGACGACAATATCGAGCTCAAAAACTTGATTATGTGAAGTCCTATCTACCCTTTTCTATACTAATGCTATAAAGAATAAGTTAGGACAGCTCAAAAACTGAAAAACATTAATCTTTTCTTCTTTAAAACAATGAGAGGTAGTGTAAGCTCAAAGACTCACAGCTATTTCCCACAAAATCTATTACTAAATTCTCCTAAGAACAAGTGAAAGCACAAAGACTTGCAACTTCTCTCAACAAAATATTTATTTTAATCTATATTAAACTCAACTACTTGCAGCACAAAGACTGCAAATCAGATGTGATTAAGCTATTTAGGAACACTTGCAAGAAAGATAATATAGAACACTAACTCAAGAATGTAGCACAAAGACTCAAAGCTTGAGCAATTTCCTTCTATTCCTTTCAATTCTTGAATTTACACATGAAAGTTCAAAGACTTTTTTGCTGTAAATTTGACAGAATTTTTGCTTGCTTTCCAAAAGATAAAAATTACAATAGACCCTCTCAAGTATATATAAGAGAGGAGTCATGAGAAAAAGGTGGGAGATCCTAACTAACTTGAGAGATTCTCTCAACCACCAAGACTTATTAAATAACTAACTAAGACTTCAATAACTAACTAAGACTTATTCCAACTACAGTCCTAATTGGACACAACTTGTAGTTGTCTTACATGTAATTACAAGAGTGCAAGTAATGTGTAACTTGCATTTTACAAAAAATACTTTTACATGTAACTTGTTAAAACAAAATTACAACTAAAGATTACAAAGGTGGAAAAATACAACTAAGTGTTGAAAAACACTTAAGTTGCATCACGTGAAGACATAAATCCTTTAAACTTCTGGATGCTCATTTGTAGTTCCTCGGGATTTGGTTCATGGGTGTTCTTGGCAACAACCATGGTCTTCACAATAGTGTCATAAAACCGGAGAAGCGCAAAGTTGTTTTTATCCAGGATAGACTGGATTTCATGTAAAAAGGCGTGGTGTTTCATCAATATCTGAATTGAAGCGGCCGAGAATTGTTCGCTCCTCCATTCATTATGAATCCTCATCTGTAAAACAGCAAGAACTTCTTCTCCTGGAATCAGCTCTCCATCGTGACTTACTATATTGCAAGAGGCCCTTTCACAATGTGAACAATATCTCGGAAAACTTCACCCCGGAATCTCTTTGCATCACCAATCTCCTCAATAAGGGATTTAAGAACAAGGGCCTTGTTTTCCAGAAGCTCTTCAAATTCCAAGTACATGACCCTGGAAGAGATGATGGCATGCTCTTGTAAAACACTTAGCTGTTGTTGGGGCATGGTACGCCAGATTGTCAAACTCTCTTCAACACTTTCCAGATTATTTTTCAAAGCATTAGAGGTCTGATCCAGATTCTCCTCAATGGTCTTTAACTTAGACATCATCTGGAAAATGTCTTTCATTACTCGTGCACATAGATCATGAAGCTGATCAACCCAGGAATCCTATGCTTTTACTTTTTGAGCAGCCCTTTCCACTCCACGAATTGATTCTTGGGAACCAAAAGAACCTATGGAGTTACTCCCTTCAGCAGTAGGTTTTGTGATTTTATGAACGGCTGCCATAAGTTGTTGGTTTTCATCTTCTATCTTGTTTTTCTTTGCTAGAAGCTCATCACACCTTTGCACTAGCAAAGCAACAGAAAACTGAGCATCATGTTGAATGACCTCATGCGTCTGTTTGCCCAACCCTATCCTTGTAGCCTTATAATCGACAGCTAACATTTCCTCAAGTGGCTTATCTGCAATAGGTTCCACAATTTCAGCTACCTTTATCTTGTTGCTGTCAACAGTTACTCTAGAGATAGTCTTGGCCTTCTTAGCAACTTTGGATCTGGATTGTTTTAGTTGCTGATAATCAAAGGCATCAAGTGAGATTTCTTGCTTCTTCCTTTTCGGAGTAAAAGAACTGAGCCATGGAGGCAAAGTCATCAACTCCCCTTCAGTAGCAGTTGTAGGCAAAGGAGAAGTAGTTTCTGTTTGAATCACCGTGGTCATCCTGGGAAGAATATTTGTTTGGACAGGGACCATGGTTTGCTCAATTACCAATGGGCATGAAGATTGCCTCATGAATTCTTCAAAACCAGAAGTGGAAGTATCAATTTCTAACAGCTGGATGCAAGTAGGAATATCCTCAAGAACTTCCAACACACTCTCTTGTTGATGATCAAGAGCTGGCTCGTATGCTGAAATGGGAATAGCATTCTGAGGAGATTCATCCACAAGCAAATCAGGAGGAGAAAGAGGCGTCTCAATGGTAACTGGGTTAATGATCTCATGAGGTGAGTCTGAAAGTGGAGACTTAGGAGCATCATCAGATTGCTGCCCTTTTTCTGGATTATCTAGATCAACCACTTGAACATGAAATCATGATTTTTCCTTCCCACGAATTGTTGTCTCCTCAGGAGGAAGCACAACTGCACGACTAACTCACAACTTGATTCTGTGCCCGAAGATGATGCACCCTCCTTGTTGTCAACCTGAATCTCAGACTTACGTCCAAGACGCCCCGTAGAATCATCCTCTTTTCCAACCTTGACCCGTAGAATCATCCTCTTTTCCAACCTTGATTTTTATAAGTCTAACAACATTATTTTTCAACCATGCGTTAGTGTTAGCCAAGATAGGCTGAAATCTCTCAAGGATGGATATGCACTCTTTGTGTGACCATTGGATCAAAGGAAGTGGAGCTTCCTCAACCCTCCGCGAAATGTATTCAGGATCAAGTATGTGCCCATCATCAATCATTCCTTGTGGGATATCCACCAAGTTCAAATCAACAATTTGCTCAACAGTGAGCCTGTAGTAATCCATCTTCAGAACTTCGGCTTATGTGCGGAGATCTACCCAGATGTCTTCAATGCGATGCACATGCACAAAGGATTTCTTGATCTTCTCCTTCATACCCCTGTAATCAAAACCAGCTCTAGGTTTAAACCTTTTGAGCTTGATTTCCTACAGTTCAATCTCCATGGCCTTCGCTTTCACAGATGTGACAAGGGAATACCGGCCAATTTTCAATGGATTTGTGGTAGAGATCCCCATTCCAACCTTGTGTCTAGCAGACTGAAAAGTGTGGACAGCCATGATCTGTCTTCCCAACTCCATAAGAATAATCTTATCAGTTGGGTATCTGGGAAGCATATATGGCTGACCACCATAGCATCCGATTCTCATATAGGTGAAGGTGGGAAACTGTAGAAACAAACATCCATATTCGCACACCCTTTGCCATGCCTCATCTGATACTCTTTTGTTCCTCAGAGTTCTGTCAAACTAACACATGAAATATCCGAAGAATGCATCTTGAACTCTTCTGAAATGCAGTCTGCTAGGTCTCAACGGCAACTGGTCATAATATTCCCAAACTGGCATAAGTGAGCGATCACCCTTGGTAGAAAGACCTCGAAAGTGTCTAAGTGATGCTGCCAAGTATACCAAATACGAGTTCATGTAGAAAGTCATGGTAAATGGAACTGCTGCAAGTCGTTCGCACAAGGCATTGCTGATGACTTCTCCCCATGATATATGATGCGACTGCCTTATGAACATAATGAACTGATACATCCATGGCTCAAAGACATTAGAATGTTCAAGGCCCATCATCCTGCTGAGAAGGGTTATGGTGTCTCCTATCTCCCATTTGAAATTGCAGTGGTACAACTTCGCCCACCTTGAGAAGGAGGCTCATGGCTCTTGGATCCACCTGTTGATATGTCGCTTGCAATCTTTTTCCCTCTTCACGTAATGCTCTGCTGCACTTTCTTTGGAGATTTCCATGTAAACTGGTGCAGGAGGTATTCTAAAGACCTTCTCGATTGTATCTGCATCAAGACGGACTATTGCTTCACTATCATCATTTTTGACGACTCTTGTCTCCTTGTCAAAATGATAGGCGCAGGCGAGAACAAATTCAGGTTCTATGGCAGCCACTGGGAAAGAAGATGCATGATGGATATGGCTGTCCAATAGCCGCTGCATGTTATTATCCTGTGGATCTTCCACCCTCTTGACAAATTCCGACATATCTACGTGCCCTATTTCCGTATCTCTGATACAATCCAAACGGGAAGTAACTTGGGAAGGTGCTACCTCGTTCTAATATTTGTCATACTTGTACTTCATCTTTTTTGAAACTGGAGATGCCAGCAAATCTAACATTGATTGAGAACCTGGAATACTGTGATGAAGACTTAAAAGAGTTAAGGCAACATTATAGTTAGTTGCAAATATCATTCTTCCTTCTTCAAATGGGAAAAACTTTGATTCTTGAACTTCACGATTTTGTGAGAGGAAGAGGGGAAATATATAGAAATGGGAAAATCTTGACTTTGACCAATTTCAGATCTTAGGAAAATTTTTGCAAGTATACAAGTTAGAAAGAACATACATGCAATCGGGGTTTTAAAACCCGAATGCAAGTACACTTGTAAATTTGCAAATGGAGAAATTGATGGAAAATGAGATTTTGACTTGCGGAAAATGACGGAAATGAAAAGTACGGCTATGGGAAACATGAATGGATAGAAATGGGAAAATTCGGGAATGTCATTTTCATGAAAATGGGAAGAACTTTTCAATAAGTAATCCGGTTTTTAAAACCCGAATTTGAGAGGGGGGGGTATTTCACACTTTTCAACTTGGAATTTTAACCAAAAATGGTTAAAATCCTTAACCGTAAGGGAAGAACAAGAATTTCCAGCGAACTTGTAATCGGGATTAAAAATCCCGAATACAAGTAAAGAGGGAATATGGGAAGAAAAATGCAATTCAAAAACTGCATACCAAGGGGAAGATCTCTCTCACAAAAACCGATTTTGGGGGGAAGAGCAACATATTTACAAAAATGCAACTAAGAAGGAAAACTAAGAAAACAAGAAAATAATAAAATGAAACAAGAAGGAAAGGAGAACATACCTTGAATGAAACTGAAATGCTTCTCCAAAAGATGCAACCAATCTTTAGAAAGAAGAAGACAAACCAATAAATAGAAGCAATCCGCAATGCTAAACCCTTGTCACATTTTTGCAAAAATGCCACAAACTGAAAAACGTGGCAGCAATCCCAAATTTGGAGGGCCAAAATGCCAATGAGAGAGCACACCCAAGAGAGTTAAAGCAAAACGCCTACGGAGGAGATGGAGAAATGGCGTCAAATCCTTTCAAAATGCAGCCAAAGGAGGGTCACGTGGTGAAAAACGTGGCATTAAAACATTCTTGAATGGCTCATTAAATGACTGAAAACTTGTCACAAACTCCACGCCTAGGTAAGAGAGGTAAAAACGAACTAGGACATTGCAACTTCGTGGAGTCTTGATCCCTCAAAATGTGGCTTCAAAGAAACACGTGGTTGCTGATTTAGACCAAAAAATCAGTAAATGCAAACCCCAAATGAAGTGATAAGTGTTTACAAATGCATAAGAATAGGGTGAAATCCAAAACGCCTCTCCTTCCTAGAAGATCTCCACAAAAATCGCTTGAAAACTTCAACAAATTTGCTTCCAAATGAAAATCGGGTTTTTGAGAGACAAAGACAAGTTCGAATTTGCATATGTGAAAATCGGTTTTTTAGAAGATATAACAAGTTCTAATTTTCACTTTTTCTTCAACAAAGCCAAATTCGGGTTTTTTGGAACAAAATGCTAGTTTAAAATGTCAAAAATGCACTTATGAGCAAAATCAGGTTTTTTAGACCAAAGTGCAAGTTTTAAATTCTCACTTTTTCACTTACAAGGCAAAATCAGGATTTTTGGAGAGAGATGCAAGTTTTATGCACTTGTAAAGGGGAAATAAAACCCCTACAACAAGTTATAATTTGCTTGCACACATGTAACAGGTGTTTAAAATCCCTATTACATGTAAAAACCATTAAAGTAGGGGTTTTTGGAGAGAACAACAAGTTTACTTGTAACTTGACCAAAAAATCCCTATTTTAACTAAAAAAGCCAAAAAACAATAAAAACAATAAAGGAGAAATTTAAAACAAATTACAAGTATTCATCTTTTAATAAAAATGCACATGTAATAAGCTAAAAATTTCCCTACAAAGACCAAAACAATGGACATCATTACAACTTGCAGTTTGAAGAAAATTCTCCACCTACAGTCGGGATTTTAAAACCCGAAATTGAAAGAAAGACATAGAAAACGAACCTAGAATGCGACGAAATTCGAAACGTAGTTCGAGGATGGACTGAGGATTAAGCCAGTCCAAGGATTAGTTGAAATTATGCCTCGGGAAGCATTCCATAAAGTAAAAATTTTCATTTTTTCACAAAATTTTTATGTTATGGTCCAAAAATGAGGACAACAATTAGTATTAATATCGATCAACAAGGATATCAGCGATTACAATCAATAATTAGAAAGCACAAATAATAACTCATATTATGGTCAACATTTGCTATGAGAAGGCATGATAACAATTAAGTTGTCACTGATTACAATAGTCAACATTCAGCATGTATAGAGGCAACGATCAGTGAAGCAGTGATAGTCATGAAAGGGTGCAATTAGTGAAGAAAGGGAGACGTTGATGAATAGACATGAGATATGTCTCTTGAAGAGTAATTTATCATTCCATTTTGTAAGAAATATATTGAGGTCCATTTCATTCTAGAAGGGGGTGTGAGTTTATTTATGAATCCCATCATCCAGTTTGGATCTCTCGCAAAAAGCGCAATTACCATGGGCACATAATCGATTTGATAAGGAACAGTTAGAAGGTTTTGGAGGCAGTAAACATCGTGGTTCTTGGTGGTATGTACAGTGATGTGCTTAATATATGGAGCACGATAATGATCTTATGCAGAACTTAATAATAATATAATTATAGAAAATAATATAATGATTATAATTATTATATTAAATTATAAGAACTTCTCTGCAGTAATATATATATTATAATACTATCTGAAAGCAAATAATATATATATATAGAAATATAATTTGAATGAACAATTTACTGATTGAACAATGGAATATCACTGATCGGTTTAATGCCAAGATAGTTTTGTCTCCTAATCAATTTAGTTTATGTCATAAGTATGTTGAGATGGATTAATCATGGTTAAAACAGGCCTAAACTTAGTAGGGGACATTACACAATCATTTCTCCCACAAAAGACGTCGTGGAACTTTATATTTTGTTTACAATCCAGTTTGGATCGCTCTTAAAGAGCCAATGCCACAGGCACATTACCGGGAGCACAAATAAATCATTTCTAATCAGAGACAGCCTCTCTATTGCAAGCATTATCGACTATATCAGACATAGCAGCATTTCAGAATTGCGTAAGTATATCAGCATATCAGATACAGCAATTATTGCTATAAGCGATAAGCAAAATTGATTGCACGGATTGAAAGAGTGCATTAGAAACACCGACTATATCGCTATAAGCGATAATTAAGGATCAGACATTTCAAGTGATAAGAGTTATACCAGAGACAGCATGTAGTATCCCAGTTATTTTTTTTGTTTTTTAGGCCAATAATAATCATCCAAAAACAGATAACCCATTAAGGTTAGAAAGCATAAACTGAAACTTGCTGAAAAAAGCAACCTTTCCACTTTCTGATCACCAAGTGCCCAATATGGGAAGGTGAGAGCATACGGTGAAGAGGGGATCATTAGATCTCAAATCAGCTGAAAGAAGAAGTGGAATACAATACTGAGCGGCAAGCCAGCTCCTTCCGCTTATCCAGCAGTAAAACAAGAGACTTGGCAGTGAACCAGCCAAGAGGAACAAATCACTCGACCGCAATATTTCAGTGGGAGGACTGAAATTACAAAACAATCTCAACTCAACCGCTTATGCAACTGGAGGACCATTACAATTAGGCATCACTCGACCACTTATGCAGCTGGAGGACTGAATTACAATTTACTTGAAAATAGGCGGCAAGCCAGCCTCTTCCACTTTTCAGTGGGGTGAGAGTTACAAACAAGAATTGGTTAGTAGTACTACTACTTAACCTTACAATAATCAAGATAGTATGAGAAGAGAGTAATGTTGAACATCCAAATAATAAACATGAAGTTTCTGCTAACATCAAAATCTACAAGCTGGAATCGCAAAACCAGCAGCCTATGGATTCACTAAAACACTCATAACTCTCTCAATACTCACCCAATTCACCCAAAATCAGTTCTAAACTAATGCTATACCAGCTACAATGAAAACAAACCCAAAGGAAGCCATCAAAACACCTATATTTATTTTGCACGCTTCCCAATGCATTCACTAAACCCCACGTCTAACTTGGGAAGTTTGATTTCCATTATAAAATTCCACACACAAAATAAGATGCTAAAAACTTACAAGGTGCATTGCCAGTGGTAGGAAGGAAGGATGAGCCGGTACCCAGAGTGATGGAATCGCCTAGCCAAGAGGTATGAGCAAAATACACTTTCAACAGCTCCGTGACCAGCAACCCAAAAACACTCCAATCTCACACAAAACACTCCACAATCTGCAATTCACTCACCAACAACACTGGAAATACATAGACACAACTAGGTACTATCTTGCAAGTACGAAATTGAGACTAAGTTAGGAAGCCACACTTCAAAGCTCAGAATTTTTCAATTGCCAATTCGGCAGCATAACGATGCAAATTCATAAGATGCCACAAAATGGAGCCCAAGGCTCTTATTTATAAATTCTAACTCCCCAAAACCAAATGCAAATGCTCACAAATTCGCCCAAATTCATCTTTTCCATTTGCATTTCCTTTACCCAAGGATGGCGCCATACTTAGACAAAGAATCACGCCAAGTAAGTCAAGGACCACGACTTGACTTAGCAAACATGTGTGGTGAATAAAATGATATCTCCATTATAAATTTGGCATCCCATTCTAGACACAAAATTCGCCTAGCACTTAGGAGATATTATGCGCCATTTCAAAAGCCAATAAATCAGTAGTAAAAATAATCAAATGAATTAAATATTAAACCTTACGATAAGGAAATAATATTTAATTATATCACTTATGACTCCAATACTAATTATTGTCGAAACCAGGATGAAGCTGAGCAAGGAAGACCACTGAACTGCTGCAAGATCAGGACCCTGTCCACTACCAAAAATAGAAATATGCCATTCTGCCACTTACTAAAAATAGTAAGTCATGAACTACTACTCCAAAAAGCAAGATCTTCTCACCCAGTGACAGAACATGGAGAGCTCAGTAGGACAGTATCACCAAAATAGCCAACCCCTGACTTACTAAAAATAGTAAGTTCTCGCCTCATCAAAGATTGAAACCCTATGTCTGCATTCCACATAGCCTACGGGTCTCAGGAATAGGCCACTGGACCACTGAAAGTACATCAATGAGAAGGGAACATTACACAGCAATGCCATTATATCTCATTGCATAGTTATATTGCCATATTAGACATTCATTTTGCATCCCTTATCAATATAGGTGAAAGGGAAAGTTTAAAGACATTATTCACTTAGAATTCATAATATTGTTTATAATAGAAAAAGCAAGTGACATTAATTTATTCATACTATTGATTATATAATTCATCCTACAATTTGATATTATAATCTTTCGCAAGTTTAAGAATTTGGAGCCTCTTAAGGACTAATTATCCTCGAAGGGACATTACACTATCTCTTCTCAAAATCTACCCAACAAGGTCTTCAATAAGTTTGTTTGTACCATCAACCTTTGTCAAAACTTGTACCACTTTCTCTTCTATGACCAAAACAATTGATTATTCAATTCTTTTGATTCTCTAGGTCTTTGATCTAAATCAGCAAAATAACTTTGCTCATCGCACAATAAGGATTGATGTGTCTCTTCTTCAATTTTTGAATACGCTTCACTTTCTTCGAAGTCATCTTGGAGCTCCCTCTCACTAGATTCTTCTTGGAAATTGTAATGTCCCCTTCTCAGCAGTGATCAGTTTAGATGGTCGTTAGCCTATTTCGGAGGCCCATAGGCTAGTCGAGAGCAGTATTAGGGTTTCCTATTTTCTAGGAAGTTGTTTTGGTAGTTTTGGTGGCTTGTTTGCTGGAGTATTGCAGTTCTAATTCTTGATTCCTTCTGGGTTTTCAAAGAGATTTGCGATGTTGTGATATGCAACTGGATCGGAGGATTTTCCCAGACTTACTATTTTCAGTAAGTTGCGTCAGTTGCTCAAGAATGTGGTTAAAATCACTTTGGAAACACTTACTATTTTTAGCAATATGCTATTTATAATAAGTACATTTTTTGGAAGTACTATTTTTGGCAGGTTTTTGTGGTCCAGTTCCGAGGCTATTTCTAGCAGTGTAGTTTTCGGTACCTTTGGCCTTCAACTCTCTATGGCAATGTTCAGTATATAGAAAAAGTATTTTTTAATACTTTTTAATGTTTCCCCATGGCCTAGGCATGTGACTTATGTTATGACTTAAGGGGTCGATTTGGTGCTAAAAGTATTGTTTTTATGACTTAAGGTTGGACGTCCACTTTGGAGTTATTTCATTAAAAGATTATAATTTGCAATGTGTAAACAATTATTTAAGTAGGCGTCCCTTTTGGAGGAGTATATGATTTAAAATAAAGACAAATATTATATTGCTTTGGGCGTCCAAGTTGGCATGTGATTTCATTTCATTTCATGTCAATTTGGAGGGAATTGAATTTGAATTTGAGGAGATTTTTTCTATTAATACAAGTCTCTACTCTTCATTTGGATATCCATGAATATTTGCAACGAAGTGCTGCCGAAATTTAGATTGATTGCTTCGAGGAATGCATACCTCTTAGCTGGTTCTTGGCTTCTTGTTTGAGAGATAGCAACTAGTTGAGATTGTGAGACTGTTCTTTACACTGAAAAACAGATGGAGTTCATTGTTGTAGTGACATTTGATGTTTTCTGATGTGTTTTGGGGTGTTTGGGAGTTTCCATGTTGCCGGTTGATTGTAGAGCTGAAGTGGTTTTTCCATCATAAGTCTAAGAGGGAATTTTTGTTGCTTCTGGGTATTCTCTCTTTATTTTCAAAAGGCCTAGGCGATTCCTTTTGCTTATTTCCAGAGGTTAATTCACAGTTTTGAATTTTATATTGCAAAGCACCCTCCTTCCCAGGTCGTACCATGTCTGTGGCTGTCCTGGAAGGCGTGCATTAATGGTTTGATCAGATTTGCAGCTGGTTGTTGGTCTTGGTTTGGACACCTCCTCTTTAGAGTTCATTTGCACTTAGTTCCAAGTCTTTCCGTTGAGTTTTGGAGGAGTCGTGAGCATTTTAGTGTGTTTTCATATTGCTTGTCTGTGTTTTCAGTCTGCTGGTGAACTATATCAGATTTAGAGTTTGGATTTTGGGGTTTTTTTCTTGGTGAAGAGTCTATTGAAACTTGAGAAATACATTGAACATCATTTGCAGTTGTTGGACAATGATATCTCTTGATTTGCAATTCATGTTATGTATTGTAATGTTGATTAGTAGTACTAATAGCAAAGTTCATTCTAAATTGTTTCACAACTCCCACTGAATAAGTGGAAGAGGCTGGCTTTGCCGCCTATCTTTATTTCATTTTGTACTCCTATCCTCCCGCTGAATAAGTGGTTGAGTAAATAGTTTGTTATTTCTAGTCCTCTCGGTAAATAAGTGGTTGAGTGATTGTCTTGTTTACTTCAATCTTCTTGAATTTGTAATTGGCTAGTTATACGGCCAAATAATTGTTAAATTCCAGTATTTCTTTATCCCACTGAAAAGTGGAAGTGGCTGGTCTAACCGCCAACATGTATTACTCTCAATAATTTATCATGCTAATGCTAATGGGTGAAATTATTGTGTAAAAACTGAAAAAAAATTGTGGGGGACATTTCAAAAATCAATAATGAACACTTCATGGGAATATCCCACACTCAACTATTGAATTGTGATCACTAGAGTGATGTTTGTGCTCATCACTAGTTTTTGATTTTTCAGCTGGCTCAACTTCATTATTAATAGGCAATAGAACCTTCAATATATTCATTATGGGACTTCACGCCACATGCCTCTTGATATGTGACATTTTCTATTACACAATGTCATGTCCCCGATATAATTCAATCATAAATTTAAGTACTTTATTGTAAGGCTCCAAATGTAATAACAAATCTTCCGAGCCCTTTATTAAATTAGATTAGTCAAGTCTTAGTTTGGTCGTGTCGGCCCGTTTGTAACCCTTCGGGAAAGTTCCCGAAGCCCATATTTTATGGCTGAGTCTGTCATTTGTGTTGGTATGCAAATTTGGTATTTCTCTTTGTTTGTGCGAATTCCAATGGAATTCAGTTGTCAGCCATTTTGGAGGTGGAAGATCCTCCCTACTTGGTATCCACAGTTTCGGTGAGATTCATCCCTCACCCTATTTTGCTCTTTGTACTTGTTCCGGATCTGGCAAATCTGGAACCTCATCATTGTTGAATCAAATATTACTTCTAGTTGCATATCTGATAATCTGGTATACATGCATGTCAACTAAGTCCAAGGATTCCCAACATTCAGAATTCATTACTTCATATGCTTGCGGAAGACCAACCCCTTCACGCACATAGGTTGAAGTCCACCATACAGTCACACTCTCTCCTCACCACCGTACAGCCTGCTTCCCTGACACCACCATACAACCTGCCTTGACACCACCGTACGGCCTGCCTTGACACCACCGTATAGCCTTCTTGACACCATCGTACAGCCCTTCTTGACAACCGTACGGCTCAGCCTAACACCACCATATGGCCTCTGCTCAACACCCGTACGGCCTTGCCTCACACCACCATACGGCCTTGCCTCACACCACCATAAGACCTTGCCTCCCTCGCGAGTACAGTCTCAGAACATTATAGTGGTATCAGAGCTGGTAATCTTGCCAGCCTGTCGTGTAATGGATGCAAGTGTACACTAGAAGGAGGTACCGTTCGACTGATCAAATGGGGGAACCACAGGACTCTGCAAGAGAAGTCATGGCACTATTAAGGGAGCTAACCAGAAGCCAAGCTCAGCTCAATGACACCATAACCAGAGGAGAGCAAGGACAACAAATCTTGGAGGAAACCTTACGACAATTGGCCTTGGGAAAAACAAATGGAGAGCAGAATGGGCAAGGTGATGATTCGGTCATTGGAAGGTCAAACATCCAACGCTCACATTCACGATTGTTGATGCCGACTTTTCCTTAGAAATCAGAAGTGCCATGCGGGGAGCAAGAACCCACCTTTCAGGAGAAGCAAGCACAGTTGAACCAAGATTGGAGGGATGCAAATCTCAAGGGGGACATATCCTTCAAGGATTATGTTGAGCTTCGGATGAAATACTCAGGCGGCAGAAGTCAAGGCTATTATGGACACTATAACAATGACATCAAGCAGAAGGTTGGCAAGATCAACCTATCATCCTTTGATGGGACCGAAGTAACCTCGGCACGAGCTTGGGTTCAAAAAGAAGATACCTACTTCCAACTCAACCTAATGCCTGAAGATAAAGCTATCAAGTTTGCAGCACTTCACCTAGGAGTCGCACCCGAATGGTGGCATCATGGAATGGTCACTCTCGGCCATGACCAAATAACTTCCTATGCTGACTTCACGAAGAAGCTCATAGATCGATTTGATGGGAAGGATCCAGAACTCAATTTCAAGGAGCTGGCACAACTAGAACAATCGGGACTTGTGGACAGTTACATCACGGAGTTCTAGAGACTATCCGTGTTGGTAACAGACATCTCAGAGCGGAGATTGGTGGTCTTGTTCATGGACGGATTGATGGAACCTCTAAAAGGTTGGGTGAAAGGGTTCAACCCCAACACGCTCACGGAAGCAATCAAAAAGGCCCGTAACATGGCAACATCTTCCTCTTCCAAAAATTTTACACATACCAAACCACCTTTCGTTTCGAAGGAGAAGGATAATAAACCGTTTCCAAAGAGGTCATTGCTTGATGAAGCCACAAAACAGGAACTCAGAAGGAAGAAGCTTTGTTTCACCTGCAAAGAGCCATGGGAACCAGGACACCAATGTTTGGGCAAAAGAAAGATTCACTATATTGAAGTGATGTCCGATGGAGAAGAGGAGCCTGAGGAAAGCGAACCACCAAGGGAAGAATCTGTCGAATAAACCAGCTTGGTGAAGAGAATCTCCACATTGGTACGGAGGGGAGGCGTCATTGCCACACTGGCGGGTACCCCAAGGTGCATTGTATTTAGGGTACATGGTACACTCCAAGGGCAATGAGTCCTGGTTATGCACGACAGTGTGGCCTTGCTCGACTTCATAAACTCATCACTCGTCACTCAAAGGGGTTTGTGTACAAAGGAGCATGAAGGGTTCGATGTCAAGGTGGCAAGAGGCAATCTCCTATCATGCACTCACCTGGTTCCACAACTGAGCATCACCATGGGAAATTACACGGTGACTGACAATTTCTTTGTAGTAGATCTAGATGACACAGATGTCATATTGGACATTCAATGGATGGAGACCCTCAACCAGTACATGCAAAGCTTCAAAAGGATGGAGTTCTCATTCGAGGTAGATGGCAAGAAGGTGGTTCTCAGAGGAATGTCGAATGGTGGCCCGAGGGAGATTTCCGCCAAATGGATGGAAGCCATCTTTAGACATGATGAAGTAGTCTGGGCAACACATTGCTTGATCTCGACAAAACCTATGAAGGAGCAACCGACTTACTACCAGGATGAGGAACTTCAGTCGGTTTTGGATAAGCATAGTTTGATCTTCGCTGATATTCCACCTAGTATACCCCCACATCGAGGGTTTGAAATTTGAACACACCATCAAGTTAGAGGAGGGAACAAAACCCGTTATCACCACACCCTATCGCCACTCGAAGAAGTTCAAAGAAGAGATAGAGAAAACAATCCAGGAACTCCTCAATAAAGGATGGATCCAGCCCAGCTCTAGCCCCTTTGCGTCCTCGATGGTACAGGTGAAGAAGAAGGACGGAACTCTCAGAATGTGTGTTGACTACCGTGCATTGAACAAGAAGACTATCAAGAATAGATACCCCATTCCCAGGATCGATGAGTTGCTGGACGAACTACATGGCACAGTCTATTTCTCCAAAATTGATCTCCGCTCCGACTATCATCAGATCCGTATGAGGGAGCAAGATGTGGAAAAGATAGCCTTTCGTTGCCATTACGGACACTATGAGTTCTTGGTCATGCCATTTGGATTAACCAATGCTCCGGCCACTTTCCAGTCCTGCATGAACCACATCTTCAACAAACAATTGCGTAAGTTCCTACTGGTATTCTTCGATGACATACTCATCTACAACAAGACCTGGGAGGAACACCTGGGACATTTGGATGAAGTATTGGGGATTATGAAATAACAATCATTGTATGCCAAAAGGTCCAAATGTGGATTTGGAATGACCGAGGTCCTGTACTTGGGTCACATCATCAACGCCCAGGGGGTACAAGTTCACCAGGAGAATATTCAGGCAATTTTGGATTGGCCCCCACCCAAGACTCTCTCGGAGCTGCGTGGATTTTTTGGACTGTGCAGTTATTATACGAGGCTTGTGAAAGGATTTTCACAACTTGGTGCACCATTGACAGATCTGACAAAGAAAGGATCCTTCCATTGGAATGCGCAGACACAACAGACCTTCGACAAATTAAAAGAAGTTATGAGTACATGTCCAGTTCTGGCACTACCAAATTTCACTCGCCCTTTCATCCTGGAGTGCGATGCCTCGGGAGAAGGCATTGGAGCGGTGTTGATGCAAGACCATCACCCCATTGCGTTCAAGAGTCGGAAGCTCTCGGGAGTTGAGCAGTTATACACCATCTACGACAAGGAGATGGTCGCCATCATGCACGCACTGACGAAGTTTTGGCAGCACCTCGTCGAGGGAAAGTTTGTTGTGCGAACAGAACACAACAACTTGCAATAATTCTTGGAGCAGAGGGATTTGAATGAACGACAACAGAAGTGGGTGAGCAAAGTTCAGGCATTTGATTTCGACATTGAGTATGTGAAGGGCAAGAATAACGGGGTAGCCGATGCCCTGTCAAGAAGTTCTGCCATATGTTCTTTATCCCATATTTCGGCGGATTGGAAGGAAAACCTGTTGGTTGAATACTCCAAGAATACTTTTGCCTACAAACTGATGGATGGTCAAGTGCACGATGACCGATACAAGGTGGTTGACGACATCATTTACTACAAGAACAAAATTTATCTGGTACCCGAGTCCAAGATGAAGGAAACGATTATCAGGGAAATGCACGACTCTCCCTTGGCCGAACACCCAGGATACTTTAAAACCTACAGACAAATCCGAGAAAGGTTTACCGGGAAGGGACTTAAGAACGACATCTTGCAGTATGTGCGGGAATGCTCCACCTATCAGCAAAACAAATCTGAGCACACCCTATCGATCGGACTGCTGCAACCACTGCTAATCCCCGACCAAAAATGGGATAGCATCTCGATGGATTTCTTTACTGGGCTCCCTAGAGTGCAAGGAAAGGATTGCATTTTTGTCGTAGTTGACCGTTTGACCAAGTATGCACATTTTTTTGCCATCCCACCAGGATACCAAGCAGGTCAAGTGGTCAAGTTGTTCTTCCGTGAGATATTCCGCTTACATGGTCTACCGCGAAACATAATCAGTGACAGGGATAGCCGTTTTCTTAGTACCTTCTGGATGGAGTTATTTCGGTTGGTAGGAACCGAGTTGTCGCCCAGCATGAGCTACCATCCGCAGACAGATGGATAGACCGAGATTGTGAACAAATGGATGGAGGGTTATCTCAGGAACTACATCTCAGCTCAACAGAAGGCTTGGGTTTGCTGGTTACATTTGGGTGAACACTGTTACAACACCACCTATCACATGTCAATAGGCATGCCACCCTTCAAAGCACTATACAGTTATGAACCTTCTTCATTTGTTGATCTAGCATTGGGAGACAGTCATGCACCGAGGGGCAAAGATTGGCTTCAGGAGAGTTTAGACATCCTGACATCTCTCAAAGATAACCTACAGAGGGCTCAGAACCAGCAAAAGATGTATATCGACCGACACCGAGTTGAGCGAAATTTTGAGGTGGGCGATCTGGTATACCTCCAACTTCAACCATACAAACAATCCTCCTTGAAGACAATTAGTAAGGAGAAGCTCAAGCCGCGTTTCTGTGGATCCTACAAGGTGGTTCGAAGGGTGGGCGAAGTTGCCTACGAGTTGGAACTTCCTGAGGGGAGTCGGATTCACAATGTTTTTCACGTGTCATGTCTCAAGAAGGCCGTTGGGCAGCGCGTCACAGTGTCCAAGGATCTGCCACCCAT
Source organism: Cryptomeria japonica (assembly GCF_030272615.1). Taxonomy (NCBI): domain Eukaryota; kingdom Viridiplantae; phylum Streptophyta; class Pinopsida; order Cupressales; family Cupressaceae; genus Cryptomeria; species Cryptomeria japonica. The sequence goes on along the minus strand of NC_081410.1, from coordinate 168,720,287 downwards.
CAACGAAGAAGGAAAACTAATTCTGGAGCCGGCGGAGATCATCGATGTCAGAGAAAAGAGGCTGAGATCACGCACAGTCAAGGAGTTCCTTGTGCGCTACAAGAATCTACCCATCAAGGATGCCACCTAAGAAAGCGAGCAAATTCTGGAGCATCCAAGTTTGCAATTGCTTGAGGGCAAGCAATTTTTGGCCCGGGAGGACTGTGATGTCCCCGATATAATTAAATACTTTATTATAAGGCCCCAAATGTAATAACAAATCTTTCACGCCTTTTATTTAATTAGATCAGTCAAGTCTTAGTTTGGTCGTGTCGGCCCATTTGTAACCCTTCGGGAAAGCTCCTGGAGCCCATATTAAAATATTCAAGGCCAAGTCTGTTATTTATATTGGTATGCGAATTTGGTATTTCTCTTTGTTTGTGCGAATTCCAATGGAGTTCAGTTGTCGGCCATTTCGGAGGTGGAAGATCCTCCCTACTTGGTATCTGCAGTTTCAATGAGATTCATCCCTCACCCTATTCTACTCTGTGTACTTGTTCCGGATCTGGCAAATCTAGAACCTCATCATTGTTGAATCAAATATTACTTCTAGTTCCATATCTGATAATCTGGTATACATGCATGTCAACTAAGTCCAAGAATTCCTAACATTCAGAATTCACTACTTGATATGCTTGCGGAAGACCAACCCCTTCACGCACATAGGTTGAAGTCCACCGTACACCCCCTTCACCATATGGTCACACTCTCTCCTCACCACGACCTGCTTCCCTGACACCACCGTATGGCCTGCCTTGACACCACCATACGGCTCAGCCTGACACCACCGTACGGCCTCTACTCGATACCCATATAGCCTTGCCTCACACCACTGTACGACCCTACTCCAGACACCACCGTACAACCTTGCCTCCCTCGCCACTATGGTCAGGGAACATTACACACAAGAGAGTTTTAAATGTTCATCCTACCGACATTTAGGGCTCTACTTCAAAATTTTCTAATGTGAACTTCTCATCCTCCTCCTCATGCTCCACTATCAAATATGGTTTCATCTTTTCTTCACGTTGGCTAACAACAATTTCAGCTAAGACATTTGCAACTAAAAAGGAATTTCGGTCATCCATCCTCACATTAGACCATAGTTGAAAAACTCGGACTTGGCAAGGCTCAAAAATGCAGCTCAGCAAAAATTCAGCAACTTGAAAAATTGCTTAAATTTCATTAGAAACATTTTCTTTTTACAAATTCAATGAGCAGATGCATCGAATGAGTCAATAAATGAATACATAAAAGTAACAAGACGAGTCTACAATATTTGATTGATTTAAATGCAAATTGGGAACAAAATAGCATCCTCGTGTAGAATGTTCATGGCCGATAGTTTAAAAAAAAAAAAAATCGCAAATTGTTTTTGTAAAACTAAAAGTAAATTACTAAATACTACATCAAAACATTTTACATCTTCCTCTTCCCTACTCTAGTGAAAACAAGGGAAGAGGTAGAACTAGAAGGTCTAGTACTAGGAGTCTGTTATGGCTCCTCCACTTCGCCAAAACGAAGTTAAGGGTAGCATCCCTCAGAGGGATCTAAGGGTGAGAGAGAGAGAGAGGTAGAGAGATAGGTCTAGATCTTGGGGGAGAGAAGAGAGAGTAAGATATAGAGCAATAGAGAGAGGGGTAGAGGAAGAGTGATAGGAAAGAGATAGGTCTAGAATTTGGGGCAGATAAAGTGAGTGAGATAGAGAGAGCGAGAGAATGCTGATAGGAGCTTGCTTATAACTGAAATTTGACTATCTGAAAAATTTATAAGGTCTTCTAAAACCTAGAATTTGCATTATAACTCCTAGAGATTTAAAACCACTCTCAAACACCTTGCCAATATGTACATGAAATATAACTTAAAAGTATAAGTCTTTCATGTATGTATTCTAATGAAGAGAATGAGATTGACTTGAAGAAAAAAAAATTGATAATTTTTTGACATGTTTGGGCCTCTTTATTTTATGCAGCTAAGTTTTTGCCAAAGACTAGCCGAGTTTTTGTGAAAAATTGGTGAGTTTTCTCTACGAGTTTTTAGCTGGAAAACTCGCGAGTTTTAAAAAACTCACCAAGTACTCTGTGAGTCTTGCATCTATGCATTAGACAATAAAATTGATAAGAGTGGATGGGGTATGCTATCACTCTCATTGACCATCAAAGGCATACTTTTTTACATTGTAATAATATTTTCAATCTAATTTTTTTTCACAACAGCAAATAAATATTTGGAGTATTAGATTTGTTAGGATTAAGGTGCCATCTACCTTATATATCCTATGATATATTGCATGGTTTGAACAACCTTGGAAAGTGTCCCTAAGCACTTAGGGTTTAATCAAAAAATAATTTGTAATATTTGTTCTTACTATTGTTTTCAATACATTCATAAGGGATGATGAATTCCACTAGCAGTGGTAAAGTTGACTTGTGGACATATATATTTAATTAATGTTTTCCCAACATGTAGATGCTTAGAATGTGATGGTAAAAGACAAGTGAAGAGAACAAATGAGTGACAATGGCTTCTCCAAGTGGGCGGTTTGAAAGATGAAATAGGTGTCTCCTGATATTTTGGCATTTTGGCATTTAATGTAGATATCTAAATGACTAAAGTGTGTGCATGTAATGGATGGCCTTACAATATAACATTGCCTTTTCTTGAGTTCAATTAAATTCATGAAAGATGAACTGATAATAGTCAACACAACATGTTTGACCCTTTTGCATTCATAAATGATCAGTTATACACTTCATTTGAAAGCCATATTATTCCTGAAACGGTATTTCTTCTATACCTATACTGACTGCCTATGATGCAATATTTTATGCAAGTACAAAATAAATCCAAGCCTTGATTACAATCTGAATTAAAATAAGAACCATCCAAGAGTGATATTAAACATATTTGCATGATGATTTCAAATGAACTACCCTACCTTAATCTCAATGTAGATTTTAAATGTTGATAATATGAAAACATATCCAAGTTGTATGAAGTTAGATCATGGCAATGTTATTTTTCTTATCTTACTACTGAGGAGTGGAAGCACTCAACCATGGTCGAGTATAGATGTCAAGAGAAACAGAGATTTGTGCATGATCTTTTCAAACTTTTCCTTAGGTGACCTAGCGAAACATAGAGTGTTTAGGGTGTTTGCTTTAAGTTTTTCTTTGTCAATATCCTGTGGCCCAATAATGAAAGGGGAATTAAAAACTGTCCATTCTTAAACAACTAAAGCAACATAATCTTACGGCTCTTCAACACAATGCATGTACAAAATAAAACTTTATATGCAATGGAATAAAACTGTCATGTTTAAAGAAACAATATTGGTTCCAGATTAGATAGGATTCAAGATTGAAATATTTTATAGAGCTAAAAAAATCCATACTTTGACAACTGCATTTGTACGGGTTTTGATATAAAGCCCAGCAGTATTATCGGGACAATTTACTTCTGAGTCACCTTTCATATACATCGCAGAAGTAAGACCTAAGTATGGCCAAAAAAATGTAGTTAACTAGATTAGTACCAAAACAAATAAATTAGATCAAACCAAAGTATCTATAGTTTTGCATTTATACTATATTCTAAAGCATCGGTGTAACTCTATATGCTGAATTCAAATATAAACTATATTCAATTTAATTTAGCTAAATCTTAAATTGCAGTAGTGATAAAAAATGACAAATGGGGATGCAAAGATGTACATATCTCAAATAACACAGCAGAAGTACATAATGTACCTCCAATATTGTGAAATATAAATGGAGTGGGAAGTGAAAAAAATTGAAGATACATGCTACTCCAATATGATGCAAACGAACTTATTTTAGAAACTTAAGATCAACTTTATAATTACAAACAGCCTATTCGATGGAATGTTTCAAAAACTATTTGGCATACCTAAGTTTAATCAATTAGTGGTTAATTTTATTCACATGGTTTCATTAATTTAAGCGGTCCAATCGTGCAAAATTGTATAAATTTACTGTACAAGATTCTCACTTTATGATCTTAGATAACACATACCACAATGTGATTTTCAAAATTTAAGGAAATTTTTATAGCCTGTTAGTAATGTATAAGTAAGCTTCATACTACCAAAACATATACTTTAAAGAAATTAGATCACATAAAACCAAGTAGTACCTGTCAAAGAACCATGGTCTGTATGCCACCCACACCAAGGTGTGCTATTATTGTCACTGAAAAATATCAACATTTGATATTGTTAATTATCTTATCCCAAAAGCAATGCATAAAAGGAAACCAAGAAAGAACATAAGGGAGAACTTGAAGGAGAGAAAATATTTCTTGCCACTATTACTGAAAGTCTGAAAGAGCAATGGTCATTTAAAAGAAAAGCAATAACATAAACCCTAATACAACTATGGCACAAACCCTAACCCTAAAATGACTTACCTCAATATTAAGTTGTGTTTATATTATTTGATGAAGTAAAATAAAGTCATAAAGTGATTTTCTAACTAAGCTTATCACTAAGGCTAGCATGATCATTATAACTTTATGTTATAAACATTAACATCCTCTTCTAATGGTCATTCTTGAAAATATGTCAAGCTTATCTCTAAATTTTACAAATTCAACCAAGCCAAGAGACTTGATGAGAAACTCCATGGTCTAGTCCAAAGTTGGATAATATTGCAGCTGAATTTCTCCAACTTCTATTAGTTGTGTTATTAGGCATGCCTACAACCCTAGATGTGCCTGAATTAAATTGGTTCGGCTTTAGATCTTGAGTTGGGTCAGGCCTAGGTATGCCCAATGCACATGCCCTAGGTGTACCCAAGTGAATTATGTGAATGAAAATAGTGCAATTAAAAACATAATTCAGATGTCCAGAAGCTCTATAAATTTTCTTTATTGTTTTGTAGAATAAGGAAAATCAAAATATGGGACATTGGTTGTTCGATAACCTACAAAGATGATCACTTTGGTTCACCTACTTGCTAAGGTTGTGTGGTTGGGATAAGAATTCAGAAGGGCAGCTGGAGAACATTCAGTCGTTCATGACACTAGTAGCCAAGATCAGTGACTTTGGGCCTGAATGGGAGAAGATTTTTGTTATTGCCTTGGCCGAGTTGGGCTTCATGGAAGATCAGTTGAAAGTCGTTCTTAATGCTCCAATAGACAAGCTCAACTGCATCATGTCCAGATTCATTGAATTTGCTTTTAAGGAAAAAGATAAGGGGAACAAACTTCTAGATGAAAGTTTGTTATGATCCCACATGGCATCTATTTTTCTTATTGGAGGATTTTTCCTCGTAGTTTGTGCCAAATGGATGTAATTTTCCCATTGGTTGATATTTAATAATTTGCAATAAATAGGTATTTTGTTGTAACAAAACCTAATTAGGGTTTAGGTGGCATGATCTTGGCCTATGATTTTGATTCAATTAACCATTCATTTGTATTAAGAGCACTATATAATCTCAACTCATTTCATTTGTAAAGGATCAATTAAAAGAGATTTGAAGAATTGTTGCTTTGATGCTACCAAAGATAATAAAATCATTGAAGTGCTGGTGACTCGTTGTGTTTGGAGCATTTGCTTGTTTCTTCATCCTTTTAAGAGAGAACTTAAAACTTAAAAACAAAAAAAAAAGATAAGAGTAAATTTTCTTAAGTATTTAGATGAATGGAAGATCTATGTGCATGATCAATGGTGAAATTCTTATGTTCATACTACTAGTATTTTGTTGATTGTGAAGTATCTTGCGTAGTCAACTGAACTCCTTTAGCCAAGCTTAACTTCGATTGCTACTTCTTCATTGATATGACAACTCTTGATGGTGTCCATGTCCTTGGTAGTGATTTGAATATTATATGCTTAGGTTAGAAGATCGCACTAGCTTTGTGTAGTTATTCCTCATATGTGAAAGCAAAGCTTAGTTGAATTTCACTTGAAATCATCCATCATCGTTGCATTCTTAGCATTAGTTTAGTATTCCTAAACCCTCATTCCTTAAGCATTTTTTTGTCAAGTGTTCATTATTTGTAGTAGTAGGAAAAGAACTTCCTTGCATATCATTTGAAAGATTAGGTTCATAAAGCGTTCCTTGTGATCAAAATATTCATCTCCTAAAGAACAACAACGTAAGTCCCCCTGGAAAAGCAACAATCACATCAACCATTGAAGCTAACCATACATCAAGTCCTAATATATATAAACCTTGGAGTCATCTCAAGTGATCCTAGCACTCAGCATTTGAGAAGATTTTGTTCGAGAGAGGATAGAGTATTCAATACTTTATTCTATGTTTAAAGTGTCATAAAATGCACATTAACAAAATTGGTGCTAGGAGGAGGGTTCCCCGAGGAGAAACATCCTTAAGGAGAAATAACCATTCGAGGAAAGCGATTTATCATGAATCACGATGTTGTTGCCGCAAAGGAATTTATTGCCAGTTCTACAAACAAATTTGGGGTTTGAAAACGATCAAGAAGACATTCTTTCAGGATTAAACAACCATGCTTGGAAAGTAAAGACAATTACAGCAGAGTATATGAGAGTGCAATTTGAGTTGGAAGAAGAAGAAGAAGAGAAAGCTCAAGAAATTCAAGTAGCTATTAAAAGAGCACTCCTCGACCAAAGGTTCCCACTCCTCCCTGCACATCCTCAACAGATCCAAAGAGCAAAGGCTATATGATGGAGCATATCAATTCATTCTCACCAAAACGATTCCAAAGAATTCTAAGATCTACTCCAGGAGAAAGAGAATATCAAGAACTGAAGTTCACTCCCAAGCTTAGGTGTGGGAAGAAAGAAGCTTCATCTAGTCAAGAGACACCAAGTGGAGAGGATATTTTTCAGTTTATTTCAAATTCCACCACCTTAACATTCGGTTTAAGGAGTAGTTCAAACCAAAGAAGCAAAAATCGTTTGGGGAATAAATCAGCAAACCAAAAGTATAAGATTTTTTGAAAAAATTGGGAAAAAATCGGCAAAAAATTGTGGAAAAATCGAATTTAAAAAAAAACGTAAAAAATTATAGACAAAGACAAAAAATACATTTTTTTTTAAATTTTAGCACATTTCCATAGCATAGAGATACAAGGAAAAAATAAAATAGAGTTTAACCCATGAATTGTTAAAATATATTCCTTGCCAAAAGAGTTTGTTTTTTCTTCTAAAAATATAAAGTTTTGTAGTATATAAGATTTTAAAGGCAAACTACTTTATGCTTTGTACAAAAATTTCATGTGAAAAGACTTGATTGATGTACTATATTTGTGGGTACAATTTATACCCATGACTTGCAAACCTTCATTGTATGTATTCGCCCATTTACTAATAAACATCATATTAAAATTGAATCAATTTTATAATTTATAAATTAATATTATAAATAGATATATCATTTAAGCATTTAGATTGAAGAATAATTATAATATTGTTTAAAGTATAAGTTTTTGGTATGGGTAGCAATGATACCCTACACAAGGTGTTAAATGTGAGTAAAATCCAATGATAGTGCAGTTAGAATTTTAATTTTTTTAAGAAAAAATAGAAAAGAGAGAAGAAAGTTGAGTTATATAAATTTTAGAAAATTAAAAATATTGATTGTTATTTATATAGTGATTGTATATAGATCTAAACAAAAGTTTAAATAGAAAGATGTGTTCCAATCAATATATTGATTGTTTTAAATAAAAATGGATCCCAAAATAAACAATTTTTATATTGATTCTCTAAATTATACACACAAATAAAAATATTTTTTATTTTATTAAAAAATATAAAGTAAGGAAACAATAATCTCTAAATTCCTTTAATTTACAGTGTATAAATATTAATTTTATTTATATAAATCAATAAGAATATTAAAAGTATTATAAAATTAAATATATGATAAAAAAACTGAATGTTTTAATAAAAATTATATATGAGAAAAATATTCATATAAAATAAATTTACTATTGAATATCCCTGACAAAAAATAATGCCTACTCTATTCCTATTTAAAATGTTGACAAAACATATTAAAAAAAGATTAGGTATAAGATGGAAAATTGTGATTTCAAATGATAAATCCAAAACCTGAAACTTTTCACGATGCAATCCGACTCTGCTGTCGTAGGCACAACTCTTCCATCATGTCGGTTGTTCCTCCATGTCAACGATATTGGAAAACCATTGCGCGATTTTTGTTTGCAAATGTCGTTTAGGGTTTGCTTCTTTTTAAAAGCTAATTAAACACGATTTAATTGCATTTCAAACGTTGAAAAAAGTTGACCATAAAATCGTGGTTTTTTAAGGGAAAAAATCGGCAACCAGGCTGATCTGCGATTAATCGCGTATAATCGTGATTTTTTTCAGTTTTTTGCTTCTTTGGTTCAAACAAGTCAGGCTAGTGCAGCCTAGCCAATTGTATAAACAGTTGGTTAGACAAGGCAAGCAGCTTGTCAACCCATCATTGTAACGATGTCTCACAATCATCCTCCACCTCCACCAAATGGTGCAACGTGATTGGTCATCTCCGATTCTCTTTCAAACTTATCATGACTTGCCAAAGAATCCAGAGAATTTTTGTTCCAAATTTCAAGTGAACGATCCAATTCAAACAGTTGAAGAGCATGTCAAGATCTTTGAAGATGCATTGCACAATAGATGGGTGGAATATGCAAATGTGGCATGTAGGCTCTTCCCCTGTTCTTTGGGAGAAGAAGCATTCTTGTTGTCCTCATTTTTGTTTTCAAAAATGATAGACCATTACATAAAAAATTTGTCAAAAAATGAAAATTTTACTTTATGGCACGCTTCCTGAGGCAGAATTTTGCTTCGCCCTTGGACTGACTTAATCCTCAGTCCATCCTCGAACCACATTTCAAATTTCATCGCATTCTAGGTTCGTTTGCTATGTTTTTCCTTCAATTTCGGGTTTTTCTCCCTAATTGCAGGTGGGAAATTTTCCTTAAGTTGCAAATTTTAATGTTTTCCTTTGTTTTAGTCTTTGTAGGGAAATTTTTAGTTAATTGCAAGTGCACTATATGAAATTAGAACTTGTAACTTACTTTTTATTTTCCCCTTGATGCTTTTTGGCTTTTTAAGTCATAATAGGAATTTTTTGGATAAGTTACAAGTTAATTTTAAATTATAAATTTAAAAGTCACTTGTAATTCTTTTATAAAGTTCCTATTTTAGTGGTTTTATTTGTAATAGGGATTTTATTTCCCTATTACATGTTTTATTTTATGAATCACTTGTTGAGGGGATTTTATTTTCCCTTTACAAGTTATTATAACTTGTATTTCTCTCTCAAAAACCCAATTTGCCTTATGAATGAAAATAAAGACATTTTACACTTGCTAAAGGGTTTTAGAAACCCGATTTTGCCTTGTGCAATGAAAAGTGACATTTTAAACTTGCAATATGAAAAGAGAAACCCGATTTTCATTATTGCATGCAAATTGAAACTACTTGTTCACTTCCAAGAACCCGACCAAGTATTTTTCCTCTCCTAAACCGATTTTGCCACAAATTCTTCCCGATTTTTGTGGAGATTCATGGATCAAGGAGGCGATATGATAGCAAGCCCGATTTTGTGAGTTTGGAAACACGTTGCATTTGATTTGGTGAACGTTTCACACTTCATTTACTGCGTTTTACCACTTCAAAACTGTTTTTCACGTGCTACATTTTGGGGGTTTTGATGCCACGATTTCACTCCATCTTTGGTCGTTTGGCTTTGGGTCTCTCCTATGTGGTATTTCCTTAAAGATTTGACTCATTCTTCTTGCATTTTGTAACACATTTTTGCTGTTCTTTCTCCAAATCCGAGTTTAGAAAAACGTGGCAAGGGTTTTGGAATCTATTTCTATTTAAAGGATTGTCTTCTCCTTTCAAAGATTGTTTCATCTCTTGAAGAGGCATCTTGGATAAGCAAGGTGAGTTTTCTTTTGGTTTTGTTTTCTTGCATTGTTTATTTTCTCTTCTTATTTGATCTTTCTAGTTGTAAATTTGTATATATGTTGGATTTTCCCTAAAATCAGTTTTGTGAGAAAGATTTTCCCCTTTGCAAAGCAATTTGTGAATTACATTGATCTTCCCCATTTTCCCTCTTTACTTGTATTCAGGATTTTAAATCCTGATTACAAGTAGGATGAAAATAATTGATCTTCCCTTATGGTTGTAATATTTTAACCATCTTTTGTTGAAATTCCAAGTTTCAAAGATGAAAAATACCCATTCTTTCAAAATCGGGTTTTTAGAACCAGATTACACGTTGAAAGTTCTTCCCATTTTCTTGAAAATGATCTTCCCAAAATCCTTCCATTTTTGTTCATACTCATTACCTTTATCCGTATATTCCATTCACGCCATTTCCCACATGTCAAAATCTCATTTTGCACTCATTTCTCCATTTTCTGTTTTACAAGTATACTTGCATTCGGATTTTAAAAATCCGATTGCATGTTCGTTCTTCCCCACTTGAATACTTGTAAAACTTTTCCCAAGATCCGAAATTGGTCAAAGTCAAGTTTCCAGAATTCCCATTTATTTCCCATCTTTCTCTCCCGAAGTTGTGAAGTGCAAGGGTTGGAGTTCTTCCCATTTGAAGAAGGAAAAAAGTTAGTTGCAGCTGATTATGATGTTGCTTTAACACTTTTAAGTCTTCATCGCAGCATACCAGGTTGTTCTTCAATGTCAGATTTACCATCATCTCCCATTCCAAAGAAGATGAAGTATAAATATGACAAGTACCAGAATGAAGTTTCCCCTTCACAAGTTTCCTCTCCTTTGGATCATATCAAAGATACGGAGATAGGGCATGTTGACATGTCAAAATTCATTAAAAGGGTGGAAGATCCGCAAGATAGTAATATGCAGCGGTTGTTGGACAGCCACATTCATCATGCATCTTTTTTTCCAGTGGCTGCCCTAGAACCTGAATTTGTTCTCGCTTGCGCTCACCACTTCTACAAGGAGACGAGAACCATTAGAAATGATGTCGGTGAGGCAATAATCTGCCTTGATGCGGATACTATTGAGAAAGTCTTCAGAATACTATCAACACCTGTGTATATGGAAATTTCAAAGGATAGTGTAGCTGATTACTATGTCAAGAGGGAAAAGGACTGCAAACACCACATTAACAAGTGGATTCATGAACCATGAGTCGCTTTCACAAGGTGGGCTAAGTTGTACCATTGTGACTTCAAGTGGGAAATTGGAGACATCATTACTCTCCTCAGCAGGATGATGGGTCTTGAGCACTTTAATGTTTTTGAGCCCTGGATGTATCAGTTTACCATGTTCATAAGGCAGTCCCATCATATATCATGGGGAGAGATTATCAGTGACGCTTTGTGTGAACAATTTGCAACATTCCCTACTACCATGACTTTCTACATGAATTCATACTTAGTGTATTTAGCAGCGTCACTCAGAAATTTCCCTGGTCTTTCTACCAAGGGTGATCGTTCGCTTATACCTGTGTGGGAATATTATGATCAGTTGCCCTTGAGACCCAGCAGATTACATTTCAGGAGGGTTCAACATGCATTCTTTGGTTACTTTAGGTGCCAGTTTGACAAGACTCTAAAGAATAGAAGGGTGTCAGATGAAGCATGGGAAAAAGTGAATGAATCGAATGCTACAGTGGGCAGCCATACATGCTTCCTAGATACTCAACCGATAAGATCATTCTTATGGAGTTGGGAAGACAGATCATGCTATGCATGCTCATCAATCTGTCAAACATAAGGTTGGGATGGGGATTTCTACAACTAACCCATTGAAGATTGGCTGGTATTCTCTTGTCACATTCGTCAAAGCCAAAGCTATGGAGACCGAGATGCAGGAGATTAAACTCAAAAGGTTTAAGTCGAGGGCAGAGTTTGGCTACTGAGGTATGAAGGAAAAGATCAAAAAATCCTTCGTACATGTGCATCGTATTGAGGATATTTGGGTGGATCTCCGTACAAAAATGGAGGTTCTCAAGATGGACTACTACAAGCTTACCCTTGAGCAGGTTATTGATTTGAGCCTGTGGACATTCCGCAAGGGATGAACGATGATGGGAATGTGTTTGATCCAGAGTATGTCTCACGAAGGGTCGAGGAAGCCCCACTTCCTTTAATCCAATGGTCACATAAAGAATGTACTTCCATTCTTGAAAGGTTTCAGCCTATCCTATCTAACACCAACACTTGGCTCAAAGGTAATGGTGTTAGACTCATCAAGATTAAGGTTGGAAAAGAAGATGACTCTACAGGGCCTCTTGGACGTAAGTCTGAGATTCAGATTGACAACAAGGAAGGTGCATCATCTTCAAGCACTAGGATCAAATTGCACATAAGTCGGGCAATAGTGCTTTCTCCTGAGGAGGCGACAATTCGTGGAAAAGAAAAATCCCAGATTCACATTCATGTGATTGATCCTGATAATCCGGAGGAAGGACAACAATCCGATGATGCTCCTAAGTGACTGGCTTCGGAGTCACCTCATGAGATTCCCTCCTCAATTTCCATGGAGCTGCCTCTATCTCCTCTTGACATAATAGTGGAGGAGTCTCCTCAAAATGTCATTCCTATTTCAGCAGTTGAGCCACCTCTTGATCATCAACAAGAGAGTGTGTCAGAAATCTGCAAGGATACTCCTGAATGTATCCATTTGTCAGAGATTGATACCTCTACTTCCGGCTTTGAAGAGTTTATGAGACAATCTTCATGCCCTTTGGTTACTGAGCAAACCATGGTTGCCATCCAGATAGATACTCCTCCCAGGGTGACCACGGCTGTTCAAACAAAAACTGCTTCACCTTTGTCTTTGGTAGTCACTAGAGGAGAACTAGTCATTTTACCTCCATGGCTTAGTTCTTTTACCCCAAAGAGGAAGAAGCAGAAATCTCTCCTGATGTCTTTGATTATCAGCAACTCAAGCAATCTAGGCCTAAGGTTGCTAAAAACGCCAAGACAATCTCAAGGGTAATTGTTGACAACAACAAGATGAAAGTGACAGAAATTATTGAGCCCCTTGCGAATAAACCATGTGAGGAAATGCAAGCTGCTAATTACAGGGTTACAAGGATAGAATTGGGTAAACAAACACACGAAGTGATCAAGCATGATGCCCGGCGATCCGTAGCTTCATTAGTACAGTAGTATGATAAACTTCTAGCGAAGAAAGACAAGCTAGAAGAGGAGAATAGGCAACTTGTTGCAGTTGTTCATAAAATTACAAAACCTGCTGGTGAAGGGAGCAATCCTACAAGCTCTTCCAGTTCACAAGAATCAATTCGGAGAGTTGAAAGAGTTGCTCAGAAAGTAAAAGCATTGGATTCTTGGGTGGATCAACTTCATGATCTGTGTGCACAAGTGTTGAAAGACATATTCCAAATGATGGTTAAGTTGGAGACCATTAAAGAAAAATTGAATCATACCTCTGAGGCTTTCAAACAGAATTTGAAAAGATTTGAAGGTAGCTTGACAGTTTGGCGCAAGATGCCTCGACAACAACTGAGTGTTCTTCAGGAGCATGCCATTATTCCTTCCAAAGTCATGTATCTAAAATTTGAAGAACTTCTAGAGAACAAAGCCCTTGTTCTCAAATCCCTCATTGAGGAGATTGATGATGCAATGAGATTGCGAGTTGAAATATTCCAAGGTGTTGTTTCTCATTGTGAGAAGGCCTCTTGCAATATAATGAGTTAGAATGGAGAGTTGATGCTAGAAGAAGAAGTGCTCACAGATCTACATATGAAGATTCATAATGAGTGGAGGAGCGAACAATTTTCAACTGCCTCAATTTAGGTTTTGATGAAATATCAAATCTTCTCACACGAAATCCAGTTCACTTTGGAGAAGAACAACTCTATGCTTCTTCAATGCCATGAGACTATCGTGAAGACCATGGTTGTTGCCAAGAACACCCATGAACCGAATCCTGCTGAGCTACGAACGATCATCCAGAAGTTCAAAGGATTCATGTCTTCACATGCTGCAACTTAAGTGTTTTTCAATACTTACTTGCATTTTTTCAAAATTGTAATCTCTTAGTTGGAGTTTTTCTTTTGACAAGTTACATGTAAAAACATTTTGTAAATTGCAAGTCAAGTCTTTACTTGCACTTTTGTAATTACATGTAAAGCAACTACAAGTTGTGTTCAGTTAGGACTGCAGTTGGAATAAGTCATAGTTAGTTATTGAATAAGTCTTGGTGGTTGAGAGAATCTCTCAAGCTAGTTAGGATCCTCCCACCTTTTTCTCAAAACTCATCTTCTATAAATACTTGAGGGGTCTATTGTAATCTTTATCTTTTAGAAAGCAAGCAAAAACTCTGCCAAATTTGCAGCAAAGAAGTCTTTGAGATTTCATTTGTGAATTTAAGAATTGAAAGAAATAGAAGAAAATTGCTCAAGCTTTGAGTCTTTGTGCTACATTCTTGAGTTTGTGTTCCATATTACCTTTCTTGCAAGTGTTTCTTTGAGAGCTTAATCAAATCTGGTTTGCAGTCTTTGTGCTGTACGTATTGAAGATTAATTTAGTTAAAGTAGAAGTTGTATTGAGAAAAGTTGTAAGACTTTGTGCTTGCACTTGTTATTAAGAGAGTTTAGAAGTAGATTTTGTAAGAAATAGTTGTGAATCTTTGAGCTCTTACTAGTTCTTACTGTTTCATGTAAAAGGAAATAAGTTATTTCAGACTTTGTGCTGTTATAATTTGTTCTTAATATCATTAGAATAGAAAAGGGTAGATAGGACTTCACATAGTCAAGACTTTGAGCTTGATATTGATGTCCCGTCCCGAAGGAAGTGACGGAAGTCTTTGAGCTTTCAAGAAACTTCATTTCCTTTCTCAAATTTCATTTCAAAAAGTTGTTATTGCTGTTTTATGTTAAATTGCTATCACTTTTCTGTGAAGAGAAAAGGATATTGGCTTTCTTGAAAGAAGAAGAAAGACTGTTGTTCCATCCTATTTTAGTTTTATGTTGTAGATAGATAGGGGGAGCCTTCCCTTAATTGGGAGAGTTTTACTCACACACTGTGGTTGAAACCACAATTTTGTATATTTCCCCAAGCTTACAAAATTTTCAACCAACAATTCTATCAGTTCATTCATTTACCTACGTCCTCTATTGACTCATGGGAGAAGTTGAAAGATGCCTTCACAAGAAAATTTGGCATCCCAATCACCCCTTCCAAGCTATATTGGCAACTTGTCGATTGTAAAAGACAAGAACATGGACCAATCGCTTCATTCAACAATCGATTCCACAAAGTTTACACGAGGTTGTGGACTCCCTACCTTGTGACCAATGCTAGAGAGATATATTATTTTGCCTTGGATGCTCTCACTACAATGTTTGTGCACTCTCACCCTACTCCAGCAGATTTGAACACAACTTATACAAAGGTTGTGGAAGTAAGTAAAGGTTGGATCAAAACATAGTTGGACCCTTGCTCCATATGGGATCACCCGCAGCAACAAATCAGATTCAAGGAATTAGCTAGGCCTTGATCCATCAAACGCCAGCCTTGAATCCAGTTCCACTATCGATGTATCCAGCCATCTAATCAGTTGGTGCTTCATCCGGGAAATCCAAATTCACAAGCCTCCCAAACACATCCGATGTACCTGCAAAATGCAACAACATTTTCAAGGACACAAAGAAGAAAAAGAGGCGATGAGGAAGCTAATTGAACAAGTAAAGAAGTTGTCTATCGAAGTCACACATTTGAGAAATCAAAATAATCAACTTGAAAGCATGCAAAGAAATTACCAAGCACACCAAGGCAACTATCAAGTTCGTCAAAGAAATAATCAAACCTATCAGGGAAACAATTAGGAATTATGTGGCAATAATCAAGGATTTCAGAAGAGGACATGGAACATCGCTCCTAATAATGGAAATGTCCCCTTACCTTTGGACAACCCACCAACGTCAAAAAACCGACCGGCTGATAGGGTCTTCCTCACAGAAGCAACTTTGTCAAATTGGTGTAGGTTGCACAATACAAGTAAACAATTTGAATTACAATGCCCCAAGTCTAAAGTTGCGGCTAGCATATTTCAACAAGAAGTGTGCAGCAACAAAGCATTAGAAAACCCTCCAACAACAGGATATGAGATAGTCCCCACAATGAGATATGATCAAGCCTTGATAATTGAAGACTTCATATTCCCTCCCGAATATGATAAAGAGGAGATACCAGATCAAAATGGTAGGTTTCCACCAGCATTAGCAAAAACCCCCAAGGTGCTGCCAAGTTCTCAATTTCCACCTTAATCTGCAAATGGACTGTAGACACCTAAACATGTCTCATTGATCATGTACTAATTATTCCTCTAATTGATTAAATAATTTTTTAATTATTTAATTAATTTAATTAATCTTATTCTTCTAAATTCATATTTCTTCATCATTTTACTAATTATTCTATTTCTATTCTATCCTAATCAATTAATCATTTTAACGCTTTTCTAAATATTAATTATTTAATTATATGTGATTTTAATCCTTTATTTTAAATAATCTTTATTATTTAATTAAATTCAATTTCTAAATAATTAAACAATTTCTTTAAATTATTTAATTAACTAATTCATTCCTCAAATCTCCAATTCCAAATCCCCAAATTCTAATTTCGTCTAATTTCAAATACATGTGCATGATTTCAAAAATCAAATTAAATTCCTAAATCAAGCTTGCATGAATTCAAATATCAAATTTGAATTTAAAATAAATTCAATATTTAAATCAGTTCTCATGCAAAGATTAAATTGAATTTCTAAATCAATTTCAAACACATGCTAAATTAATCAATTCAATTAATTGATTAGTTGAATCAATTATCTTTCTAATCTTTATTTCTATCTTCCACTTTGTTTTTTTCCCAAAAAGCTTTCAATCAATCATCTCCAGTTAACTATTCAATCTATTTTGATTGATCAATTCAATTAATTGATTAATTACATCATTCTTTAATTATCCTCCAATCATTCTTTTTCATCTTTCAATCAGCTTTTTTCTCAAACAGTTAACTCAATTAACAATTCAATCTATTCAATTCCACCTCCAAACCAGCAGTTTAACTATCAATCAGCATATGAACTCACCTAAATTCCACCACTTAATCATTTTGTTCCACCTCTCAATCAATCTCACCCAAAAATCTATAAATTCAGGATCAATTCCTCATTTTCAACAATCACGAACTTTGAATCTTTGTGTCAATTGCAGGTTACCAACGCAATATTTGAGAGCCATCATACCACAAAGAAGAGAAGAACAATGGAAGCTATATACGATCATGGAATAGGGAGTTTTGATTAATATTATACATCGTTATTGTTTTGTTTGCATTATTCTATTGATATTTGTTAGAATTCTTTAGCTAGAATAAGAATTCATGATTTCCTTATTATTTCTAGTTAAACAACAATGAATTTTACGCATCAACCCAACATGAAACTGCAGTCTTCTGATTTGGAATTTTGTGTGTGCTTGCATGTATAGGTCTTGGATCTTGCAACTACACCTCTCTTTTAAATTCATATTTTACGAGGTTTTCTGATCTTAATTAGTGTTTTATTCAAAAATCTCAAGACTAACATTGTACACATCAAGTTCCAGGCAAGATTGCAGGTTGTTCAAAGATTTTATCATATCTGCTAAAATATTGCGAATTTCTCTATTATTATTTTTACTGTGGGTAGATGATCATCTCACGACTCTACAATATAAAAAAACAGCCTTAGATCGTCATTTTTGAGTGAGATATGGTAGTTTCAATATTTTTCATAAATCTTTGATTCTTTAAACAAATAAATGAATTTCTCTGAGATTTTTTTACAGCAAGTTAAAGATCCCAAGACACGCCTACAATAAAAAATTCGGATATGTAGCATCTGTTTTGACCAATATATGATCATTTTTATTTTTTTAATAAATTCTGAATTTTGGGCGCAAATCAGAGAATTTTTCTAAAATTCTTACATTTTTGGAAAGCTCTTGAAATTTCACAGGGGGTATTGTTGTGCTCGCACACACACCCCATTTTCCTCAAACAGGGACCTTCGTAGTTGCAGTCTGCCTAATTAGAAGAGAGGGAGAAATGATTGTGCTATGATCAAAGCACACCAAAGAGATCGCACATTTTAGTGGCAATTGCCGAGTTTGTCCCCCATCTCGGGCAAAATCTCCTTCAAACCCGAAATTGAAACATCCAAGTTCACAAGTCCTCAAATATGTCGGAATCGTAAAAGAGATCAAAACTTAGAAAATGGCTTATTAGGCCGAAATACAAGCAAGCTCACAAATCGGCTAAGTAACCCGTAGTGCAAACAAAAGGGCTCACAAATTCACCTAAGAGGCCGAAGTCTTCCTTTAGGCCGAAATTCACAAAACTGCCTTTAAGGCCGAAAACCTATAGCCAGGTCTAAATCGCACAAACAGTCTCCATAGCCAGAAAATCATTCAAGCTTGCAAATCACCCAAAAATGCCGAAAAGTGGAAACAAAAGGCAAGTTCGCAAAATTGGCCAATAGACCGAAAATGAACTAATCGCACCAAACAAGTTGGAATGCCGAAAAAGATGAGAGAAAACCAAATCGTGCAATATAACCTTAAAGGCCGAAAATCATTTTCAAACTCGTAGAACCCTCTTGTAGCCCGAAAAATGAAAAGAGGAATCTAATTCACCCAAATCTCCCAAGTTTGTTGTGCTCGCCGAAAAAGCCTAAGTCGCACAATTCGCCTTCAAAGGGACAAAACTTAGGAAAAAGAAATCGTGAATTCTTTCTCATTTACTCGAAATTTGGAGGTTTAAGGCAAAACCAAGCCGAGTCGCCATTCTCGTCAGAAACCTGAGTTTCTCATAGAAAATAAGCAAACATAAAGTTCGATGATTGTGCCGAAATTGATAGTTTCAAAACTAAAACGAAAACCGCACATTCTGGTCTCTAGGGCCGAAAAACTCCAAACCTCAAGAAATCATGCAAAACACTCCATTTACCCGAAGAATTCATTTAAGGACCAAAATCGCACCAAACGCCCAAAAAGGCTGACGAAGATTAATCTCTCAAAAGGTCTATTTAGGCCAAAATTGAAAAAACCTCACAAAATAAAATTCAAGCCGAAAATCATTCAAAATCGAGCAAATCCCTCTCATTGCCTGAGTTGGCAAGCTTCTTGGAGGGGTGTGTAATAATAGAGCAAAGGGAAAATCGCATAAACTTTCCAAGTATCCCGAATTTCATATGCAGCCAGGGGAACACTCTAATGTTTCCTAACCGTACGGTATAGCTGGTAAGGCGAGCGAACTATGATGGATAGGTCATACGGTAGGAAGGAGAGCCACTGCCTAACCGTACAGTATAGCTGGTAAGGCAAAGGAACCATGATGGGTATGTCGTACAGTAAGAGAGGAAGGAGTGTTCGCACGGTGTAAGTGTCGTATGGGGGAGTGAGGGAGGGGTCGTACGGTGTAAGGGTCGTATGGTGATGTCAAACAGGCCATACGGTGGAGCACAAGAGGGTCGTACGGTGGTGGGGAAGGTGTACGATGTCGCCAAAGGAGGTCATACTGTAGCGAGGGAGATGTACGGTGTGGCCAAAGGAGGTCGTACGGTGGTGAGGGAGTTGTACGGTGGGGCCAAAGAAGGTCGTACGATGGTGACAAGGGGTGTACGGTGGGGACAAGAAGGTCGTACAGTGGTGAGAAGAGGAGGGGTGGTAGTACGGTGTGTGACTATAAAGATGCAGAGGTACGGTGAGCTTCAGCGGTTGTGTGGTGTTCTTCCAGAGTAATGGATTCTGAATATTAGGAGTCCTCCTTATGCATGTAATATAGATTAACAGAGATGCAACTGGAGAAAGTAAAC
Organism: Cryptomeria japonica; assembly: GCF_030272615.1. Classification (NCBI taxonomy): domain Eukaryota; kingdom Viridiplantae; phylum Streptophyta; class Pinopsida; order Cupressales; family Cupressaceae; genus Cryptomeria; species Cryptomeria japonica. The sequence goes on along the minus strand of NC_081410.1, from coordinate 168,700,396 downwards.
AATGATAAAATTCAAGATTTGCCAGATCCGGAAAGAGTACAATGACAGAATAGGGTGAGAGGTGAACCTCACCGAAACTGCAAAATACCAAATAGGGAGGGTCTTTCACCTCCAAAATGGCGGATAATAGAACTCCACCAGGAATTCGCACAATAGAGAAAAGATACCAAAAATTCGCATACCTACAACAATGACTAACACCGCCATATATATGGGCTCCAGGAAACTTCCCGAAGGGTTACAAACAGGCCGACACAACCAGCCAAAACTTGCCTAATCTAATTAAATAAAAGGGCCCAAAAGATTTGTTATTAAATTTGGGGCCTTACAACAAAGTAATTATTTAATTATATCGCGGACATCACAGTCCTCCCAGGCCAAAAATTGCTTGCCCTCAAGCAATTGCAGACTTGGATGCTCCAGAATTTGCTCGCCTTCCCAGGTGGCATCCTCGATGGGTAGATTCTTCCAACGTATAAGGAACTCTTTGACTGTACGTGTTCTTAACCTCTTTTCTTTGACATCGATGATCTTAGTCGGCTCCAGAATTAGTTTCCCTTCTTCGTCGATGGGTGGCAGATCCCTGGACACTGTGACGCGCTGCCGGACGACCTTCTTCAGACATGACACATGAAAAACATTGTGAATCTGACTCCCCTCAGGAAGCTCCAACTCATAGGCAACTTCACCCACTCTCTGAACCACCCTGTAGGGTCCATAGAAACACAGCTTCAGCTTCTCCTTACCACTTGCCTTCAAGGAGGATTGTCTGTGTGGTTAAAGTCGGAGGTAAACCAAATCACCAACATCAAAATTCCGCTCAATCCTATGTCGGTTAGCATACATCTTTTGCTGGTTCTAAGCCCTCTACAGGTTGTCTTTGAGAGATGTCAAGATGTCTAAACTCTCCTGAAGCCAATCTTTGGCCATCGGTGCACGACTGTCTCCCAATGCCAGGTCAACAAATGAAGAAGGTTCATAACCGTACAGTGCTTTGAAAGGTGGCATGCCTATGGACATGTGATAAGTGGCGTTGTAACAGTGTTCACCCAAATGTAACCAGCGAACCCAAGCCTTCTGTTGCGCTGAGACGTAGTTCCTGAGATAACCCTCCAGCCATTTGTTCACAACATCGGTCTGTCCGTCTGTCTGCACATGGTAGCTCGTGCTGGGCAACAACTCGGTTCCTGCCAACCGAAATAACTCCATCCAGAAGGTACTCAGAAAATGGCTATCCCTGTCACTGACTATGTTTCGCGGTAAACCATGTAGGCGGAACACCTCACGGAAGAACAACTCGGCTACTTGAACTTCTTGATATCCTGTGGGGATGGCAAAAAAATGTGCATACTTGGTCAATCGGTCAACTATGACAAAAATGCAATCCTTTCCTTGCACTCTGGGGAGACCAGTAATGAAATCCATCGAGATGCTATCCCATTTCTGGTCGAGAATTGGCAGTGGTTGTAGTAGTCCGACCAATAGGTTATGCTCAGATTTGTTCTGCTGACAGCTGGAGCATTCCCACACATACTACAGGACATCATTCTTAAGCCACTTCCAGGAAAACCTTTCACGGATCTGTCTGTAGGTTTTCAAGTATCCCAGGTGTCCAGCCAAGGGAGAGTCGTGCAATTCCTTCAGAACCTTTTCCTTCATCTTGGATTCGGGTACCAGATAAATTATGTCCTTGTAATAAATGATGTCGTCAACCACCTTGTATCGGTCATCCTGCACTTAAACATCCATCAATTCGCAGGCAAAAGTGTTCTTGGAATATTCAACCAACAGGTATTCCTTCCAGTCCGCCGAAATCTGAGATAAAGAACATATGGCAGACCTTCTTGACAGGGCATCAGCAACCACGTTATTCTTTCCCTTCACATATTCAATGTCGAAATCAAATGCCTAGACTTTGCCCACCCATTTCTGTTGTCGTTCATTCAGATCCCTCTGCTCCAAGAAGTATCACAAGCTGTTGTGGTCTGTTCGCACAACAAACTTTGCTCCGATGAGGTACTGCCGAAACTTCGTTAGTGCTTGTTGTTGGTTGAAAATTTTGTACACTTGGGGAAATATACAAAATTGTGGTTTCAACCACAGCACACGAGTAAAAACTCTCCTAATTAAGGGAAGGCTCCCCCATCTAACTACAACTTTGAAAATAAAATACGATGGGACAGCATTCTTTCTTCTTTTTTAAAGAAAGACAATATCCTTTTCTCTTCATAGAAAAGGATAGCGATTGAATATGAACAGCAGTAACCACTTTTAAGTGAAATAAGAGAAAGGAAATGAAGTTTCCTGAAAGCGCAAAGACTTCCGTCACTTCCTTCGGAACGGGACAGCAATATCAAGCTCAAAGACTTGATTATGTGAAGTCCTATCTACCCTTTGCTATACTAAATTTTTACAACGAATAAAAGACAACAACTCAAAGACTGGAATAATCTATTCTTTCAACACAAAGACAAGAACTAATGCAAGCTCAAAGACTTGCTGCTATTTCTTATCAAACAATAATTTTTCCTCAAGAATAGATGCAAGCTCAAAGACTTGCTGCTCCTTCTAGAGATTTTCCTATTTTAATTAATCTTCTCTACTTGCAGCTCAAAGACTTCAAATCAGATTGGACTAAGCTCCTTTAGAAACACTTTGCATGGAAGAAATAAAAAGATTCAAACTCAAACATGTAGCTCAAAGACTCAAAACTTGAGTAATCCTTCTTTATTATTCTTCAAAACCTTCAATTCACATACATAAGCTCAAAGACTTCTTGCTGTAAATTTGGCAGAGTTTTTGCTTGCTTTCCAAAAGATAAGAATTACAATGGACCCTCTCTTCTATTTATAGGAGAGGAGCCTTGAGAAAAAGGTGGGAGGATCCTAACTAACTTGAGAAATTCCCTCAACCACCAAGACCTATTCAACAACTAATTATGACTTATTCAAGGTTACAAGTCCTATTCCAAATTGACTTGTAACCTGCCTACTTGTAATTACAAAAATGCAAGTGATGACAACTTACAATTACAAAAATGTTTTTACAAGTAAACTTGTCAAAAGGGAAACTACAATTCTGAAATTACAATTTCGAATTTACAATTTTGAATTTACAACCAAGTGTTAAAAACACTTAAGTTGCACCTCTTGAAGGCATGAACAATTCAAACTTCCGAATAACTTTCTGCAATTCATCAGGATCTGGTTCATGAGTGTTTATAGCCACCACCCTAGTCTTTACGATGACATCATGGCATTGGCATAGCGTGGAATTGCCCTTTTCCAATGCTGACCGGATTTCCTGCAACTCAGTTTGATACTTAATCAATATTTGAATGGAAGCGACTGAATATTGCTCACTTCTCCATTCATCATGAATCTTGAGTTGCAGATCTGCAAGAACTTCTTCCTCGGGCAGCAACTCCTCATTTTGATTTAGAATGTCGCAAGATGCCTTTTTACAGTGTGAGGTAACATTTTGAAAGACTGCTTCACGCAACTTTAAGGTCTCATCAATTTCTTCAATGAGTGATTTGAGAACAAGGGATTTGTTCTCCAGAAGTTCCTCATATTCAATGTACATGACTCTGGAAGGAATTACGTCATGCACCTAAAGAATGCTCAATTGTTGTTGAGGCATCTTTCGCCAGGAAACTAAATTTCTCTCAACCTTCTCCAAATTTAGTTTGAAAGCACCCAAGATTTGATTCAACTTATCTTCAATGATTTCCAATTTAACTATTGTTTCAAATACATGTCTTATGACTTGTGAACATAGGTCATGCAATTGATCAACCCATGTGTCTAAGGCTTGAACCTTTTGGGCGGCTCTCTCGATACCTTGGATTGGTTCACCGGCCCTGGAGGAAACAGGTACTTGGCCTTCTCCATTTGAAGGTTGAGTAATACTTTGGATGGCTGCCATGAGTCTTTGATTCTCTACTTCCAATTGATCTTTCTTGGTCAAAACCTCATCATACCATTGTACCAATGTAGCCACTGTTTGTTGAGCATCATGTTTAACAACCTCATGAGTCTGCTTACCCAGTTGCACTTTTGTGATCCGATAATCGGCTGCTTGCATTTCTTCAACTGGTTTATCTGATATTGGTTCAGCGATTTCTGCCACTCTCATCCGATTTTCATCAATGGTCACCCTCGAAACTGTCTTTGCTCTCTTAACAGCCTTAGGTTTTGATTGTTTCAACTATTGATAGTCAAAGGCATCAGGTGAGATCACCTGCTTCTTCCTCTTCGTAGTAAAGGAACTGAGCCATGGAGGTAAAGCCATTAACTCTGACTCTGGGAAAGAGGGAGAAGCAGTTTCTGTTTGAACAACTGTGGTGATCTTGGGAGAAGTGTCTGTCTGAATAGCCACCATAGTCTGCTCATCAAGATGTGATGAAGATATCATGAACTCATCAAAACAGGTCATAGAAGTATCAATATCAGACAAAGGTACATATGAACGATCATCCGAAAAGATATTCAACAAATTTTCCTAAGAATGATCTTGAGATGGTTCTGGTACTGAAAGTGGAAGAATGTCCTACGGAGATTCTGAAACTGAAGGGGCAGATTGAGAGTTCACATCTATCACAGGAGGAAACATGGGTACCTCGATAGGAAGTGAAGAAAGAGAATTATGTGGGGACTCTGTAGAAAGCAACTGAGGAGCATTATCAGATTGAGTTTCTTCCTCTGAAGCTTCAGGGTCAATCACATGAATTTCCAACTATGGCTTCTCCTTGCCTTGAACTGTTATTTCCTGGGGGGGAAGCACCATTGCACGGCTGACTCGCAATTTGATCCTCGTACTAGAAGAGGATGCACCTTCTTTATTGTCCAGTTGAATTTCTGACTTCCGCCCAAGAGGACCTGTAGAATCATCTTCTTTCCCAACCTTAATCTTAATGAGCTTGACACCATTGTTCTTAAGCCAGATATTGGTATTGGCAAGAACTGGCTGAAATCTATCCAAGATAGAAGTTCCTTCGTTATGGGACCAATCGATAGAAGGAAGTGGAGCCTCATCAACATTCTGATTGACAAACTCAGGATTAAGAATGTTTCCATCATCAATCATCCCTTGTGGCACGTTCACGAGGTTTAGATCCACAATCTGTTCTGCAGTGAGTCGATAGTAATCCATCTTGTGAATCTCCTTTTCCGTACGGAGATCAACCCAGATATCTTCTATCCGATGCACGTGGACGAAGGTCTTCTTGATCTTTTCCTTCATGCCTCGATAATCGAAATCAGCTCTAGGTTTGAATCTTTTGAGTCTAATTTCCTGCAACTCAGTCTCCATAGCCTTGGCCTTGATTGAAGTCTTTAGAGAATATTGACCAATCTTCAATGGGTTGTTGGAAGAAATACCCATGCCAACCTTGTGCCTGACCGATTGATGTGTATGCACAGCCATGATCTGTCTTCCCAATTCCATAAGAATAATCTTATCGGTTGGGTATCGTGGGAGCATATAAGGCTGCCCGCCATAGCATCCAACTCTCATGTAGGTAAAAGTTGGAAACTGGAGAAACAAACAACCATATTCTTTCACCCTTTCCCATGCTTCATCTGAGACTCTTTTGTTCTTCAGGTTTTTGTCAAATTGACACAGGTTATGACCAAAGAAAGCGTCCTGAACCCTTCTGAAATGAGACCTACTTGATCTTAGAGGCAACTAATCATAGTATTCCCAAACCGGTACAAGCATGCGGTCACCCTTGGTAGAAAGACTTGGGAAATGTCTAAGTGACGCAGCGATATACACGAGATATGAATTCATGTAGAAGGTGAAAGTAGTAGGGACGATTGCAAGTTGTTCACACAAAGCATCACTGATGATCTCACCCCAATAGATGTGCTGAGACTGCCTTATGAACATAATAAATTGGTACATCCAAGGTTCAAAAACATTGAAATGTTCCAATCCCATCATATGACTCAGAAGGGTAATAGTATCACCGATCTCATTCTTGAAATCAGATCGATATAACTTAGCCCATCTGGTAAGCGTAGTGCGAGGCTCATGACTCCATTTGTTGATATGACGCTTAGAGTCTTTCTCCCTTTTGGCAAAGTATTCAGCTGCACTTTGCTTGGAGATCTCTATATAGATGGTTTGAGAAGGTATTTTGAAAACTCTCTCTATAGCTTCTACATCCAGGCGAATGATCACTTCTCCATCATCATTTGTAATAACTCGTGTCTCTTTATCAAAATGATGGGCACATGCTAGAACAAATTCTGGTTCTACGGCAGCAACTGGAAAGGATGCGGCATGATGGATATGGCTATCCAACAATCGTTGCATGTCCCCCTCCTTTGGATCTTCAATCCTTTGTATGAATTCGGACATGTCAACATGCCCTATCTCAGTATCCTTGATATGATCAAGGGAGGAGGAAACCTGTGACTGTGGAACTTCATTTTGGTATTTGTCATACCTGTATTTCATCTTTTTTGGAGTGGGAGATGATGGTACATCTGTCATCTGGAAACAACTGGGAATACTGCAATGTAAACCCAAGAGTATCAAGGCAATATCAAAGTCAGTAGCTTTAGACATCTTTACTCCTCCAAATGGGAAGGTTCAACTTTCGTACTTTGGCTTTGTGAGAGGAAATATAAGAGGTGGAAAGATAAGCTTTTGACTTATTTCGGGTTTTGAAACACGTTTTGCAAGTACACAAGAGGGAAGTACAAACATGCAATCGGGTTTCCAAATTCCGAATGCAACTATACTTGCAAAACACGAAGCATGAGTAAATGAAAGGAGAATGAATTTTCAGTTTGGAAGTTGGGAAGAACACATTTGCAATTGGTTTTCTAAATCCAAATGCAAACTTATTTACAAACTGAAAATCGAAGGAATGGATGAAAAATGGTATTTAGGCATGAAGGAAATGACGAAGATGATAAGTACGGATGAGGGAATTGGAAGCGGATAGGTAAAAATGAATTTCAAGAAAATCACTTGGAACTTTGCCATGCAAAGATGGGAAGAACTTTCAACATGCAATCCGGATTCCAAAACCCGAAATTGGGAAGAACTTGATTTTTTAATCATTGAAGCTTGATTTTTGGACTAAAGAAGGTTAAGTCATTGTCCAAAAAGGGAAGAACACATCTCTCTTATTTTGAAACTTGATTTTTCTGGACCAAAGAAGGTTAAGTCTTTGTCCAAAAAGGGAAGAACACTAATTTTCCTCTTACTTGCAATCGCGTTTTTAAAACCCGAATGCAAGTAAAGAAGGAGAAATTCCAAAGGGGAAGAACAACTTTTCTTTACAGATTTCTTTGTAAAATGGGGAATTTCCTCTCATAAACCCATTATGAACATGAACAAAACCAAAACTAAACAAGAAAGTGCAAGGAAAGAAATAAGAAATAAAGAGAAAAATAAAAATTACCTTGCAAAGCTGAGAAGAGATCCAAACTTGAAGAATCAATCAAACATGGAAGATGAAGCCCTTTAAATAGAATTTAAACAATGGAAAAAAACTTAGCCACGCATTGTGACAATAGAGAAACCGATTTGCTATAAAAATGCCATGTAAAAATGCTAATGAAATGGTTCGAAAGTGATTTCATTCATCATTAATCACAAGACAAAGCAAAAATGACTTAGGATTGTAAGCATACATCAAAGGGGAAGAGTGCATAACTCAGCAAAACACATGACTGATTTTTAGGGCCTTTTTTGCAAATCCGAAACCATAAATGCGCATAAAATGGTTTGATTAAAGCTTAGAATCCAACACACTTATGGTTGAGCCAAAAACGCCTTGAGAATAGATGGATTCAATGCCCCAAATGATAGCCAAACGCATAAATGCACGATTCAGAAAAAGCAGCTTCAAGAAGGCAATTGGCGAGAAAACGGTTCGCAAGAATGCGCAAAAAATGGGTTTGAATCCTTCAAAGTTGCAAGAAATCCACACTTGGAAGGAATCCCTAAATTTCCTCCAAAAAATTCAAACCCATATCAGCTTGCAATGGCATGGAAGAATTTCGGGTTTTAGGAACAAAACAACAAGTTTTACAAAATGTTCATATTTTTGCCTCTAAGGCAAATTTCGGGTTTTAGAAAAGAAATTACAAGTAAAATTACTTGTAATAGGGAAATAGAATTCCCTTTACAAGTGATTTCAATTAAAACATGTAAAGGGGTTTTAAAATCCCATTTACAGGTTTTATTTTAACATTATAAAAACAACTTTAAGTTATAAAGACATGTAAAGGGGTTTTAAAATCCCATTTACAAGTTTTATAAACACTTAAAGTCAAGCTACTCGTAATGGGGGTTTTAAAACCCCCATTACAAGTTTTTATAAAAACTTGCAATTGGAGAAAAAATTCCCCTACAAGCCTAAAAGCTTCAAGGGGGTTTTGAAAAACAAATTACCAGTTACTGGTAATCATCGAAAAATTCCCCTACATTGAAGCAAAAACATAGCAAACGGACTCGAAACGCAGCGAAATTCAAAACGTAGCTTGGGGATGGATCAACGATCGATCCAGTCCAAGGATGGGGCGAATTTCCACCTCAGGAAGCATGCCATAGAGTAAAATTTTTTATTTTTTAACAAAAATTTCTATGTGATAGTCCAATTTTTGAAATCAAAAATTGAGGACAACAACTGGCTCTGACTGGGGAATTCTTTCATTTATCCTTCAAGATAGTGAAAGAGTAGAAACCAGATCTCTAAGTGCCTTCCGTTCCATTGGGCTACAGAATCGAATCAAAACAACAAAGAAAAGACCAAAAAGACAACAAGACACAAAAAAGAAAAAAAAAAAAAAACCCGAACATTATTTACAAGAATTACCTTAAACTTCACTCACAGTAACGCTTCAAGTGTTGGCCATTATACAGCAGAATAAATGGTGTACCATCACGATAAGCCAAGATAAAACTATCTTCTCCAGCAACATGATGAATAGTGAAGGGTCCTCGCCAAAGAGAATCAAATTTACCATGTAAGCCCTTTGGTTCTCGCCGCTTATCCCAAAGCAACACTCGATCACCAACTAGGAAACCCCTTTGCTTTGCTTTCTTGTCAAAAAGAACTTTGACTTGTTGCTGATGTTGAGCAATCCGATCAACCACTTGTGTTCTTTGTTCTTTCAGCTGAGAAAGATACATGATCCTTTTGTCTAAAGCATCCTCATAAGTTTGATCTTCAATTGCTTTAGCCAACTTGAGAGCGGGAAGTTCCAAAGTGATGGGTATCTCTGCATTGATCCCATAAAGAAGCTGGAATGGTGACATACCAATAGCCCTTTTAGGTGTAATTTTGTCTGCCCATAAAGCATCAAAAAGAGCCTTATGCCAGATCTTTGATTTTCCTCCACAAGCTTGCGAATAATAATGATCAGATTCTTATTACTAGATTCCGCCTGACCATTACCTTGGGGATAATAATCGGATGAATGAGTTAACAAGATACTATATTCAAAGCAAAATTGTGAAATTTTAGAGGAAGAAAAGGTGACTGCATTGTCAGTCACGATTTTGAATGGAACACCAAACCTAGAAATAATATTCTCCTTGAGGAATCTGCATACTATCTCACAAGTAGCGTTCTTTACCGGTATTGCTTCCACCCACTTGGTGAAATAATCAGTAGCTGTAAGGACATACGAATGACCTGCACTTGAAGAGGGATTGATCACACCAATCAAATCAACGCCGCATTGCCGAAAGGGCTCCTCAACAATAACCGGCTTCAATGGTAATGCTGCGAGCTTTGGTTTGCCTACAAATTGTTGACAATGTACACATTTACGCACCCACCGGAAAGCATCTTGAAAGAGCATAGGCCAATAATACTTAGCTCTCAAAATTTTGTGAGCAGTCACTGGTGCAGAATAATGTCCTCCACAAGCCTTGTCATGGAAAGATTCCAGCAATTTAGTTTCTTGTGCTTTGTCAACACAATGAAGGAAAGTACCATCAATTGCCCTCTTGTACAAACCAGTATCCCATAATACAAAGTTTGCAGCTTTCAACTTGATACTTCTTTTTTCCTTGAATGACAAATGTTGTGGGCATTCACCATAAGTCAAGAAAAATGCTATATTAGAGTACCATTCATCAGTAGTACTGACAAACAATACCTTGAGAAGATCTTCAAAATCATCCAATTCTCGCTCCTCTGGAATACCTTCTGCCATCAGCTGACAGAGTCCTCTTCCTCAAACAAGCTTTGTAGGCTTTATCTCTAAATCATACTCTTGGATTTTAGCAATCCAATTCCCTCTTTTTGTGCCAAACACCTGTCGTGTTAAGATAGATTTGACTAATGTATCAGGAACTAACACAACGGTATGAGAATTCAAGATGTAAAAACGGAAGTTCTTGACTGCTTTAACAACCGCATAGGCATTCTTCTCAATAGAAGAATACTTGATTTCATGAGACTTCAAAGGACAACTCATGAATGCAATAGGAGATTCAACCCCTTCTGAATTTTTCTGCATCAGAATAGTTGGCAGAGTATGCTCGGAAGCATAACTATACATGATGAACTCCTTGGTGTAGTTGGGACAAACCAACACAGGCGCATGAGCAATTGCATCTTTGATTTCATTAAATGATGCTTTTCCTTCAGAATTCCAATGGAAAGCAGACTTTCCTTTCATCATATCCACAATATGACGAGTCTTTTCTGCAAAGTCAAGAATAAATCTCCACAAAAAATTTACCTTACCAAAGAAGGAATGAACAGCGGTCTTGTTGGATGGCAAAGGGAGATTCTGAATAGATTTAACCCTCTCAGGATCAACTTTTATACCCTCCTTGGAAACAATATGACCAAGAAGTTTTCCCTCAGTCACCCCAAAAACTGACTTCTTGGGGTTAAGAAAGATGTCGTTCTTACGACATCTTTCAAGTACATCTTGTAAATGAAAAAGGTGATTCTCACTATCTTTAGAAAAAACAGTAAGATCATCAAGATACGCTACAGTATATCTTCCTACAATACCATGGAAAGCCAAGTCCATAGCCCGTTGGAAAGTAGCCCCTACATTGATCAACCCAAAAGGCATTCTGCGGTAGGCAAATGTACCCCATGGGGTAGTAAATGCAGTCTTATGTTGATCAGGTTCACTAACCTCAATCTGATTGTATCCCGAAAATCCATCTAGCATAGATAGCATCTCAGAACCTATCACCGTTTGCAAAACTTGATCCATGATTGGCAATGGATAATTATCCTTGAGTGATAGCTGATTAAGATTTCTAAAATCAACACATATATGTATTTCTCCATTCTTCTTAAGCACCGGCAGTATATTCGCCAACCATGTTGAATGATGGATGGGAAAGATAATCCAAGCATCAAGCATTTTTTGAACTTCAAAAAGAATGGTACCTAAAATCTTCGGATTATACTGGCGTTGCTTTTGTCTGAAAGGTTCTGCACCAAGCTTTAGAGGAATGTCATGCTGCACTTCCTTGGGTTGAAAGGATTTTAGATCATCATAAGAATATGCCAAGACATCACGGTATTGGCACAAAAGCTGAATAAACTGATCTCTCTCATTTGAAGTGCAATTATTGACAATATTGACAAACTTTGCGTCTTCATCAGAACCAATATTATATTTCTCATATCCCATAGGAGAATCAGCGCTTTCTTGTTGTCGTCTCTTGATATAACGATCATGTTGATCGAAAAGTTTTTCAAGAGAAACCAACCCCTTGGGAATCTTATTTCCTTTCAGCTGAAGAATATTTTCATCCAACTCGGATGATGTTTCAGACATTGAATCTGATGACGAAGAAGTAGGAGAATTACTTCCTTCAAAATATAGGTTGTTGAAACCATCTCCAGATTGCAGGAAATTGTTAATCTGCTGGTCATCATTAAAAATCTGCCAATGATCCTAATTGTTAGGCACACTAGGTCTGCAGATTATCTCAATAATATATTTATCTTGACCAAAGTCAAGATGGGGAATTAACGAAGTAGCTGAAACAGCAAGAGAATCAGCCCTATCATTGTATTCACGAGGAACAACTGAGATATTCAAAGAATCAAAATCTTCAATATTTTCCCATACCAAATTGCGGTAATGCTTGAGACTATCATTCTTAGTTTGATATATGTTTCTCACTTGACAAACAATTAATTCTACATCACCCTGGGCATGAAGATTTTTTATTCCTCTTTTCAATGCAACGCTCATCCCTAACAAAAGCGACTCATACTCAGCCGTATTGTTAGTATTAGCAAATTGCAACTTGAAAGAGTAAGGGAAGATCTCTCCCTTAGGAGATATAAGAACTACACCAGTTCCGGATCCATTTGTAGCGCAACTGCCATCAAATTCAAGAGTCCACACATCATTCGAACTATTGTTTTCATTGGAATGATTAGAGCTGCCTTCATCCGAAACGGGTGCATTATGAAAAGAAAAGTTATCATCTTCCTCCATAGGCGAAGATGAACTCTCTTCTTGAGTGGGTGAAGAATAATCTTCAGCAAATTCTGAAATTTTATCTATGTGGAGATAATAATTCCCGAAACCTGAAGATTCAAAAAGAATTTGAGCATGGGGATCATTAGACTTGACAACCGTGTACTTGGTTTCTCTTTCAGGAATTAACTTTTGCACAACACCTTTGACAGGTATTCTTGCTTCCGTCGTATCCATGTTGAGTTCACCTCCAACATCCTTGCAAAAATTACGGCCAAGTAACATTCCATATGATGCAGGAACATCAGCTACTAGAACAGCCATCTTTATTTTATTATCTGGAAAAGCTGCAAATGCAAATTGAGCATCCTTGATTTGCCCAATAAGGGGCACTTGTTTGTTCTCCATGCAATAACAATGACCAAAAGTTTTGGTCAAGGTCAGCCCCAAAGCTCGAGCAACTTTTGCGGGCATGACGTTATCAGAAGCACCAGAATCCAAAACACAATTGCTCAATTGAAAACCATTGATCAACAAGGAAATGTAAAAAGGTTCTATCTTTCCTTGGGTGGTAGATGGAATGGTCACCAAATGATTGGACAAATTCTTGGGTTCTTGTGGGGTAGTATTCTCAAGTATAGGACGAGTTTCCTTACTTTTAACAAAATCAGCTAACCTATCAAATTGATCAGGATTAGCTTGTAAATATTCAACTTCGAACATCTAAATCTTAGTCTTTCTAGCATGGTCAATAATATCGAAAGCTTGAAATGAACCAACTAGAGAGGGATTAACATTGTCTAGTTGAGGTCTGGGGTTAGGCATACTGGGCTTGGAATCAATAGATGAAGCCTAGTATTGATTCATCTATTGATTCCAAGCCTATCTCAACCAGACAATGTTAATCCCTCTCTAGCTAGTAAGGCAAAGGAACCACGATGGGTATGTCGTACGGTAGGAGAGGAAGGAGTGTTCGTATGGTGTAAGTGTCGTACGAGGGAGTGAGGGAGGGGCCGTACGATGTAAGGGACATACGGTGATGTCAAACAGGCCGTACGGTGGAGCACAAGAGGGTCGTACGGTGGTGGGGAAGGTGTACGGTGTCAGCTTCTAGAAGGCAGATTGCAACCCTTGGATGCAATCCATCTTGGCCATCAATTCAAATTGTAAATTCTATAAAAGGCAGAGGCCTTTCTATTGTAAAGAGTTAGATTGTTAGACTCTAGTTAGATTAGGGTTAGATTTTTAGGCAATTAGGCTATTAGATTTCAGTTCGAATAGGCTAGATTATAGAAGGTTAAATTTTAGTAGTAGCATCTAGATGCTGCAGAAATTGTTGTAATGGCAGCTGAGGCAAATATATTGTAATGTCCCTCGTGTGGAGGTTGTCTATTCGAATTTTTAAGACCTGCAAACCAACGTTAGTATACAAACAATATGAAAGATAATTAACATGTATATTTATTTGTGCAATTATAAAAGAGTGCCATACGTTCTCCTACATATTTAACAAATAATATTAACTAATTTATTGTTATCTATAAAAAAGGATACAATACTTAGTTGGACCTTACCTGGATTGACCCAACCCTCTATTGAGAAATATTTCTCAGTTAGGAACAACCCAGGATGTCGTCCCCCTAAGGTCTCTATTCGGGATCTCTATTAATGAGTAAAAATCATTAATGTTCTCAAGCTTGGCAGAGATCCCACCCCTGCTCAGGCTTCTCTATCTCTACATATGCCTATGGTTAGCCTCTACAAAATATATAATGTCTCTAAGAGATTCTCCATGAATCTCTCTCTGGATCCCCCTTGGAATCTTGGCATTCACTTATGCCCTCTGGTCTCTATGGTTCCTTTAAAAGGGAACAATTATCTTAGATATTATCAAGGACTTAAATATGCTTCTGTCCTAGAATATCTCAATGGTTTATTTAAGGGTTGATGCAATCACTTCGGAAGAAAATGTAGATGGTTCCTCTCTCCTCATCATATGAGAAAATCATACAATCGGGTCATGAACATAGCAAATGAAGGTAAGACATCATGTAGTTTGAAGACAAGCAGAATAGGATACATAATGAAGTATTGGCTACTATGTGAGCCCGAGTAGAGAAGGTTGTGAACCCAGAGCCACATACTGAACAAGAGAGACTTTATAAAGCAAGTGTTGAAGCAATACAAGCTATGGATAAGAAACATCACAACTCAAATGCACCTCTGACATACACATTAATTAAAAGGGTATCTCTGTTTACTTATCGCTATGTAGTTTCAATTCGCAGTATTAACCACAGTTTAGGGTAATCTACTTACCGATGACTTGCTGGTGGTGAATCCTGGAGGTGCTGCTGCGAGTTCCTCTCCCTCTGCGATTCCCTTTCCAACGCGGCTTCGTTCCTCCTATGTGTGAGCATGTACACGGGAGCTACAAGTTATGCGTTCAGGCGTATAGGGGTGTGGTCTCTTTACGCGGGTCTCCTTCCTTCACACTGTCTCCTTATGCGGGTATCCTTCCTTCGCACCTTCTCCTTCCCTCCTTCCTTCCTCGCGTGTTTTGCCTGGTGATAAATATTTCTTCTGTGGCCATGTTCCTTGGACGTGACTTTTGGAATGGCGGGGTTTGGGGATTATTTCGCCATGTTTGTTATGTTTAATCTAACTTTATTTAATAATTCGATGTATTTTATATGCTACCTCTTCATTTATTTTATTAACTTAATTTTATATTTTAATGATTTTTCCCCTATTTATTATTGTTTACTAGTTACTCTTTATTAAAATAAGCATGATTCATTATTTGATTTATAATAATCATTATTATTTATCATTTAGTTTACTTACAAATATAATAATCTATGATTAACGATTTATCATTTATTAATATAACAATTCATGATTAATGATTTATTATTTTTAATTGATAATGATCAATGTGTCCTTGGTATTTTTATTAATCGGGGGTCATTGCATATATGAACATTGAAGAATGGTGTTTATTGTCTTTGTTTTCTTTTGTTTACATGGTTTCTTTCAGAATTTTAGATAGATCTTTCTGTTTTGGGTGTGCAGATATTTGATGGATTCAGGCTCATAACATTGAGGACATACTGATTGTATGTTCTTGTGTATGGTTAGTCTAAGCCTTTAATTCCGTTTAGTTCAATTGCAGGTGTCTGTCTGAGCTGCGCCAGAATTGGGTGCTTAGCCATGCATTTGCAGCCTAAAAATCTTCCAAGTCCCTTTGAAGATTGCACCGTTCCTGCGAGGTTGTGAGCCATTCTAGCCAAGCAGGGATTGGTTATGTTGAATCTGTCTACCTGCATACCAGCCTAGCTTATCTTAGGTCTCCTAAACCCTTCTCTTTTTCTTTTATTTCCCAGTTCGAGAATCAGATGCTGACTAGCTTGTTGTAAAACGTAAGACTCCTTGTGCTCCCAACAAAACACATCGACCATTGAGTTATCCCGCAGTCAAGAACTGACATTTGGAACCTTGAGGTTGTCCCCACATGATCAAACCAAACAGCATTAGGGCTTCCTTATACAAGAGAGGATAGGATACTCGGAGAGAACATTCTATTCTACGTTGGCCGAATAGAGTTGCAGGGATGCGACTTTAGACACGTCAACAAGTATCTTCTTTACACACTTGATTTTGATGTCAAAAAATTAATGTAAAGCTAGATCTTTAAACATTCATGTTTTTCAATAAATCTACTCTCAAGGGTGCAAATTAATGTGTTTTTCTAAAATTCTTACATTTTTGGAAACCTCTCAGAAATTCGTCAAGGGTATCTTCTTTGTAATTTTATTTTGCAGTTGAAAAAATAATAATAAAAAATTATGTTGTAATTTTGATTTCTACTACTAATATCCTGTTGCAGCGTGTAGCAAGGAAGAACAAAGAAGGCACGATTAGTTAGAGATTTTTCATCAAACGACTAATGTGTGTTTGCAGGATTTCTAGATTTAGCCAGTCTTTGGATTTGGGTTTAAAAATGAACATGTATGGTTGAACATTTCAATTTGGTGCTTAAAAAGAACATGAAACACTCTCTTGAATGACTGGGCTTAAAATTGAACAAGACAAACTCATCTTTGGATTTGAGTTTAAAATGGACATGAACATGCGGATCTCATATTTCGATTTTGGGTTTAAAATGGACATGTGCCTATTTTATGCTTAGTATAGCTCACATACTGCAATCTTAAGGAAAAAGAACTTTTCTGTGTCTAGGGTGGACCCACTGTTGCATTAGGTACCTTTCCACTCGCCTTCGGGGTCTTGCGAGAGAGGCAAAGGTGATAACGACGCCCACTTTTTCTTTTAGTAGTTGAAGGATATTTTTGACTGGGGATTTCATCACCCCACAAAGGTATTTCGAATTGGGATGCGTTGGGGATATCATCTCTCCCAGCGTACTCTCGAGCGGGTTCTTCGAGCCGCTATATAAAAATAATGGTCAGGCGGTTAGAGTGTTGAGTGAATTCAATGTATGTGGAGACCTTCTCTGCACCGATAAGCTCAACTAAAGCCTTAAGTGGCTTGCTCTGAGATCCCGTCATTGGATTGGTACCCCTCGAAATTACAATAAGAACCAACTTAGTAGCCTAAATCCCACATTCATGATTTAGGGAGTGTGGATCGTACCCCGTAGATACTCTTCATGTACCTTGCATTATGAGACAGAAATCCCTCGGTGATAAGATCTCGGGATCTTCAGGCTAAGAGAGACTGGCATGCCTGAGAAGTGTGTCGTGGAGTGGAGATAGTGCTGCCAGATTCTCCAGCTGTTCATCTTGTTTCCGTATTTCGTAAGGGCCTCTTTGAATGGTTTCCAATACCCAGCCTAAGATTTGTCTGCTATATTTTTGTGTGTATCGTTGTGTTAAACTAGTATCGAGCCAATATTGGTCTTGGAATATTTTAGGCCCTACCTTGCATGGCTCTGAATTCTCAGAGTTTGTCAAAACACAATTCATCTAGCTATACTTATCTTCAGACAGTGTTCTCAAACTTGGAAAAAGACTTGTCCCACAAATAGACTTACTCAAACAAAGTCCATTTTAAAACTTCAACAATTCAACAAGGTCCAAAACTTTCACAGCAGAAAAACATCTTACATACTTGTGATCATAGGTCTTCATAGAGTCCATAGATTTTACATCAGTCCTTGCATAGTCCTCATTATAGTCCTCATTTGCGTTCTTTACATCAGTCCTTGCATCGTCCTCATTATAGTCCTCACTTACGTCCTTCCTTTACATCAGTCCTTGCATAGTCCTCATTTACGTCCTTACTTTACATCAGTCCTTGCATATAGTCTTGCACAGTCTTTGCATAGTCATCATAATCTTTGCATAAGTCCTTCCACAGTCATCATAATCCCTGTTTTAGTCCTTGCATAGTCTTGATCCTCATAAGACATAGGGTCAAATCATTATTTCCATTTTCCATTATCTTCAAAATTAGGTTGTTCCCTAATCCAAGTCCAAAGTTGCATTGTCATTCTTTAGGATTTCATCTTGTCATTCCTTAATCCAATCTGTCAAAAAATTTCAAAAGCATAGGTTGCATTTGTCATCCTAAGTTCCATTGTCCATTTTCAAAATTCTCAAAATCCAAAAAAAAATAGGGTTGCACTTTCATTCCTTAGTAGCATTGCATTTCATCCCTAAACTTCAAAAATCCAAAAAAAAATGGCATATAGTGCAATGGTTGAAACAAGCTCTCAAGCTTCTAGGAGACAACATTACCCTTATCAAACTTCCAACTTTTATTAGACCATGTCATTGCAACCAAACAATCAATCATCTCAATCCAACATATACATGTCCCAAAATATGCATCAAACTTATTAGGAACAAACAAATGTCATACCTATTTCTCCATCACTTGAAGAGAAACTAGCTCGAGAAATAGAGATCTTGGAACAAAAGGTTAAAAAAAGTGAAGAGAATAGATCCCAGATGTCCAAACTATTTCAAAAATTTGGAAGTCCCAATACAAACTTCGAGCCAGTTGATGTGCGAACTCTTATTAGCCAATCAGACATACCAGCTATTCTCACACAAATAAACATGAGAAACTAATATCAACAGCAAAGACATCCAACAATGCAAGTCCAACAACCAATACAACAAACAACACAACTCTCAACACCACAAATTGTGCAAACAAGTCAACCACTACCAAGGTCACACACAATTACACAATCAATTTTGTCTTCAATCACATCACATGTCTGTGAATATCCTCCTATGTCTTCAAATACACCACTAAGGGTGTCCCAAACAAACGCAAGTGTATTTACAAACATGTCACCCTTTGGGCATCAATCGAACATGGTCAATGTGTCACCTATCATGCAACAAGGTCATCTGCCCATGTCTAGCAATGGCTCTTCCCATCAAGACTTTGCACCTTAAGTAGCCTCCATATCTTCCACCATTTACTCATACCCTAAAGTCACACAGGAGCAGTCCATGCCATAACTATCCAATAACGCAACCTCCCAAGGACTGTCGATAATAAGTTTCCAAGCTAATACAATTCATGATGCTACTCCCTTTCATGCTTCAAAAATTCAAGACCCAATCACATCATATACTCCTATTATAGAGAGTCCCATTCAAAATCCTTTCTCATCAGGCCAAAGTGTTGAAACCTTCCAAGAGTCTTCCATGCATATCCAAACTCCTACCCCATGTCAAGAGGATAATCCAAAGTAAAAAGAAATGAGTCCTAAAATAAATCAACATCAAGAACAAACCCTTCTATCCTACCCAATTTTTTATCAAGATCCAACCTATGAAGAATCTCATGAAGATCCCCTCATCCTTATGTATTTCATTCACGATGATCCCCTTCCATCTCAAGAGCAAAGTGCCTTTCCGCGTCCCATTTAACATCCACTTTCTAAGAAAGATCATGATATCTCATCTATCCCCTCCAATGATCTAATTCCAAATCAAGATCGAAGTACAAACTCTGATGATCCTATTCCAAGTCAAGATCAAAGTGTCCCTTCTTCAAAATCCAAGCATACACAGTCCCTATCCTCCAAATCCATTTTGGGTCCTTTTATTCCAAAGTCAAAGCCTTCCTCCCTTCCATCCATATTAGGACCCTATGTCCCTCCATCCATTATTCATATGATCCCTAGCTCACAATTCAATTATCCTATCATTAATCAAGATCAGCAAAGGCATACATCTTTGAGAACCTTCCACCCATCTACCTACATCAACCCATCCAAACTACCTCTGTATCATTCTTATTCATCCATGAATCCCATTCCCTTTAGAAGAAATTTGGTTGCCAAGAATAAATTCAACAAGTCCAAAAATTCACATACATCCAAAGATCAACATGTCTCATCTAAAAGGCATGTCAAAACAAATAAAAATCTGATCCAAAAGAATAAAGCAATATCCAAAAGGCTACAAAGGCCCATTATGAGAAAAGAAAAATCTAAAACTAGAAGCAATGTGTTCTAAAGAACCCCAAATCAATGTGGATTCCCATAAAACCATTGCAATCCAAAGAAAAATCAAAATTGGCATCTAGACTTCCTATTCCAAAAGCTTCTCTCAATCGTCCATCTACACATCTCCCATTTTCCAAATCTATTCTTCCATCATTTCATTCATCCATTTTGGGTCCTTATGTCCTGAATTCCACATCCACTTCTCCCTCAAAATCTCAGAATCCAAGATCCACTTTTCTTTCATCTCTCCATCACCTCTCAAGGTGTGTGCCAACGTTAATCTTGAAGACATTTTTGTCCACCCAACCACAAATCTTCCAACATCCTATCTATTATCCAACACCTCTTTTCCATCCTTGCATCCTTCCCATTCAATCCTTTGCATAAATTCTTCATTGATGAAATAGCGTTTGTGTCATTGTGTCACATGCTCGCCCACGCTCAATCTTGTGTTCAATCCATTTCCTAGATATCTACTCATCAAATGCTTCAGAATCCAAGGTTGTTCCTCTTTAACACTATCTTTTGGTTGGGATGCATACTCGATCTGGAAAGAGATCTCACACACTTAATCAACCACTCTATATCATTGTGATCTCTTAGGTGAAGACATGGCTAGTGAAAAATCTAAAATCCTACTTCAGTGCCCCTATAATTTTTGAACCTATGTGAGTTTCATTGCTTACAAGCCAATTCACAAAAGAATCAATAAGAGAAAAAACAATATCAAAGGATCAAAAAAAAAAGAGCAAGAAAAACAAAAATGCAATGAAATGCAATATCAAAAAGCTTGGCTTTGGGAACATGCGATTAACTCCATCGAGGCTATGGACGCCTGGCTGGCAATGGAGCAATATTCGTGAGATTACAGCAATAACTTCGTCGAAGCTATGAACGCTTGCTGGCAAGGAGGCTCTATCCAGTATGCTTTTGAAGTTAGAATAATCCACATAGCTAGTCATATACGATGCCAAGGATCTTTAGTGAACACAGGTGACTTGATTGAGTTTGCGACCTCATTTTTACTTTGAATCTATCTTTTGTCATTGGGGTTAGTTTGTGGAGTTTAAACCAAAGATTCTGGGTTCAAACCGGATACTCATCCTTGAAATGTTCAGGAACATTTCCCAACCGAGTCGCCATTTGTTGTGCGTTCAACACACACACACCCCTGTTTCAGGAGACCCCCATCAATTTTTCAAAGCCTGCCCATTACAAAGAGAGAGAGATGTCTACAGAATGAAGTTCGTTTTGTTTTTGTGAGACATGGAACAGGTCTAATACCATGTGAGACATGGACCAACGCTGATACCATGTGAGATTTTGCCAAGATCAAGAGGCAATGGAAAGCACAAATAAGAGAGACAAAATATATGATAGAAATAAATTGTATTCTATCAAGATGTAAATACTGATCAACTGGATCATCAATCGATCAATTACATACAATGAATATGAGCCTGCTTATATAGGCAAGACTATATGGATATGTGAGCACACAAACATGACATGTGGCTCAATAAGAAACAAGGGTAGGTAGGAAATAGGTGTGGGTAGGTAGGAGAAACAATATATATTCCACATGAGGTGGATCACCCACTGAATGTGGAGTGTAACAATAAGATCAACACCATAAAAGGTGGAAATTCTCCTACACACACTATCCCAATGTGGCACAAACACCCAAGTGTCTCATACCCAAACTACTATGAAATGCATTTCCTAAGTAAACTTAAGTAAGGTGTAATAATATCCAAGATGAATAATTATTTACACCAACACCCCCCCTTAAGTGCAACTTAGGGGAATGCACTAAAGTCTACAATGCAACTAAGCAATGCAAGATGGGTCCCGGCTACGAGCCCATGTTAGGTACCCATGTACAAATGCAAATGCATGAAAACCAATTCAATGAAATCTCTCACAAAGCGGGGAAAGAGAGAAAAACCCAACGGGAAAAAACCCACCCCCAAAAAAGAGATGAAAACTAGATACAAAGAACTCTCATAGAAGTATGTGAAAGATAAAACCCCATGTGAGGAAAAATTCCCCCCCATATGAGAGAAGAAGAAGAGAGACTAGGAAGCCCCCCCTCAATCTAGAATCTGCACCAATGATAGAATCTCGAAGATGAATGAAGAAACTACTCCATGAACGTCGAACAACATTCCTCCCCTTAGGAAGAAACAAAATCAAAGGTGTATCCATGAAGTCTCCCCAACCATGAAGGGAAGATGAAGAAAAAATACTCATGATGAAAGGAATCTCTGAAAACTGCTCAAGTGTCCCCATGTCGATGCTGAAAGATACCCCCTCCAAAGGTGGTAAACTGTGCCACACTGCTGAAAAAGGCACTCCAAGATCTAGTGGAGATGGATGTAGAACATGTCCCAAAGACTCATATGTCTTCTCAAAAGATAAAGAGACCTCCTCCAAGTGTTGTACAAAAGTATCCACAATCATGTCAACCTCTAAAGATTGATCATGTAGAGAATGCACAAGAGGGTCAGAGTGATCCCTCACAACAATCAAAGAAGGATCTTCTTCATCAAAGAGAAGATGAATGTCATGAATGGTGTCTCCCAAATATGCAATGTAGGAGTCCACAAACACACCTGCAATGTTTGTCAAGTAGGCATCCCAATCAACTGAAGCTAGAAGACATGAAATATCCTGCTGCACTGAATCATAAGAAGGCCAAACTGTCGCACTAGCTGCATCATCAGGTGCAATAGGTGGTGTGATATCAATAGAAGGAGATGAAATGCAAGGCTCAAGAACAGGATCACATGTGAGAATCCCCGAGTTCAAATGCCCAAAGTTCTCCTCAAAATCTGAATCATCAACATAGGAAGAATCAACCTTATCAATAGGACCAAAATCTGAAAAAGAGTACAACCGAGATGCATGATCAACCACCCCAGTCGCAATGATACCTCCACTCTCCAAGTCTCTAATGATAACTGAATCAGGTGTGAACTCCACAGTTTTCCTAGTTGCCCCATGTGTGATTTGATAGATGGAAAGAAGATTATTTGTCAAGTGGGGTACACACAACACATCATTGAAGGAGTTATCCCCAATGGCAATAGATCCTTTCCCAATCACATCCATGTATGTATGATTGCCCATCAAAATCTGCGGCATGTGGCAAGGCTCAAATGTAGAAAACATAGACTGCGAATATGCCATATGATGAGAAGCCCCTGAATCTAGAAGCCATCTCCCTGAATCATGACTTGTAGTAGCACACAGAGCTTTTCCCTTTCCTTTATCTGTCCCAAAAGAGTGATCCTTTCCTTTATCCTTGGAAGAAGAAGTCGATGTAGACATTCTAGAAGGTAGGTTGATTCTATTCTTCTCAAGAAGATTCTTCAACTCATCAATATCCTTCTTATAACAATGATGTTCATCATGTCCCGACTTCTTGCAATATCCACAAAAAAGATTGTCCTTATATGATTTCCTCTAAGGTGAGAATGGTGAATCACCTTGTTGTGGAGAGGAAGATTGTGCTCCATCTTGTTGTGGTTTAGACTTAGGTTGCTTTTGATTCTTACTTTGATTCCCTTTGTTAGCCACCAAAGCTTGTGATTTTGAAGATTTGAGAATCCCCATCGTGGTCAACTTAGATTGCTCAAGTATCAACATCTCCGTGAATGAATCAAATGAGGGAGAAGTGTATGAAGAACCTTGTGCTAATGTATGGGTGTGAAAGCTAGATACAAAGGTTGCATACTCTGAAGGAAGCTTGTCCAACAAGTTATAAACCAATTGAGGATCCTTTTTGTCAATTCCACAATCCTTTAGCTTTGCTCTTAGCTCAGTTGCTTTTGTGACATAATCTCGGATTGTATCAAAATCCTTGGGATCCAAAGTTGTGAGTTCACTATCAAGCTTGTAGCCCTTAATCTCATCAACTTGACCATACAATTTCTTAAAAATATCCCAGGCCTCTTTAATTGTTGTACACTTATCAATGTGAAAAATGAGGTCATCTGATACATACTTTCTAAGAGTTCCAAGTGCCATAGCATTCTTAGAAAGCCATTCAATTTGAGCATTAGGATCAGCCTTAGGATCAGGTGGTGCTGTAATAGTTTCATTTACATAATGAATGAGTCCTTTTTCCATTAGTTTACTCCATGCCTTAATTTTCCATGATGCATAATTATGAGGAGTTAAAAGTAGAAATTTAGGAGAACCCATCGCACCAAAATGAAAAAACACAAGATAGAGAGAGGCACAATCACACAAGACACCCCCCCAAAATACTCAATCAAAAAATCCCCCCAAAATGGTGATTTTGGCACTTTATACTTAGTGCGTATACAATGGGCCACTTGCAAAACAAGACAAAGTGGACTTCTGATTTCAATTTACAACTTCTCAAAATGAGATCTAAGAGACTTCAACAAATATTGCTAGTGATCTAAACTGAGACCCAAGCAAAATGCAAGTATCAAATATGCCAAAAATGGCCATATTGAAAGTACAATTTCTACTTAAAATCACTGCAAACAGATGGCAGGTTTTGAAAGTAGATGAAAAAATATGCACTTTCCAAAAAATGGCACCTGAAAAGGAATCCATATGAGCCCAAACGAAGCCTCCAAAGTTGTAAAAATCGGGATTTCGCGATTACCAAAAAACCTGTATCCGAAAATCAAAAAAATTCTGCACCACTGTACAAATCACGAAATTCTACCCCAAAACAAAAAAAATTGCTCGTAAAAACGAGTCTGGATGAGTGAGATATCGCTATTTGAAATTTGCCTACAAAATTATAATTTCTGGAAAATTTCTGCCACAGCGTCAAACTTCAAATGCCTCTAGATTTGGCCTCCGAAGTCCGATTTGGATGAAACAAAAGGCAAAACTAACTTTCTTGGACCTCCTCAATCTAATGGTAACCTCATTTTGACCCATCAAGGTTCAATAAAAACCTGCAATAGAAAGATCCAAAATGCAAACCCCAAATAGCATCAAATTTCTCTCAATTAGCAAACCAATGACACTCTAATGGCTCTGATACCATGTGAAACATGGAACAGCTCTGATACCATGTGAGACATGGACCAGCTCTGATACCATGTGAGATTTTGCCAAAATCAAGAGGCAATGGAAAGCACAAATAAGAGAGACAAAATATATGATAGAAATAAATTGTATTCTATCAAGATGTAAATAATGATCAACTGGATCATCAATCGATCAATTACATACAATGAATATGAGCCTGCTTATATAGGCAAGACTATATGGATATGTGAGCACACAAACATGACATGTGGCTCAATAAGAAACAAGGGTAGGTAGGAAATAGGTGTGGGTAGGTAGGAGAAACAATATAATATTCCACATGAGGTGGATCACCCACTGAATGTGGAGTGTAACAATAAGATCAACACCATAAAAGGTGGAAATTCTCCTACACACACTATCCCAATGTGGCACAAACACCCAAGTGTCTCATACCCAAACTACTATGAAATGCATTTCCTAAGTAAACTTAAGTAAGGTGTAATAATATCCAAGATGAATAATTATTTACACCAACAGTTTTTTACTGTCTCCAAATCTTGCAAATTGCCCCCGACTCCTAGAATCGCCCATTCAATGAGAAAGGAGGTCGAACATTTGCCTAAAAAAGGAGGCTGAACATTTGCCTAAAATCTCAAAATCCCAAATTTCATTGTAATGTCCCCTTTTTAGCAGTTATGGATTTTTGGATGATTAGCCTATCATTTTGGACCCTCATAGGCTAATGAGGATGGTTAGAGGGTTTCCAAAGATTTGTATCATCTCCTGTGTTCTGTATGCTTCGGTTTTGTCTTCGTTTGGCATCATTTGGACTTCATTTGCTATAGATTTGCCACACTTACTATTTATAGTAAGCCAGAAGTTGATTGAGAGGGGACCCTTCTATTTTTAGAAAGAGCATATGGTCACATGGGGAAAAGCGGGATGGACTCCCATTTCAGATGACATAACAAAATGTTAAGTATTTTGGGAGTTATTAATATTTTAGTGGCCAAATTAATATTAAATCATTAAATGGCTTATTATAAAGTTATAATTTAACTTTATAATTTTACTTAAGTTGAGGGTCGAATCATCATCGAAAGGAGGCCATTATTACAATTACTTATGGGGTCCAATATTATTAAGAAATTAAAATGATTTCCTAAGTTTTAATGTAATAACATTTTAAATGTTATTTTAAATGCTTTTGGAGGAAATCAAACGTCATGAGGAGATATAAGGCTTTGCAAATGAAATCGAATTCATTATGTGATTGTTATTTCTTTCAACTTGATATTGGAGAGCATTGGGATTTAGAGACCAAGGGTTTCTGCAAGTTTTCACAGCTTTTTGGCATTGGAGTGCATAGCTACTTCATTGCAACAGCTACTTGAGGTGGTGAAATATCTTTCGAGGGTTGCTTTTGAGTTGGTTGTAACCAGCAGTCAAATTTGTGCAAATTGGAGAAAGATACATCAAGGTTTTTGAGCATATTTTTTTGTGAAGTGTAAAATAATTATGGGGCTGTGTTAATTCAACATTGGGCACAGTAATTACAGGTCGTACAACCCTTGGACACTCAATCGTACTCTGTTTCTGCCCTAGCCGTACTCTCCTAGAGGTGAAGTGAATATTTCTGAAGACGGAGAAGTTAATTACTGCAGCAGGTTGGAATCTAAATCAGACCCAGCAGTGGCTGCCAGCAATCAGGTTTTAATTTAATGAACTTCATCCTCCATTTGGAAATGCATTTGATTGTAAGAATTGTTGAACAAGTTCAATGAAGGAAGGAGAGGTTGCATGATAAATGTTTGATATAATGCATGTGGTTAAAATCTTCATAGATAGCATAACAGTTTGCATGCCAACTGTTTGAGTTAATGTCTAGTTGTTGTAAGTGCATATTTACATTGGGTGGGTCATCTATTTGCATTCAAAAAAAGACAAAGAATAGCATTTACATTTTACTTATTCAATTTAATGACCATTGCAAGCCTTCAAACTTCATTTACATGCATCAAAAGTAATTGCAAACCAAACTGAAGTTAAAACAGCAAGTACAAATATTGTATGCAAAGTGTTTGACAATATTCCTTGGAGTTCAAATAAGCAAAAACAGGGTCGGATTAGCCAAGGGATATTACATTCATTGAGTAAGTGCGGCGTTTTTTAAGAGGGATGAAATATCAAGCAATTCGTGCACTTCAGGTGAGAATACCGAGTTTCATTAGAAGGATTTTGGCATCTAATAGTTGAATGTGAAGGGCGAAATAGGAATATAAATTGTGCGCTTTCATTAGAAAGCCTGAAGCCATGGGGCAAAGTCGCACAGAGGGATTTCGCATTTTCATTCAAAATTGCAAATTTCTCCAAAACCCCAAGTTTGTTGTGCAAGGAAAGAAAAGCAAAGTCGCACTGTATGCTTCAAATCGCGTGAGTATTCACGATGCAAGAGGAAGAAGTTCGGCAAAACCTAAAATCGCTCATTCCCCTCGAAATCGCAAATTTCTCAGAAAATAGCTAAAGTTTGGCAAACAAAAATCGCACATCTAAGATAAAATACCCAAATTTTAAGTCAAAGTGAGGGGGTCTTTAAAACAAATAGTTCCCACATTTTTCCTAAAATGCCCGAATTTCATTCAAAAATGGAAAGGTCGTTTTAAACATAAATCAAAATTTTGAACAAAACTTCTAAGGTCACCAAGTTTTGGCGTTTTTTCAAGTTAGGCCTGTAAAGCCCCAAGCTAAAAATTGCTCAATCCCAAATTGTCGAGTTTTGTCAACGGTCAGCCTTTTCATTCATTTTGAGAGAAACAAATTCGTTCATTTCAGGACAAAAACCCGAATTATACTTAAGGGGGGCACTTTAAATCAAAACAATAAAATCACACAAAACTTAGAAAACTCACGAGTTTTATAATAGGCTAGTTAGGCATTTAAAGCTAAAGGATAAAATTGCACAATTAGCCTAAAATAGCCGAACTTAAAAAGGGAGTTTACAATGAAATCTCACATTTCAACTGAAAGTCACACCTTTTTTATGGAATGTCCGAGTTTCATCTCAAGTCAAAAGGGGTCACTGAAGTTCGCTCATTTAGAGAAAAATGGCCGAATTTCATGTCAAGTAAGGACATTTAAAACTAAGAGCGAAATTGCACATTTTAAATCTTGAAACCCTAATTTTACAAGGGACATTTAAAAGCTAAATATGTTTGTAAAATTAATTTATTTATTTTTCAAAATGATTAATCCAGGTTGAAATTGATTGTTTGCAGATCAACGGCATCGAGAAGATAGGATCGCAATCGAAGCCTAAAGAGGAAGGATGCAGAAGCGCAAGATCAAAACGATAGTCCCAGGCACTGCCAATGAGGAACGTGCTACAAGGCCCAAGGTCGAAACGACAAAGCACGGGGAAGCGCACCACCACTGTAATGTCCCCATTTTGCGAGCATCAGAATTTGTAAGAATTTGCCTATCATTTGACCCTCGTAGGCTAACAATTATTGATAGAGGGCCTCGTGTGGCAGTTACTTGGTGATTAGAGACATTACTCTTCAACTGGATTCAGGTTTTGGCCTTTGCACAGGTTTTTTGACTCAGATTGGCACACTTACTATTTATAGTAAGTTACTATTTTGGGAGAGTCAGGGTTCCTATTAATAGAAAGACACCTGAGCAGAGCTTATTGGCAGTGTCGACCTTGATAGGGACTTTGCAGCTATTTCTAGACTCAGTTCCACATACTTACTATTTATAGTAAGTCACTATTCAGGGTTTCTATTTTTAGACAGGCATCCAATCACATGGAGAACAGGGAGAGTCGACTCCTGGCTCAGACGGTTTAGCAATCAGACAAGTACATCAAGAGATATTAAAGTTTAAGTGACTTAAGTGATTTATTTAATATTTTAATATTATTATAAAGTTCTAAAGTAACTTTATAATAATAAAGTCACTTTAATATAATAAAGTGCGTTAAGTGAATAATTTAATGTGGGAATAAATCTTTTATCCCACATTGGCCAGGAAGGTGTTTGAGCTCTCTTAAGGAAAGAATAAAAGGAAAGGCAAGAGTTCATTCTCGGCATCCAGTTGATAAATAGTAATTTGATTGATTTTTATTGTGGAGCCTAGGGCTTTCGCAATTTTCTTCTTTGATCATAGGAAACGGAAACTTCCTATTGATAGCAATTTTGAAGGTGTGAAATAACACCTGAATTATTGCAGTTGTGGGAAAGAATACTTCAGTTCTTTCATTTGTGCAAATTGGTGAAGTTTTCTACAAGGGTTTGAAATTTATTGTTGAAGAACATTTATAGTTGGTTGTGAATCATCCTTCTTTGGCACATGGAGTTATATCATTCTTGTTGGGAGAGATTATCAACAAATTATTCAATGTTTTAAGAGCAGATTGCAAGTTTGTTCTTGCTGCTACAGTGCACGTGAACAGTGCGCATGAACAGTGCACGTGAACAGTGCTGCGCTACAGTAACTCGTGAATAGTAAAATCGCTACAGTATATTGCATCTTAGTTGAGTCTACTCAAGGGTTCTTCAAGGGTTTTAATTGCTGCTCATTTCCAGATTAGTTGCTGCTGTCATGACATTGAAATTTGGGCAGAATTTATAATTGTTGGAGGCCGTACTATAGCAGCAGCAGCCACACATGTTGCTTCACAATTTACATGGTATTTGAGTTGCTACATTACCCACAACGTAGGCGCTTCATTGGATCAGGTTCTCTTGCATTTAATTTCAGTATTTAATAGACATTCTAAGTTGGTTGTATGCTGCCATTGTACTCAGACTTGGGTATTTTGTTTCATATCATATTCAGCTGTCAGACAAGAGTCTTGGCCCTTTCATATCTGTGGTAATTGGGACATCAATAAAAAGGAGTTGCATATGATATATTTGTAGTATTTATTTCAGTTTGCAAGATAACTGTTTGTCTTAATGTCCCTAGCTGAAAGTCAACATTTCATAATAGGAATTGCATGGCAAATGTTCGATAAAATGCTTATGGCTGTAGCTCTCATTTCCATACTCTAGTTTGCAGCATATGTTATTTGCACTTTCTTTATTCCTTGGTGAAACATCATTGAAAACTCAAGCAAAACCCAAACACTGAAAACATTGAAAAATCAAACAAAGGCAGAAAATTGTGGTTGGTTAGAGTCCACCAGGTGTGGGTTCTTACAACCACCGGACAACAAGACGAAATCCACCCTCAAGCCCGAAGACAAAGAACATGCAAGAGCACTCAAAATGTGCAAACTTGGAATTATACAGCTAGAAGAAATTCCAGAAAGTCAGTTTGCAAAGCTGAAATGTTTAAATGTAAAAGAACTACTCATGGGCCCCATCTAATGTATTTAAAGTGAGGGGACACAAGTCAGTTATTTCCAACGACCTGATTGACCAAATTGATGTCAAATAATGGTCGGTAGTTGAGAAAGTGGTTGGGAGGATAACTAAGGATTAAATAAGCATGGGTTAAAGCTGCCAAGTTCTAGAAGGTAGATCAGGATTGTTGGATGCAATCAATCCTGACCCTTGATTTGAATTGTAAAATCTATAAAAGGCAGGATGCCTCTCATTGTAAAGGGTTAGAGTTTTTGTAGAAGGTTAAATTTTAGCAATTAGATTATTAGGAGTAGCATAGAATTGTTGCAGAAATTATTGTAATAGCAGTTAAAATCAATATATGAACATTGATTTGGTGTTTGTTATTTTGGTTTTATTCTATTTGCATGGTTTTCTTTCAGCTTGTTAGAAGTAGAGTTCAATGGTTTTAATCGTGAATTTTGGGGGGTATTTGATGCATTTCAGGTTCTTACCATTGGGGACCTATTGATTGTAGGTCACCGTACATGATTAGTCTACACCTTACCTGTTCTTAGTTCAATCGTATGTATTTGTTTTAGGCTGCGCCAGAGTTGGGTGCCTAGATGAGTATCTCCGGTCTAAAAATCCATTTATCATTTGGAGCTTGCACCGTTCTTGTCGAGTTGTGAGGATGTCTCTAGCGAAACAAGAACTGGTTTATGGAAATTTGTCTACCCGCAACACTAGTCATTCCTATCATTGCACTTAGGATTCATAAACCCTTCCCTTTTGGTTTTATTTCCCAGTCGAAGGATCGGCATCGTTGGATGCAGACCGACTTGTTGTAAACGTAAGGCCCCTTGTGTAACCAGCAAAACACATCAAACAACTGAGCTATCCCGCAGTCATGACTTGACATTTGAAACCTTGAAGTTGTCCCCTTTGATCAACTAACATAGCACTAGGGATTCCTTACGCAAGAGAGGATAGGATACTCAGCAAGAACATGATATTCTGTGTTGGCCGGAGAGAGTAGTAGCAATACAATTTTAGCCACGTCAACAAGTTCCATCTTGTCAAGGAGAAAACTATTCCACGTTTGCATGTATTGATGGATATTCCTAAGCAAATCTTGGTGGATGGATGTGTGATAGAAGTAAATCAAGCTTGTGACTTTCATAGATGAAAATTTGCATTGATGGCAAGAATGGAAATTCTTGAGCAAAGGAGGATTGTAATCAGCTAAGTGCCATGATTAAGGTAATTCATGATAAAAATCTCTTTGCAGTAGAGGTTGTGCTTGGAAGGGAAGTGATTGATGAGAAGGATATGGAAGTGAATTAGTTGAGAGATAAAATGAAAACTATCTTCTTCAAGGCAACAAGTTCTATTTTAGAAGATCATTTCGAGGATGCTTACTCATTCATGGTTTACATGAATAAGGTTCATGATCAATGATCGGAATGGGAAAAGACATTCGCCACATGTACAGGTGATTTGGCATTTATGGAGTATAAGGTGGAAGCTGCACCAAGTGTACCAATGGAGGAGCTTGATATCATGTCCAAATTCATTGCATTTGCTATCAAGGAAAAGGATAAGGGGAACATCTTCCTAGATGATAGTTTGTTGCAATCCTAGGTGGCATAGAATCTTTCTATTTGCTTGTACTCCTCGCATTTTGTGCCAAGGAGGGTGTTTATTTTCTATTCGTTGGCATTTAGTAAAAGTTTGGAGATTAGGTAGTTAGTTGTAACTAACCCTAATGAGGGTTGCTTTGAATTATCTTGGCCATTGATTTCAAATCAATCCTAGCCCTTCATTTGTAATAAGAGCTCTATATAAGACATTCTCATTTCATTTGTAGCAAGAGACTTTTGTGAAATAATTGCCGAGATATTGCCAAAATAAATACAAACTCATTGAAGCTTGGTGAGCCTATTTGTTGTTTTGGGTGTTAGCATGGTTTCCTATTTCTCAAGTTAGATTAAGAGTTGTTTACATCAAGTTACTTAATTAAATGGAAGATATTGTTGTTGATTTATGATGAAACCTACATGTCCATACCATTTGTGATTTGTTGATTGCAAGTTGTAGTGCATGGTTAGATTGAACTCCATTAAAGCTTAACTTCGATTGCTTTATGCTCATTGATTCGCATTGTCTTTGGTGTTAATGTGTGTGGGTGATTTGAAAATCATTTGCGTTTCCTTAGAAGATTGCATCATCTTTGTGTGGCGAAGCAATGTTTGATTTGGTTTCACTAAGTTATCAATAGTTTCTTACATTGTTAGAGATAGATTAGACTCCTAAACTCCATCATTTTGGCATTTTATTTCAAATAACTTTCATAAATTTAGTTAGAGTGTCTCATTGCAAAATCATAAGTCATTTTGAGGGAAAAGAATTCATAAAATCCTAGAACAATTGTGTAAGTCCCTTCGTGTGAACCAACATATCACATCTATACCCTGAGTCTATCCATAATTCAAAGTGAATTGTTCGCATTGTAAACCTTGGGGTCACATTACTTGATCACATTATTTAGCATATAAGGTTTCCTTGTTCAAGAGAGGATACAATACTTGGTATTTTATTCTATGTTCAAGGTGCCATAAAAACACATCAACAAAATTGGCTCTAGAAAGAGGGCCCAAGCTGGATAGAATCAATTCATTTTCCCTAGAAAGGTCCGAGAGAGTCTTAAGGTCAGCTCCAAGACAACAAAACTTTGTAAAGTTGCAGTTTTACAGATGTAGATGGAACAATCAAGTTGCTGATCCTAGTGAACCAGGTCCTTCAAACCAGCAGCTACAATACAACAAGGTCCATTTCAGACAATTCCAGTTCAACCAATCCCCGTGATGCCCCAAATAGCTCCCAATGGTGCGACATGGTTGGTTACCAATCCGTCTCCACTCGCCTTTACCGATTACCATGACATGCCAAAGAATCCCAACAAGTTTTGTTCCAAGTTTCAAGTGAATGATCCAAACTGTACATCCAAAGAGTATATCAAGATTTTTCAGGATGCATTGCGCAACCAACAAATTGACTATGCGGATGTGGCATGCAGACTCTTTCCTTATTCTTTAGGGGAGAAAGCTTTTTGCTAGTTTATTCATTTGCATACATCCTCCATTAATTTGTGGGAATTATTGAAAGCGACATTCACAAGCAAGTTTGGTATCCCTGTTACACCATTCGAGTTGTACGGGCAATTTGTTGAAGTCAAGAGACAAGAACACAAACCAATTAGTTCCTTTAACAACCGGTTTCATAAGGCTTTCACAAGGTTAGAAGACCCTTATGTTGTTAATAATGTATCGGCTAGGGAAACTACTATTCCTCTTTGGATCACCTCACTGTTATGTTTGTCAGGCAATCCCATCCTCCTCTTGCCAACTTCATGGCAACATATGCCAAAAGCCATCGAAATCAATAAGGGTTTAGGTCAAAACGTGGCAGGACCATTACTCCATATAGGACCACGTGCAATGACGAATCAGATTTGTGATCTCAACCAAGCTTTGACACACAATACACTAGTTATGAATCCAATTCCACAGCCTATATATCCAAATGCACATCTACCCAATCAGCTAGTGCTTCAAATAGGATTTCCTCTTTCTCAAGATCCCCCAACACAACCAGTGTACTTGCAACATGCAACATCATCTACAAGGAAACAAGAGGATAAAGATGAAATTAGCAGTTGCAAATTTGATATGAAGATGTAATAACAAATCTGAGATGAGGAAGATGAATGGAACCTGTGGCTGAAAGCTAAGCCTGAAAAAGTAGGTCAATGGAACTTTGAACGACCCTGTCCCCAAAATGTCGGATGCAGAAGAACTTTATCTTTTCGGAACCTAAATGCTGATCATAATCTACTCCGAAATCTTTGTGGGAAATTTATTAGACAAAGGACTGTGGAGCGACCCTGTCCTCTGCTTTTTGTGCCTACAAAAGCTAGATCTGATTGTCTCTGTCTAATCTGCCTAATTCCAGATTTACAACTCCTGAACCTGTCACTTGCATACATACAGAATAAAAAATGTGTTGTGGAAAGGGATTTGCCTAAGTCAAACCCCGGGTTCGGAATTAACCCTATATTTGAAATTGAAATGTAATGGAAGTGTAAAGCGTGCCTTTTGAGGGCAAAGGCTAGATCTGAATTGAAATACGTATGATTGAAATGTTATACCCTGATGAGTCTTTCTTCGAAGTCTTCATACAAGGATTGATGTTGTCATGTAGGATGTAGAATGACTTCATAAAATCTTGATGATGGATACCATCTTGAATGCTTGACCTCACCTTCAGTGTCTTGAAAATGCTTGATTGCCTGCTCACTTGAATTTGAATTGTAGAGAGAGTATGCCTTGATTAGAAATGTAAGATGGATGTAAGTGGATGTTCAAATGAGGGGGTAAGGCTTTCTTTTATACCCCACTACACCAAACATGTTTGAAATTTTGAGATAGGCTGACACACGAAGGGAATTCCCGCCCAAATTTTTATGACTATTGTTAGGACCAAAATTGGATCCCTTTTGTCAAGACAAAGGCACCTGGAGTGCCCTTGTCCTAGGACAATGGCACCGAGGGTACCTTTGTCCAGCCTATTAGAGCTGGAACAAGGTCAACATACCAGATGCTAGGTGAAGTTTGAGAATTGAAGCCACTATAAGCAAATAAACATGGTCAAAGAATAGAAGGCCAGAACACCAAAGTGAGGCCTAAGTGAGGATGGAAATGGTATAGGGATACAATTTACGACGCTACGGTTGGTAACAATCTTGTATCTAGGTTGAGTAAAAAATAGAATTTTGTTTCTCTATACACAAGCTGAATACATAGCAACAACATTCTATTGCACTCTCGAATGAAGCACATTCCAATCAAATATCATTTCTTAAGAGAGCAAATTGTAGATCAACAGGTTAAATTGGAGTATACTGCTACACAAGAAAAGATTGCACACATTTTCACAATGCCCCTACCAAAAGAAACTTTTGAGTATCCCAAACAAAAGTTGGGGGTGATATCCTTTTCATCTGGTCACTAAGGTAATACATTATTTAGGGGGGGTTTATTATTGCATTATCTTATAGCTCCAAGGATTCCTTTTCCATTAATGTCAAAGGGGGAGAAGTAGAGAAAGCGGGAGCATTAGAGTAAGGGGAAGCATTATGATTATATTCATAAGTTGTTACTATGCAAAGTTGCCATCAATCACAAAGGAGGAGACTATTAGAATTTTTTGTCATTGATGTCAAAGGGAATCATTGTAATGTACCCTTTTTATTTGGTCTAGAAATATAATTAAATAATTAAAATTAAGTTTTAATTATTTAAAATGGTCATTAATTCCTAGGTTAAATGACCATTTTATGTCAAGGCCACTTTAATTTTTCTCAGGCTAAAGTAAGAAATTAAAAAAAGAAAGGGAAATATAAAAAGAGAGGAAAGCTGAAAGGGTGGATTTGGAGAGTTTTCCAAAAGGTTATAAAAGAGTATTGAGAGGCTCTTTTGGAGATATGTTGATTTTTATTCTTTCTTTGCTTGTAACCCTTATGGTTCTAGAGTTTGGATTTGATCCAACTCAGCCTCTTGAGGATGCAAACCCTCTTGGGAAGATCAGTTTCAATGGTGAAACTATCCACCCTAGCTGATGTTAGTGGAGTCACAAATTTTGCAATTGGATTCAACATATGGAGTTTTGGAAACGTCTTGAAGTATCTTTTAGAGAAAAATTTGCAAAATAATAAGATTATCACACCCTATGGTACTATTCATCAGACTATCTCTACATTGTAATGCTGCTAAAATAAGGTGCCATATATGTATATTTTTCTATATGACAATATTCGTATTCTAGTCTACTATTATATGATTTACATTATAATTTGTTTGCAAAGACATTGGATGAATGGGAATTAATTTTCATGCAAACTGTTTGTTTAAATTCCTTTGGAACATATGGCAAATTCTAGAAAATTTGGTTAGGGGATTTTACAGTGGTTTCAGAGCCGATTTTTTGTGCCAGCCTATGAGGTTTCATGAGTGAGAGACAAGTGCAATTTGGTTGCCTAGTTGTGATTTCTGAAGTAAGTTCCTATTCTGACTTTATATTGGAAAAACTATTTTGTAAATTTTGATTCTATGAAGAGAATAAATAAAATAAAGTTGGACGCCTATTATTATTGTGGAAAGTTTAGAATGAGAATAAATATTATATTCATGGCATGAGAAGAGTTAAAAGTTGGATTTAACGATCATTTGATGGGTAAATGAATCTAATATTTCACACATTGGCATAGAAATGAAGGATTGGTGTTGGGTGAAATATTATTTGGCATAGACTACAAAAGCGTAGCTTTTTGAGTGCTACTGTATTATTTATGTAATCAAATAAATTTTGTGGTGATTGAAGGCTTCATGAATAATTCTTTGCGCAAAATCGAAGGTTATTTTCCTTGACATAGATTTTTGCTTTGTCGTGAACTTTATTCTAGGCGTGAATGCAGTAGTCCCATATGGCAGCATGGAGCTTGAAGGTAGCTGATGTGGAATTTCTGATAGTCACGGTTGAAGAATGGCTGATCACATTGTAAAGCTTTACAGTGTGAGTCTCATCATTCCTTGTGAGGTCGTTTCTTATTCCAGCAAATCATCACACTTTGTAAGGCATTTTCCTCATCCAACTTGAGTTATTCTTTTCTTGGCAATTCCGATTCTTATTGGTGTGAAGCTGCATTCTCCAAATGGTCAAGACACTTAAAGAAAGCATTTCTCTGCATGGATTTTGAATCTATGTCGTGTATCTTGGCTATTGTTGGACATCTTGGAGGTTGTGAGCATCAGCATGAGTTTTTTCCTGAGGATGGGCACCTTCCAATTTGTTATTGATTGCATCGGTTTTTGGAAGATAAAAGGAAAAGCATTTTTGCTGTGCAAACATTAATTTTATCAATTCTTGAAATATCCTAGTCGGAGGTTCATTCATTGCCGTTTTAGAAGTTGCATCAATTTTGATAGACAGGACTATTTTCGGAAGGTATTAAGGAGGTGCTTAGATTTTGGGCATGGATCTGTAACTCTTGCGAGAGAACTTTAGTAGACAGGGAGTTTTTCTTGACTATAGGTGTTTCATCTTCTTCTTGGCGTGAGACATGTTTTCTTGGCATGATGTTTTGAAAGACTACTAGCTTATTGGAATTGCACAAGTTCCTTATTCTTCGCTGATGCAGAGCATCCAACAAACACACAAACTAAGGGAGATCTTTCTCCCAACTCACCTACTCAAAATGATGATTACTCTTCATAAACCTTCAAGAGCCCTTACAAGGTGAATAGGTGCTCATAAGGCTTCAATACCCCAAAAGTGCACTCATGCTTCTTAACCCTCATCCAACCATTGATACACATTAGTTTAGGCTTACTCAACTTGCCCAAGACCAACTTGAGACTCTCCAACCCCTAGGTCACACCAGACCCTCAAAACCCCTCACACAAGCCTATCTTCTATTAGGACTCCAACCCGTCCATAAACACAGCTCCCATTGATACATAAGTATTCACCAACCCAAGGGTCTACATGACATCTCTATGGAGACTCCTCAACATGGATAAACCACTTCTCTTCACCCTCCCATCCACCCTAAAGGCCAAAAAAGAAAGCTACAGTAACAACGCTGACTTCCTGTAACAGTCACAAATACTTAGGACAGTCATAACAAATGGGGTCCTCTCCTCTCACTAGGACTTTATAGCACCCCAAAGGGTCTCTACAGGTCTCCACACACCTTTCCCAGTTGTTTCCCACTGATCAAATCCACTCTTTGCATCTTATTCATAAGATCTCAGTCTACTAATCTTTTAAGACAGCGACATACCCAGTTTAGGACAGTCATTAAAACAGTGAGTATTTTGACCAATCAAGGGCCACAAATACTTGATTAGGGTCTGCACTAACCCCTCACACCTCCCCAAGCCTTCACCCAACCTTTGGGAACATAATATTGTACTTATGTCAACCCACACATCACCAACTTGCTGTCTTTTTCAGTCTGAGACACAAAATCAGACTTTGTGTCATCCTCAGCACATGTCAAAATGATCATGGGGCCCTGCAACCATTACAACATGAAATAACTCAATAAAATACAACTTTCCACCCATTTGTGGGCTTTTGCAAGCGTGGAAAGTGAGGTTTTACATTTTATTTGTACTACTGTAAACCCTAGGCAGATTTATGACAGTTTTCACCAAAATTATGATAACTTGCTCAAACCATAACGAAATTAAATGAAACCAATGGCAAAATGGAGGGGGTTCACGCCCCTTTAACATATAATTAATGAGAAATGCTGAAGAGTACGATTTCATAGAGAAAAATACAAAATAGAAGACTGCTAAGCCCAGAAAACAAGGAAAATGCAGGGTAAACTTTGAAATTTTATTGCTTATGCCTCAATACATGTCCCAACCAGCACTTGGCCATGCAAATGAAGGTATTTAAAGGCTTTTCCATCCCTCCAACGTTCATAACCACCCTTTGAACACCAACTACCAACAAACCACTTCCTAATGCACTTTTTTACAACAAATTTTGCATTGACAACATTGTCAATTTTGGCAATTTTTGTGCAACTTGACTATAAACCCAAAGTGAGACCTATATGACTTCAAAACATCATTTATACATCCAGTTAGGCCCAAATAGCCTTCATACATGATAAAATACTTCATTTGATGCCTTGGACACACTTCAACCCTATAAGGACAATTTTAACAATATGAGACAAGTAGGACCACATATTGAGCTTACACATTACAAATTGGTCTTCAAGGACCTTATTACATGAGAATGGTCATTCATGACCTTATTTCGTCTTTACATAACATTTGAAATTCAAATTACTCATGATGGCCAAATAGGAGCACATGGCCACCTAGGTGCTCCTGCACCATTGGCACATATCAGTATTTGCTTGCCATGAGCCTCCCATTCTTCCGAGAAAAAAAGCAGACTTGACTGCAAGTTCGTTATTTGGCATACATACTTAGCACAGGTTCTTGGGAAGAACTTGCCTTGACCATGTCATAGAGGATATCGGACGGGTATTTTTCAAAACAGGTTTTTGCTCTAGTTCGTGGCCGCTGCGGGAGATATTACTAACATTCGGTGAGCATTTGTTGCTGGTCGGGGCTTTGAACAGATTGTTAGCTCCCACTTATTCTCTGAAAAGGTTTGGAATCCTTTAATGGCATGAAGACCAGATATTAATTTTGCTGTATGAGCCAACTCCCAAGTGGAATTGTAACAGCTATACATTTCATGACTTAAGAAAGTATTTGTGGAATGGTTCTTGATTGGCTGAGTCCTTCTATTTTTCGAGTTGAGAGTTACAGTGTGCGTGGGTTGGAAAAGGGAGTTTTCCTTGGCAATTGTGTGAGTTTCTCTATTACAATTGTGTGAACACCAGAAGCTTGCAAATACCAACATTCAGTGCTGAAGTGTGACCCCCATGAGTTTGGTGTGGATTAAAGAATTTGGAATCACACATAGATATCAATTTTTTCTCTCCCAAATGAGTTTTATTAGTGTAAGCTTGAATTAAGCGATTGTCATCATATTTGCTGCCACCATTATTAACGTTGGAGGAATCCATTGAGTTCCAGCTTATCTGTAACTGATATTACTCTCTGTCTGGGTGGCAACATGCATATCACATTCATTTCCAAGACGAGAGCATTCTCGAGATACATGCAAATGTTCTATCTTGTGAGTGTGGTGGTGTTTCAAGAATTAACAAACAAACACGAGTCCTGAATCAAACAGCAAGTATTATTTGTGATCTGGGCGTTGATATAAGAAAGCCGAGTTCATCCTGAAATCGAAGCCATGAGACTATTGAGTATGGGTGTAGAGGTGTAAGTTTCTTCTGATATATACCTGGACGTGAGTTGTAGAATTCACCATTTTTGTGGTCTGAATTATAGCACATTATATATCTGCCATACAAGCTGATTGACAGTATTGATAAATTGGGTGGAATTATCTTGTTGAGCTGCATTGATTAATGATTAATCTATTGTAACGCTTGACTGCTGTTGGAAAAGAATATCTTTGAATACATAATTTATGATTGGAAGATGAACCAGACTCTTGATTACTGAGTATGCTTGTATCAGGTCAGGTAATGCAATGATAGAAATCTGAATTAAGGAAGTTTCTGTTCATTCATTCTTTCTTCTGCACATGTTTTCCTATCTTTCTAGCAAATATATTTCATTAGAAACTTGTCAAGAACAAATAGCCAAACTTTTAAAAACATAAAATTCATAGAGGAAGCAAAGTGGAAAATTGGTTCAGATTTAAGCAGTGTTCTTACCGCGGTTGATCAATCTCTTCACAATAGTGACAGTCAGCTGTTTTATCAATATACAGAATCTGCCCTTCTTGAGATTAAAACTATGGAGTTTCTTCTCCTCCAAAATTAATTTGTTTAGAATACCCTCTCCTTGGGCCTCCTTACTTTGATACCAAATACTAGAAGAATGCAGGCATGAGATTGAAAGAATTGCAGGGCACACATTCCAAAAATGTGTATGTTGTATTTATTAATGTACAATGTAGTTACATTGGTGGTTGTCGTAACACACATTGTCTAGGTTACCTTATTAGACATTGCTAATGTAAGCTACTACATTATGATCATGGGCAATGAGTACTTGTATATTAGTTTATCTGCCATTTTATATTATCCAATAAGTTATAGTGTTATTTAAAAAATAATAATTATTCCATTTTGTTTTTCAAATTTACTAATGTGACATGAGTAGATGTAGAACTATGTTACAAACCTCATAAGATATTATAAGAAAAGATCATTAGGAAAAATTTCATGTAAAAGAATAAACTAGTTGTTATATAAATAAAGGCCAAAAAGAGACTTGGACAATTCCATTCAAAGGGAGATGAATTTTTTGGATTTCGATGGTGCTTCTATTCATTTATTGTATCACATTACTTTGATGGTATCTCATATCTATTTGGGAAAAGGATTCCATACTCATTACGATCCAAATTGAAACATAAAACTTAAAGAACATGTATTTACAGTGCACTGAACCTTTCTATTTTGAATAGAATACAGAAGAGGTTATTCACTCTAAATCTCAATGCATGAGTCATATACCTTGTGCAAGAGAATAAAAATTAATAGACGATGTTCCTATTTATTTTCTATTGATCATTTCTAAATTCTGTACCAAAAATAAAATGAATAGATGGAACAAGCAAGATTTTTTAGAAACACAGGCTGCAACACATTCATTCATTGGTTTTACAGAAAAAAATTCAGGATCATTCGTATATACCAATATTTAAATTACATGCAAAAAACTATCCAATTGAATGTGCTTCCAACCTCTGTACAATTGGAAAATAATGTAGCAGACGACCCTTGTGGCACAAAGACCGACCAAGTATATCTTTTAAGCTTGGAGCATCCCAATTCTGTTTCGCAACTGTAAAAGATACAGAAGTCCAACCTAACTTATAAAATGTGATTCAAGTAAAGAGACAATATATACAAAATTTCTTCTGAAATTATTCTTACCATCAAATATTCTAGATTTCAAACAAGCATGTAGTAGGCATTCCTTGAACTTTGTGCTTATATTTTATATTTTTGCATGTGGTCTTCTTCACATAAGGTCTCCCACATTAAAATATTCCAAAATAGTGTGCTATACCAATCCATTCGCACTGTACACAAATTTGCTACAACAAGATTCATTTTTACAAAACATAGGAGGCAAGTACCAATACCAATATTCTGTTTTTACAAAAATGGGATGTGGGTACCATACACACACACTCACACATATATATATTGTATACACCATTCAAGGAATTAGTAGAGCTAATTCTACTATCAATCTATGAATCGGAATTAAGTTTTCACCTACACTAGCCAACTAGATAAAGTTGAGTTTCAACAAGGCAGCAAGAAAGAATTTAAGTCCACCAAGTGTAGTGTGTTTTCTTTGAGACAAAAGAGGACGGTTGATTTGTGCAGCCTAATCTTACTTCTTGGCCTTTCGGTATGCAAGCAGAATGAAATCTCTTCACTTTGGATTGATGGAGGACACTATGCTAATAATTACTACAATCAAGAAATGACATTACCTAACTTTAAAAGTGGCAAGCATTCTTCACAATGTTTTACCCTTACTAGATTCACATTCTTCCTTTTTTCCTCAACATGCTTATCATGAAAAAAACAAGGAAGTTGATTTCCTAGCAAATCAAGCCTCAGACAACGTAGTGGAATGTATAATTGATAACAAGGCTGAACCATGAGCTAACTTTGGTCTACAATACACACTGTGATTGCATTCTATGTGTCCCTTGGATTATGCAATCTAACCACAATGATTGTTTATCCATCCCCCATTGTCAATATATGGTAGTTTGCTTGATTCCAATGGGTCAGAATTGTTCATACTTGGAAAAGCCCTCATTTCACATCATGTAATCTACAACTCATGAGAAGAAAATCATGGTTTGTTAGATGCTGTAATGTTCCGTTACGTGTAGTTGCTCTTGGAGGACTTATTAGCCTATTTAATTCTTGTAGACTATAGTCAAGATTAAGGGAATTAATTAAATTATTTAATTTATATTATCCCTCAAAAGTAAATTATAAGGGTGATATTATTTAATTAATTTAATAGAGGTATAAAGTGACTTTAATGGTAATTTAAGAGAGTTTAAATAGGTCACTTTATTATTTCGCTTAGCTCAAACTTAAATTAAAAAAAAAAGAGAGAGAGACAAAACATAGGAGTCTAGAAGCTTCTAAAGTGGTTATAAAAGAGCAGCTCAGGCCTCATTTGATATATACTTGGTTATTTTCTAATATTGATTTGGAGAGCTTCTTGGAGTTTAAACCTGTTGTGACGTTTTCACACATCGCCCCATTGCAAATGGGGACCCATGTTTCTTTTGCTCGTTTTGTTCGTTTTCGCTTTGCTTTTTTAGGGTTTTGTTAGTCAGTTGGTCGTCTGGATTTAG
Source organism: Cryptomeria japonica (assembly GCF_030272615.1). Taxonomy (NCBI): domain Eukaryota; kingdom Viridiplantae; phylum Streptophyta; class Pinopsida; order Cupressales; family Cupressaceae; genus Cryptomeria; species Cryptomeria japonica. The sequence goes on along the minus strand of NC_081410.1, from coordinate 168,657,017 downwards.
GGCCAAGCCTTAGGGTTTTAAATTTTGCCTTTTCAAGCCAAAATCCAGTCGTTTTTGAGGGCTTTTGAGCTTCTTTTTCTGGAATGCAAATTTTGAATGCAATGATTTCGCCAAAATGGTCTAATTTTCAATTGGAATGTTCATGCAGAGCTTAAACTTGTCTAAGTGTTGACCGTCAATATGAATTTTTGTCTGATTGAATATTTTGACCAAATTTTGACTTTTTTGAATTTTGATCCTGGGCATTGGAATTGATTTGTTTTCGCCTCGTGAAGTGTTAAAATGTGAAAAATCTTGTTATTTTGGCCTGTAGGAGCAAAATCGCTCCTGTCCCTCAGTGAAGGACGGGAGCTCATTTTCAAATATCTCATCATCCTTGCAGAGTCCAGACAAATTTTACGTTTGAAGTGATGGAGAACGACGAGATCTTTCCATTGAATATAAATTGAAGATTTTCATGAGCACAGAAAGGCCTCCAGGAGCAAAATCGCTCCTGTCCCTCAGTCAGGGACCAGGGCGATGAGGTACATATCTTCCCACTTTTTCATTTTTTGGGCGCTAAACAAACATTTTTTAAATTTATTTAAATGCTAGAAAAAAAATCGATATCTAATTAAAAGCATTTAAATAGCGCATGGTATGTATTTATTAATTATTTTTTTGCCTTTGTAAAAAATCGAAATTTATTAATTAAAAATAAAGGCATTTAATAATTAATTATTAATTTAATAAAAATCAAAAGGGAGCGCTTGGGTTTATTTTGTCAAGGTCGGCCTTTATTATTTATTTAAAAAATCGTTTTAATTGCTATATTTTGCAAAAAGTCGGCCTAAGGTCAATATGAAGGTGAGCGCCTATAAAGGAAGGTGTTTATTTCATTTTCACATCATCATTTATCATCTCTCATATGCAACTTGGAGAAGGCAAAAGAGGAGCGAATTTCATACAAAGGAAGGGCGAAATTATCATTCAAGAAAAGGAGCGAATTCAATCAAAGGTGGTGCGAAACTACTATCCAAAGGAGAGGCGAACTTGAAGTTTCCATTTGAGCGAAGTTGCCTAGGACGTCAAAGACATATCAAAGATGGCGAAATTGCTAACTTGAAGAGGAAATCACGTCCAAGACTTGAAGGGTGGCGAAGTTGATAAGAGGAACGTTCTTTTGAAGATCACATCAAGACTATCGAATTTCAAATTTTGCCTAGGCGAATTCCTTTATTTTGCATTCTAGAGTTAAGCTCTCAAAGAGGTATGACGATATGGATTTATTGTTTTAATTTCGAACGTTGATCGTCATTTCCTTAATTTTGGATTTTGAAATTTTGTTTTGCCTTAGCTCAGTTGTTTTTAGGAAATGATTAATAAAGGACTTATCATTAAGTTTCCTAAAATTTGCTCTCTAATTTATGTTATGTATTGCAAAATCATGTTACTAATTTTGAAATGTTGTGTAGGCATCAAATGGAGGTCTCTTCAAGGAAAATCAAGCCGGATCAAGGACGGTCTTCGCCAGGACGGTCTTCGCCAGGACGGTCTTCGCCAGGACGATCAAGCCAAGACAAGGGCGACCTCTTCCAATCCAGCGTTCCAAGGCGAGGTACATCATCCTGCACATCAAGGACAAAAGGAGTTAGAACAAGAGTTAATTAAAGATAGCCTCTCAACGACATCAAATTGAATATCTAGCAAGCTTCAAGTGTCAGATGAGGTGGCATCCCAGTCATCACTCCTCCAGTCAGTGAAGTCCACCTCAGCATGTCCAGATTCAATGTACTTAACTCATGGAAGGTGGCACAAACTTCGATGTACCTACCCCGGCTATCCATTGGTCGATTTTTCTAGAAGGGACATGTGTCCAAGCAATACAATTTTATCATTGGTCAAGCATTAAATGTTATGTAATGGTTGTAACAAACCCTAATTAGGGTTTTCATTGTAAAATCTTGGCCATTGATCTTGAATTGATCTAAGCCATCAAATTGTATTGTGGGCACTATATAAGCCCAAACATTTCATTTGTAAAAAGATAGAATTAGAGAGAGTTGTAAATAGTTGGAAAAGTTAGAATATAGTTGATAGAATAGCAATTAGAGTAGAATAGGAGGACAAGGCAAGAAATTGTTGCCATTGATTGTAAACAAACTCCATTTTCATTGAAGTAATGGTGAAATATGTCGTTTTTCTTGCAATTTGCATGGTTTCTTGTTGAGTCTTCAATCTTAGATGGTAGATGATTAGATGAATGGAGGAAATGTGATTGATTAATGGTGGAATTCGTACATCCATACTACTAGCAGTTTGTTGATTGCAGACTTGCCTTGCGTAGTCAACTGGATCATTCAGCCTAAGCTCAATTTCAATTTGTTGCCTCTTCATTGATATGCATCAACTTGGATGGTATCTATGCCTGCGGTGATGATTTGAACATCATAAAGCTTCCCTAGAAGATCGCACTAGCCTTGCGTAGATGTTCCATTGATGTCAAAACAAGACCTAGTTAGAATTTCATCAAAAATCAAATCATTGCTCCTACATTCTTAGTATTAGGATTAGATCCTCTTTTCGCCCTTATCCTTTTTCCATTTTTTTTAATCTAAGTTAGTAAGAGCCTGTGTCCAGCAAAGCAGATCGGAAGTTCAATGTAAGTCCCCTTGTGATTCCAGCAAATCACATCATACCACTGGAGCTTGTCCACACGTGGAGACCCCACTAAAGGAACCTTGGAGTCTACCTAACTGATCCTTTACGCGAATCTTCAGCAGTTAGAGACTATTTTCTCAAGAGAGGATAAGATGCCTTTAGGTATTTTATTCTGTGTATGATTGTGTACAAAATACACGTCAACAGAATTGGCGCTAGAAGGAGGGCAGAGCATTTGAACGTCAGATCCTGAGGAGTGCCTGACAGTGAACACGAACTCTTGAATCCAAGGAAGATCAGTGGAAAGCTTTTTCTCAAACAAAGAAGGAAGGTGGTCGCTGGATCGTCAGTTGAACTTACGCAAGAGGGAATCAAGCTGGAACCAGTTGAACGTTCAAGTTGAAATCTGAGATATTCAAGGTCTCTCTTATTCCAGAAAATCCAAAAAAAGTGAAAAATAGAAAATCCAAAAAAAGCGAAAAATAGAAAATCCAAAAAAAAGTGAAAAATCGAAAATCCAAAAAAATCAAAAAATCAAAAAATCAAAAAAGAAAGATTTCTTAATGGAGCGGCAACAGTTTCACGAGGAGCAACAAGTTGATTTTCCTGAACTTTGGTGGAGGTTAGATACACAACTTTATCCACGCAGATTGTCCGAGTTTGCAAGACCAGGGCAGTGTCGAGTTCACGAGACAGAGGAACATGATGAAATGCATTGCTTGAAGTACTTATCAAGGATGGAATCGGCAACGCAGGGAAAAATCTTCTTTTGGGATGTCCCCAAACCAAAAATGGAAGAAAACAATTTCAGTGTCCCAGAAACTAAAGATCCTCTTCTAAGCTTCATATGGATGATCGAGAGTCAACTCATTTTGGATGGCGAAATGCGTCTTGAAAACATATTGCTACCATTGTGGTGTAGAATTCACAACTCACCTCACTCTGAATTTACTTGCTCAGTATGTGAAATGGCTATCAATCAAGTCAGAAACCAGTTTGGAATGCCAACTTTGTCCGAGGAAGAATGCATCATGAACAGATCTTGGGGTGCACATCTCGCAGCCGAATTCAGGAGAACCTATGAACAGGACATCGTTCCAGCATCTGAATGTGAGAAGGATCAAGTGTACGTTGACGATACTAGTGCACCTGATGATCAATGTATTACAATGGATAGCCTGCCATGCCTTGCACCTGAAAAGGAATACTATGAAACAAAAGTTGAAGAATCAGTTGAGAATATTCAAGCAATAATAAAGGAAGATCCAGGAGTTGAACAAGCAACTAAAGGAAAGGACGACTCATTCCTTGAAGAATTCTCACTTATGCTACAAAAGGAGATCCTTGAAATTGAATTGCAAGAGTTTTCGAATGGCCTCATTGAAGAAGACAATCAAGTTGACATATTGAACAAAGAGATACAAATCATCATAAGTGAGCCCAGATATGAAGAACAATTCAAAGGGGCGCTTGAAGATTTCATCCCCATTATGCTATTTGAGGAAGCATTGAAAGATTTTGCAGAGGAAACACAAATGGAATCACTGCCAAAATTTTTTCTAGATAAGCAAGTTACTGTGAATGATATGATCCATCATCAGCTCCGACCCCCTGAGACTATGCATGAAGGAGAAAGACCACCTGAGATTATCTTTGATCGACTAGAGGAAATGTTTGAAGCTCAATCCATTAAGGAGACTCTCATTTTTGAGGATATGCTAACAAAATTTCATGAAGATGCTTGGTTTATGCAAGATGTCTCAGTGAAAACTGATAATCTTGAGCTATTCGAAGGGGCGCTGAGTTTATTTCAAGAGGAACTTCCTAGTCAAGATCAACATATTGCGAATGCTCGTGGAATAGTTCATCATCAATGGCGACCTCCTGAAGCGGCTGGTGATCTCGCTTCCAACAATACAGTGCCGTCTGAGCCTGAAACATGCCAGGTTGTCTCTTTCCTTAATCCTAGCTTTGAAAGTTATTATGATTTTGATTATGGGGATTTTGGGAAAACAACTTGCATTTGGATTGATCATGGTCCTAACGAATTACCTCAGTTGATCATTTTGAGTGACAACTTGCCTGAATATGAGAGATGCATGGTGAGAGTTTGCCTTTCTGTATTCAAGGATGAATTTGCCCGATTGAGAACCATCACGTTTGCCATGCTCCTGTTGCACAACCTGAGAAATCATGTGAAGTCATGTATATATTTTGCTTCTTTGAGTCGTGTCGAGTCTAGGACTCTTGTATATAGGTTTAGAGTAGGTTTTCTTTTCGTGTTTTTAGGTTAGAGGTCTTTGAGCCTTGTTCTTAATTTGCCTTGAGTCATTTGACTCATGATCTAGTGTGGCTCAGGTAGTTTAGTTGTTTGCTTTTGGTGTGCATTTTAGTTTAGTTTGCTTTGGGTCGGTCTGTCGGTCGGTTTGCTTTAGTTTAGGTGTCTTGAGTGGGAGTCTCCATCTTGTGAGAAAGGTGTTTGTGTTGTTGCCCGCACACTAGCAATATCTTGGATCTTATGTTAGACTCATTTCTTAGATATCTATTCATGAAGTGTTTGGAATCCGAGGTTGTTCCTCTTCAGCTTTATCATCTGATCAGGACCTGTATTTGACTTAGTTTGTTCTTCCATTGCATACTATTTTTTGAGATAGTTTGTTCTTCCATTGCATACTATATTTCTATCATTTATGTGTCTTTGAATATCACTGTTATATCAAATTCATTTTACAAGAAAAACTACCAGAGATGCAAACCTGAAACACACTGAACAGAAATATTAAAACTTATTGTTGTCACTAAGGTTGGCACCCTTGCTGAGGAATCAACTCAGCAACCTAGTGATACATGGGATGGTCTCATAGAGTGTGGGCTCTGATAGTTGAGACCAACCTCCAGAGAGGGTTGGTTCCCTTGGAGCTTCACTGCTGGAAAAAGGGAAATAACTTACAATGAAATATATGTTCTACTAAGGTGATGCACCAAATACTTTAAGACAAATACTGTTATTTTGTAACACAGTTGCTTAGTAACCAGCCTAGTCTTACATACCTTCCAATATTTCACACATCACTACATCAGTTTTTTGCAAGAAGGTTTCAGATTCAATAGATCCTAAAAAGGAAACTTATTGTTTTCACAACCAAATCCCTTTTTAGAAACCATCACACAGCCTACAACCTGCAAATAATGTATGTCTTCTGCTTAAAGGTGCTGAAAGAGACAAATATTAATGGAAATGTATAGAACTTCAAAGAAATATTCATCAGTTGATGCATTGCACACAATGAAACAGCCTTAGAGAAGGTAAAAACTGAATATTGTTGCTGCAAGAGGTGTAATTACAATAGTATCTAGTCTGAAAATGATTAATATTGCTTTGAGATTTCAGAAATTATATGATATTTTCAGTCCTAGGACTGATTTTCTGAGTTGCATTACAATAATCTCTGCTAGAAAGAACTAAAATGTTACAATGGTTAAAAAAAATAATGTAAGAATTTCCCTAAATTAAGCCCCTTGGCATACTATTTACCCTTGACTAGTCATCTCCACTTTGAGAGAATATAGGACCCCAATTAAAAGACTAATCAATGAGTCTTTATTTTTTGTGTTGACAGCTTGACCTCTTTTGGGGCACTGGAAAACTGCTTCTCCTGTTTTGACTCTCTTTAAGGCTCCAAGGTGGCATTAGGATGATGTTAATTGACTTTCAAACTGCTTTTCCTTTATCAGCTCCTAGGAGTCTAGGACGACTCCTGATGCTGCCTCCACTCTCCTAAAAACTTGTAACTGATGAAATCTACCTGCTGCAGGTGTCATTTTTTAATATTTGTCTCTAAACTTCTCTTAATGCCTCAAACTGTCATCAGCTGTAATGTCCCCCAATGGTACCCTCTTATATTCTGACCTAGAATCACAATTTTAGTGCATAGTAAGTACAATAGAGGGACACTATTGTCAACTACAGCTTGGTCTGGAACCTGCACAACAGGTTAGTCAATATTTCCATTATGCTATGTCTATGATAGATCATATATTCAACATTGTTTATATATTGCCCAGTTTATATGAAGGATTCAACCCTTTCTCTCCCAACACCTGTCCCCATTATGGAGCTCAAGGAGAATCACACAAGGTGCCTCGAGTCTATCCCTCTCCAACAAGCCCAAGAGCACCAAGGACCTTGTCAACTTGGCCTCTTGGCCCACACTCGGGGTTGGCGTACCTGCTGGAGCCTAGTGCTCTTGCTTCCTTGTATTCTCCCTCCATAATTGGATGGCGAGATTGAAAGGTATTACAGACTCAATCATATAATTTACTTAATCGTAATATGAACAGTTAGTGATAGAAAGGCATTATTACACTGCCATACATATTGCAGTCTATATTAATATTACTATTAAATTCTGCATAAGAACATTATCAGGTGTCATATATTAAGCATACATATTAAGCACATCCCCATGCCTACCACCAAGAACAAGTATGTTACTGCCTGTAACTTAATAACAGTGTCTGATCTGATCTGATCTGATCGATGGTGCTTTCAATGGATGTTTTTGATTCCTTTCCTTTATATCTCTCAATGTGAGGAAGAGGTCACACCTCTTCATCATGTATGCCCTTTGGCGAGAGACACATCCTTTCACCAATAGCACCCTTTGAAAGAGTGCAACTCTTCATTATTTCTGCCCTTTGAAAGGGACACAACCTTTCACAACCAGATCTGCACTTCTCATTCCCAAATTATTCCCCCTTCAAATGAGTTCTCTTCTCCCTTTTATACCTCAAATTTAGGGGAGTCACAACTTAACATTTCATGCCTTTTGACCAAACTTAAATCAAATTTAATTATATTTTTATTTAATTTTTTTTAATTCTTTTGTATTTTAATTATATTATTATTATTTATTATTAAATTATATTTCAAAGTGGGGACATATTGGTATCTGTTTTATCATCTACCAAACATTAGAATAGGATACCCGAAGGTATTCTATCCTCTCCTGAAAAATCACTACTGATTCCAAGGTCTATATGTGCGAACAAGCAACTTTAGTGGAATAGCTTCTTGGGTAGTGTATGCTGAAAATCTCAAGGGGGACTTACGTTAACAAGTATCTTTTGAACTGTTGGACTTAGATGGATTTAGCAATTTTAAGCCCTCTTTTTTTGGGGGTTATCTAGGATTTAGACTTTCAAAAGGGAGAAAAGAGATTTGGACTTTAATTGCCTTGTCCTTTCAGATGTCCACCACCTGGAATACTCAACCACTATCCTCATGAGGTCGGCTAAATCTGACTTTTCTCCCTCCGTCCAATCTATCAAAACCAGTGGTTCATTCTTCATTTTTTCGAAGCCCGGTTGCTGAAGCTCAAGGCTATCCTCTACTTGGTCAGCTCCTCTGAATACCTCTGTTGCTCTTACCATGCTCAAAGGAATTCTCGACCAAAATCTCTTTCTGACCTCGAAACTATCGACTACGTTAGCCCAATAATCTTCTAGATCAGGCATGTGCTCAAATGCCATTCCTTCGACCTTCTTTATTCTATGGAATGGATCGAAATTCCTTCTTGCCTTGTACTGATAAAAGGGATACCAGGCCAACTCCTTCTCAGCAGTCGCAGCAGCTTGTGACGATGGACATGTCTCCAGCCCATTACCAATTGTAAGAGAGGAAGTTCCTGCCTTCTTTTGTTTATCCCTCTGTATCGCCATATACCCCTCCAATTGCCTCACAACCTCGAGCAACACAACTCGGTTGGTAGGGTAAGCTGGAAGCTTGTAGGGAGGCCCAGAGAATCCTTGAATTCTAAGGTAAGTGAACTTTGGATATTGGATATACCAATATCCGAATCGACTGATGAAGTCCATAGACTCTCGAGAGAGCCTCTGGTGCAGTCCACCTTGTAATGTCTGCGTGATATGCATGAGGAAGGTATCATTTACTCTTTTAAAATAGAACTTTTCTTCCATGTGGAGCTGGGGATAGCAATCATAGACTGGAAACTGGTTTTCTTTGTTCCCTACTTCTCCTCTGCAAGTGAGGCCTCTGTATCTGTAGGTCCTGGCCAAGGAATAAAACAGGTACGAACTCATGAATAAGGTCCTATTCACCGCTAGGTTCCTCAGCTGGCTGTCTAGGTTGTCGCTAATCATCCGGGCCCAGTCTATCATTTTTACTCCATTCATTATTTCATTAATGAAATAATACATCCAGGGCTCGAATGGGACACCTTGAGGATTTCCCATTATTCTGTTGAGCAGAACGATCATGTCCCCAATGTCCACATTGAAGTATTCTCTCACCAGGCTCTTCCTTTGAAGTTTGGAGGTACCCTTCCTTGGCTTGTCCAGCCAAGAATGGTTGACTATGGCATCATATTCCTCCAAGTGGTCCTGATATATGCTATCAGCTTCGTCCTTCGTTACATACACTGTATTGTGATACTCTGGGATCCGAAAGGCCTCTCTGATAGCCTCATCACTGATGTTCGCCAGCACCCTTCCATCAGGTGCAACAATGTCTGTACTGGTGGGGTTGTAATGTTTAGCGCATTCAACTACTAATTCATTGCATTGCATGGTGGGGAGGAAGCCAACAGCATGCACGATGCCACTCTTCATCATCTTTCGTGCAGTTGTGGTAGGCACAAGATTGTCCAGATCGAACATTCGCTTCTTGAATTCCCTCAGATTGATGTATCCGAGGTTGGTGTCGCTAACATTTTTCCATTTTGAAGTCATCCTTGACTCCAGAGGAGCGTCTTTATCCACTTGAAATTTCATAGTGCCTAGGATCTGCAAACAAACAATTAAATTTTAAGTTAGGAATTCATTCATAATTTGAAGAAAATAACGGGGCTACAAAATGGCTAAGTGTTTGAAAATTCCATTTTATTCTCATACTTAGCCATAAAAACTGAAATTTCATTTGAAAACCCTTCAATCTCAAGGATGGTTGTGATCGTAAATCAAGACCAAGTGTTATAACTTCAAAAACTTCCTTATACTTAGTCAAAAAAAATGATTTTCCTCCCAAAAATTTGAATAAATCCACTAAGCATCATTCCTCAAACTCTGAAAAACACTCAGAAAATATATAAATCTGGATCATGAATTCAATTTCACCTTCAAATAAATGGAAGTAAGGCTGGAAATTTCTCAAAAATACCCAGAAAATATAGGAAGGATTCAACAATTCTTCCTTATACTGGTTGTCTTTCTTAAAAATCTGTGAAAATTTTGCCAAAAAACACTTGCCCAACTATAAGCAATGTCGAAATTTCTTCAGATGAACTCCAATCTGAAAATACTTTACCATGCTCTCCTTAATAACTTCGAACTTCTCAGTGTAGAAATGAAGTTACAGCGAAGTATTTGTAAATAAAGTTGAAAATTCAATTAGAAACCCTCAAAATTGTCCAACTCATGTTTCCAATTTTAACTCCACTCTTTAGGAAAGTGTTGTCACCTCTCTAAGTTCGAAAAAAAATATCTTCCAAAAGTTTCTAATTTGGCTACAAGTTCGAAATCCTTGGCAATCTTCCAATATTCCTTTTTTGAAAACTTTCTATTTTGGATTTTAAGTTTGAATTGCTTCTCAAATTTGCAAGATTCCTTATTCAAAAAACTTTCTAATTCAGTTATCAATTCGAATTCTTCCATGGATTTGATGACATCACTTGCATTTTCTCTTATTTGACTTTGTTTGACTCCAAGGCATAGGGCAGAGTTTTGATGGCTCTCTTCATGGGCGGCCTTTCTCCTTCTTACCATGTATGGCGGACTTTCATTATCTCTTCAAGGCATGGTGGAGTTTAGGAAGGCTTCCACATGGCAAACTTTGATGCTACCTCCACCAAGGCGGACTTTCCAACTCCCTCTTTAAGGTGTACTTTTGATGGTCTTCAACATGGGCGGCCTTTGATGCTACCTCAACACATGGCGGAGTTTTGAACATTCTCCTAGGGTGGACTTTGGAAGGTTTTCCTTTACCTTGATCATGGTTGGGCGGACCTTTTGACTACCTCTACAAGGCGGAGTTTTATGAAGTCTTCAACCAGCATGGCGGACTTTTGGCCTACCTCTATGGCGGACTTTGGAGGATGCCATGACTATCTTCATCATCAAGTTTTAGCAGACTTTTGAAACCATCTCCAAGGGCGGACTTTTGGTCTATCACCAAGGATGGCGGAGTTTAGAAGCATCATCAAGGGGGGCGGAGTTTGAAGCTTTTCTATGCAAGGCGGACTTCTATGACATCTCCACCATAGGACGGAGTTTGAAGGCATAACCACCAAGGCAGACTTTAGACACCTTCTCAAGGCATGGCGGAGTTCTATGACATGGTTACCAAGGGCAGAGTTCGAAGGCATCTCCTTTAACATGTATGGCGGACTTTTGAAGTGACCACAAGGCATGGCGGAGTTTATAGAGGGTCTTCAACATCACACTTTGCACCTTGGGCGGACTTTTGAGCTTGCTCTTCAAGGCGGAGTTTAGAGGTGACACCAAGGAGGGCGGACTTTGGAGCTCCTTCAAGACATGGCGGGCTCTTGAGGGTTCTCCCTTGGGCGGATTTTGGAAGGTCTTTCAAGACATGGCGGGCTCTTGAGGGCTCTCCCTTGGGCGGACTTTCGTGATGACTCAACCAGGGCGGAGTTTTAACTACCTTCTCCAAGGGTGGAGTTTTGAACACATCCCCAAGGGCGGAGTTTAGGAAGGTCTCCCTGAGGGCAGGGTTTGATGACTTCTCAACTTCACATGCCTTCCTTCTAAGGCGGACTTTTGATGACCTTTAGGTAGGGCGGAGTTTTGAGAGACCTCCTCAAGGCGGACTTTTGCTTTCCTTTCATCATGGCAGACCTTTGCTTGGGCGGACTTTCTGCACACCTGTCATGACACTCAAACTTATCCATTAGCCATACTTGGAAAAAAATTTGGAAAATTTCAAAAATTTCACATTTTAACCAAACTTAACCAGATTAGCTTGAAATTTGAAATCCATATTTAGGTAAACCATCTGAAGCAACACGACCCCTAAAATGTAAGGAACTAGCTTTTTAGGTCAAAACTTAGAAATTTTAGGTCCCGGTCGAAGGAGGTGAGTGGGATTAGTGCAAACCCTAGATTCCCATTCTGAAAAAGCAAAAAGCAGACATCCCTAAAAAATAGGAAAAAGCAAAAAACCAAACTTTCTAAAAATAGAAAGTTGTTCAAATTCGTTCAAATCAATTGCGATCTTCATCCTTTGGCCTTTCTAGGCACTTTGACGATATCCGGACTCTGTTATTACTTGGCTTACAAAAACTGACTTTCAATCCTTAGGACTCAAACCGTTCAAAACTAGGCAAGGCTTGGTAAAATTGAAGCGGAAGGAAAAGAGAGGGTCCCCATTTGCAATGGGGTGATGTGTGAAAAAGGTCACAACAGGACATTACATCAGCACTATAATAAAGCATGTGATTTCAATGACCTGATGTGAAAAGGTCTCTATGATGCATAGAATAATGCTTTGGATGCTTGGAATCTTCATCATGGAAATTCATAACATCACCCTAACATTACCTTTCTAACTGTCACATGTCTTCAACATGTCCCTTTCACCATGACTTCTCAGTATACTCTGCCCTATACAACCACCTATTCTCCAAGGTTTCTTCTATTGTCAGGTACTCTTAATATAAGCTCTCAGCAAAATTAGAATGTAACAGGATATAGGTCTTTACTTCATGAAATTTTGCATGCATGTCATAGCTTTCATAAAGAGGAAGATGTCCTGTTGCATCATTCTCAAGGTTCATTCTAGATTATCATATATAGTGGAAACCATGTCCCTTGCTACCATTAACCCTGTAAGTTGCCTCTTAAGAATTCTGTTGTACACTTGGACTGAACTTCTAGGTCATTCATAGCTCTGAATTTTCAGTGTTTACATAAATTCTTCAAAACTGTCATGTCATATACCTGTTCTTGTGAATAATTGTCATTTGAATTGTTCTATAGCATTGTCATGCATTCTTTGGTATCCTTGTGACTTGGTTATTCTTTTCCACATTATCACTGTTTTCTAGTCTTCTAGATACTCTTTACACTATGCATTCAACACATTGTTTTGTATTTTGGATGGCATAAAGACTGTCCACTGAACTTAACAGTCTACATGCCCTCGATCAGCAAATGGTTCATTTCCATCTCTTCTCCTAAAGACTCTCATGCACTATCTCACTGCTTTTGGCTACTGAGGGGTGATGACTAGCTTTATCTTGACCCATTCATATGCATGCCACTGTCGTTATATTTGTTTATGCTTGTTTAGGCACTCTAAACTTTTCTCTTCAATGTGATTGTCTTCTTATCATTCTTCTAGGTTATCAACACACTATCATGCTTTATTATGTAAGAACCCAACTTGACTCTCCTCTGCTGATTGTTTCTTTTGAATGCAGTTGATTTGAATTTGTTTTGGTTTTTGAATGTTTATGGATTTTTTTGGTGTGTTTTTTTGGTAATAATGAGCAATGATACAATACTGACATAAACTCCTATGCTTAAAATAATTCTGAAACAATAATATTACTGCTAGAAATAATTTATGAGACTATCAAGGAAATGTTTGTTCTGTTCTATGGCCAATATGCCTGAAAAAACAAACTCATTACAATGTAAGATAAAAACCTGATTTTTGCTGTCCCAGTAGATGAAAAATCTGCAAAACTGCAAATTTTAATTTTTAAAATTTTTTACTGTTCATGCGGTACTGTAGTAGTCCGTATGGTGGCACTGTTCACGCAGCACTGTAGCAGTCCGTATGGCGGTACTGTAGCAATCCGTACCGTACTTGTTAATCACCAAAATTTCTTCAATAAATCTGCAATAATTTCTCGTGAATTTATTCTTCAATTCTACGCAATTAGATGCAAATAAGACCTTTGAATGAAGTCTTCCTGAAACCAAATATCACTGAATATTTCATCAGCTCAGATGGTGAACATTGAAGCAACTACGTCCTCCAATGGTGGCTGAAAACCCTAGTCTCTAGAGCAAAACCCTTTCAATTTCACAATGTCAAAATAAAAAATAGCAATCCCTCACCTTCTTTCCAAACTCAACGCTACATATCCTTTTTGCAAATCGTACCCTAATCCTCTTAATTACAATTTTGCTTGTAGTTTCATTTAATTTCACTTTAGGTGTCAAAACGATTTTAATCATTAAATGGGCATTTAATTTTAATATTTCAATAGTCTGGCTCAAATAATTTAATTAAAAACATGGCCTCGTCTAATGATGAGTTGACCCTCAAGTTAAGTGATTATAATATAAAGTCACTTTATAACTTTATTATTAAATCACTTAATAATAAATGCTAAGTTATTCAAACTTGTCTAACTCCATGAATACTTTGAATTTAGCTATGCCATCTGAAACTGGAGCTCACCAGTTGACCACCCATATGACCGTGATGTCTGCTAAAAATAGCAGGGGTCCATCTCCAACTGCTAAAAATAGCCTGACCAAGCCAAACTCAAAGCAAAACTCATCATAAACAAACTCTAGCAACCCAGAAGTGTACTCTGCTCTGTCCCCGGAAGATCTCCACACCAAGGTGACCCTCTATCCAATCCTACTAGCCTACGAGGGTCTTTGATAGGCTAATCACAAGCTAGAGTGATGTCTCTAGCTAGAAGGGGACATCACATATTATACCTTATACAACTGTCCCTGTACTCAGCACTACCCCTCTCCTTTCCAACTGACATCACGGTGTATCTCTCATAGATGATCTTGTCGCATAACTGAGTAACGTACAAATGTACTTGCATCCTTAGGAGCGGGATATGGATTGCTACCATCAACTGTTTCCTCAATTTCTTCTGCACAAAATGTATTCTCAGGAAGTCCAACTGCCTGGACAATAGCTGGCACATCCACATAAGACCATTCACAAGATTTGGGATTATTTAGTGGCACAAAATTACTACTTCCTTGTATTACCCCAATCACTTCTACCACATCACAATCAGTGTCCCTATCCTTCAAGGTAGCAAGTTGTTTCAACCAGAATTTCCACCAAGAGCCTCCTTTAGCTTTTTCTTTTTCAATTGAAGTTGTGTTTAAGAATGGTGTGGCATTTTTTGAGCTTTGAGAATTTTGTCTCTCCAACTACATGGAACCCATCCTCAGTTAACTAGTAAAGGTAATTGCACACTTTCATCGTTCTTTTGTGCAAGCATTAGAGGTGTCACTACATAGTATCCATTTTCTGTTCTTTCAAAAACACTGCTTGAATGAGGACCAACATAAATTGATTCAGCCTCATCATAAACACCTGTAGAGACCAGCTTCCTGAACTCTAAAGAGTTTATATTGACCTTTGCTTGAGGATTTGAAGCACTCGAAAGAAAATTAGATAGAGGATCAGGATCTTGCTGCAACCTCTTTTGTCTATGCTCCAGGAGCTTTATCTTCTTCTCACATCTAAAGAGTTCCCAAGTTCCCAATCCAAAAGTTGCAGCCCCTGGAGAAAAAAGCAATAAATCTTACCACCTCCATTTTCCCTTCTATTTAAACTATTCTGAAGATGTAGCAAAGCAATGACTGTCCACTTTAACTGGTTCATGTCTTTCAACTTGCCACATGAATATGGCATGTTTTCATGTCATTATTTGGCTCGTGGGTCTTTATACTCATGAAGATACTTAAACCTCTCTCATGAGATCTCTTCCCTTGAAAAATCTTAGTAACTATTCTCCTTGTTGTCTCGCCATAAGGACCCACAGATTGTCATTATTTCCCTTTTCTACTTAACTTTGAATGGTGAACAGCAAAGGCATTCATATAGAGTACATTTGCCAATGTCATGTTGGACTTTTGCTGTCTTCTTAAACTCCTTTCTCCATGGCTTTTGGACTATACACCATCCCCTGAAGCAATTTCATAACTTTTTCATGGTTTGTGTCATGTCCCCTCCTTGATCGTTATATATATCCTAATAAAATAATTATTATTAATTAATATAATAACTACCAGCAAATTATTTATTATTATTTTTTAAATTAATAATATTATGAACATAATTTACAATCTGTAATATCCTGTTGACGTGTATTTTGTACACAATCATACACAGAATAAAATACCCAAGGGTACCTTATCCTCTCTTGAATAAAGTCTCTGATTGCTGAAGATGTCGCAAAAAAGGATCAATCAGGATGACTCCAATGTTCTTTTATGTAGGGTCTCTACGTGTGGATAAGCACCAGTGGTCGTTGTGATTGTTGTTTCATCAAGGGGACTTACGTATCCGAATTGCAGGAACAAGATTTCCTAATACTAATGAATTCCAAAAAAATCAAAAGGGTAGGGTTTGCAAGAGATAAACTCTAATCTAATCCTAAGAATGACTCAATGTGGGCAGGACTTGGTAAGATTCTACCAACTTCAATATTGCCATGAAATAACAACTTAACTGAAATTGATGCGATCTTCTAAGGTAACAAATGATCTTTCAATTCATCAAGGATCATGAACACTACCACGAAGCCACATATCCAAAGCTCAATGACGATTGAAGGTTTAAGTAATTCAAGTCTATCCAGTTGACCACACAAGGCGTTCCTACAATCAGTAAGAAGCTAGTGGTTTGGAATGTGAATCTCACCAAAGATCAAGCCCAACACTTAGTCCTTCGAAGTTTAAATACTACTTTGACTGAGAATGATTCAAGAAAATAAACAACCATGAAGATAACCACAAGAACTGCAATAAAACACCATAACTTCAATATTTTATTGATCTCAAAGCCATCATAAACAACAATTGTTTGAAATTCCTTCTTCAAAGCTCAATCTTGCTACAAAATAACTTGCTTCTCTAAAAAAACTCTAAACTCTAACTATTTCTTATTGCTCTCTCTCAATTCTATATCTATATCTCAAAATGAAAATGAATGAGGGTATAAATAGCATCCTCAATTACAATGAACGGTCCAGATCAAAAGAAGATCAATGGCCAAGATTATGACACCTAAACCCTAATTAGGGTTTATTACAAATAGCCCCCTTTTTATTGAACAATATTAAATGCATAGCCAAATATTAAATTTGGCACAAAAACCTAGGAGACATAGACCAATGATAATTAAGGTGCCACATCATCTATAACAACCTTTCTTCTAGAATCTTATTCCCTTTCCAATGCTCTTTCTTAGCATATGCAATGAATCTAGACACGATTCCTTCGATCTCAGCAATTGGAATCTCGGGAAGATTCCTCATTCGTTCCTCCAAGTGGATGACCTGATCGAAAGCCTTGAGAAGAGCAGTGTCCCATCCAGGTTCAAGCTCTTTGATTTTCTCAATCAAGAGCATGGTAGCAAACATCTGATCCTGTTGCTCATCTGTAATAACATTCTCATCTTTGCAAAAGATGACCTTGACTCTTTCTTCTAATTCATGCAAATCCACATCTGTCTCAACTGCAATCCTCCTGCCAAGAATAGTACATAATACTTCAAACACTTTGTCCTGGATCGGATGGATAATCTCTTCAACTTGATTGCATTTGTTACTGATGTCCTCAAAAAGAACTTCCTTCATCTGGAGTAAAGTTGACCATTGGAGTAAACTATGAGGTCCTCCATCCATTATCTTTTCTTGTGCTAGGACCTTCCTTGATGTTTGTCTGATTACTTGCAGGACAGGAATGATAACATCCTTAGTATGAGCAAAAGCAGCTACAGTTATCACTAGGTTGTGGATGATCTCAAGAACCTGAATAGCCCGATGAATGGTCTGCATCATTCTTGTTGCAAATTCAATAGCAACTGTATGGGATTTGTCAATCCAAGAGCTCATAAGCTGGACCAAACTCCTGACTCTCTCTGCCTCACCAACTGATTCAAAGGGAAGTGCCTGCGCAGGAGATACTGCCGGATCCTGACGCCTCAAAGGCTGATTGAGATGGCTAAAGTAGCCTCTCCAAGCACTGACCTCTCACTCAAGCTTTCTATTCTTTTCCATTTCTTCTCTAAGCTTGTCCTTAAGTGCTTCAAATGAATCAGTGGCCTCATCCAATGTCTGCTCGGCTGTGAGTGGACCAAGCTCAAATGTCTCTACATCATACTCCTCTGCAAGGATTTCACCTTCATACTTGTCCACTGCTGGTGTAGCTATCTGTAATTTCCTGGATCCTGTCTCATCTCTGATCATCTTGGACATCTTAGTGGCTTTCCTCTTTTCTGTCACTTCCTAAGAATTTCCAACAAGGCTCTCTAAATCAATGACATTATCTTCGTCCTCGATCACAATCACCCTTGTTAGTCTCTCTTTTAACCAATCTGGAATGGCAGATCTTGTTTCTCTAACCTGTATCTCCTTAGGCAATGTTTCTTCTTCTCTGAGAGGAGATGTCACTTCGTCATCGTTCTTGTCTTCATGTAGCTCATTGACTTGGAGAGATCGACTTGATGAACGTTGAGGTGCCTGTCCTTCTTCCTGTTTATCGTTATGTACCATTGATTCCATAGATTCCTCCATTTCAAGTGTCTTCTTTTCTTGTCGAGAAGATGTGCCGGATGAACGATCTCGGTTGGCCTCTGGCTTCTTCTTGGAGGATTCTCTTTTTTCAGGTCTTTCTTTTCTCTTTGAGCCTCTCGGATGGGGATTACCCTTACTTACGCTTCGAAGGTTGCCTTCGCTTGTGCTTCTGGGATTAGGATTACCTTCACTTACACTTGCTCCTCCTTCTCTTGGCCTGTCCTCCAAAGTGAAAGTCATAGATATGCCCTGCTCTCTCAACTTTTGATGTTGCACATCAACCCATCTACGAGTACAAGACAAAACTGGAGCCATCAAGGCATCTAGATCCAAAATTTCAAGTTCATTCCAATCTAGCCTCACTGCTTTGCTTTCTCGGTCATAAGATGATTGGAGATGTCTGCCATTGTCCTGAGCTTGGTCGGCCACTCTGTAAATTTTGCATTTCCTGATGAAATCTAAAGGCAATCTGGAATGCATCTTTCTTTTCACTTCAAGATCATCTGAGAGATTCATCACAAAGTCCTCTACCTGAGGTTCATGTCTGTATTTCCTTCCGACTGTCTCCTCTATATACCCATAAGGATCAAAACTCTCTCTCAAGGCAAAGAATGAAAATGAATATAAAGCTAACTCCTTTTCTGCATCATCCATGGCTAGAGCATTAGGACATACCTCAACTGAATTTCCTAGTATGATAGGCACAGGAACTCCATTTCCATGCCTGTGTCTGAATGCCTTCGCATAAGCTGCCAACTATCTAGTTACCTCAAGTAACACTATTCTGTCTGTCGGATATCTCGGCAACATATAGGGAGGTGAAGGACATCCATGAACTCTAATACATGTAAACTTCTGAAATTGGATGAACCAAGCACCATACCTCTTTACAAGTTCATGTGCATCTTGAGATAGCCGATTGTGAATCCCGCCTTGCAATGTCCCGGTGATGTTCATCGTGAAGGTATCATTGACTAACTTGTAGTCACTTCCTGGAGGATGATGCAAATGAACATAGGAATCACAAACTCTGACTTCCCCGGGCCCTCTTCCGATCACTCCTCTGTGAGGTAGTCCTGCATATTCAAAACTCCTGATCAAGGCATATATGATGTATGAACTCATGTGGAAGGACTTGGTAGCCTTCAGCCTTCTTAACTGCACGTCCAAGCAATGGCTAATCATTCTAGCCCAATGAATTGTTCCTTTTCCTTGAACTATCACTTGGATGAAGTAGAACATCCACTTCTCAAAATAGAAGGCTTGAAGAGCCCCTGTAACTCGGTTGAGTAATGTTATCAAATCTTTGTACTCCTCCTGGAAGTCGATCCTATGTGGTGTGTTCGGAATCTTGCTCAGGCGAGGACGACTCTTGAGTAACCAATTCTTGTTGATGATGCTCAAGCAAGTGTCTGGATCATCTTCGTACATGGACCTGGCTCCTTCTAAGCTTTTATAAATCATATCTTTATGTTCTAGCAGGTGAAGAGCTTCACTGATAGCCTCCTCTGAAAGATAAGCCAAAGTGTTTCCTTCCTTGGACACGATCGATCTTGATTGTGGATCATAATGGCGAGCACACTCGATCATCAACTCATGGCACTGGATTGCTGGAGGGAAGCCGGCCGCCTTGATAATGCCACTTTCAATTATTCTCCTTGCGACAGGTGATGGCTTGCCAATGTAAGGGACCTCTCGAAACTTCTTCGTACTGAAGTTTCCCAAGTTGGTATCTCCAATGTTGCTCCACTTCGACACGATCTTGGTCTCCAATTCTTCATTCTTTTGATCTTCCTTGATGAGGGCTGGACGACTGGTAGATGCTCCTGCCTTTGGGGTCGCCATCGTGACACCTACACAACATTTCATAATGAGTAACAGATTTTGCAATATAGAAATATAGATTAAAATTTAGATTTAGGAAACTTCATGATAAATCCTTGAATTATCCTTTCCTAAATATAACGATGCAATTTTGGAATTCAAGATTCAAAATTTAAAATTCAAAATTGAGGCTAGGACGATTCAAAATTCAAAATTTGGACAAGGGAGATCTTGCCATACCTTTCTTGAGAACTAACTCTAAAGAGATGCAAAATTAGGAAATTCGCCTAGGCAAAATGAAGATTGGAGTCTTCAACGTGAGCTTCTCCTAGCAAATGCGCCTCCTTTATTAACTCCACCACCCTTGGGGTCTTCAATGCCTTAAGGGAAAGTTCGCTCCAACTCTAACCACAAACAAAGTTCGCACTCCACCTTGGATAGAAATTTCGCTCCTCTCCTTGGATCAAAATTCGCTCCCTTTATTGCTTCTCCAAAATCGCATGTAATAATGATTGAGTGATGGTTTAAAATGCTTCAAAGTACTCTTCTTATATAGGTGCTCATCTCCTTATTCTCACATAGGCCGACTTTTGGAAATAAGGCAAATAATAAACAAAATTTAAATAAAAAGGAGGCCGACTATTGTAAAAATATAAAAATATAACCCCAAGCGCTCTCCCTTTTTATTTAATTTAATAATTAATTGATTTAAATGCCTTTGTAATTAATAATTTCGATTTTTTTAAAAGGCTAAATTAATTATTAAATGCCTTATGCACTATTTTTAAATGCCAATTTAATCAAATATTTCAAAGTTTATCGAAATTAGCACTTAATGTAATTCAAAAATTATTGGCGCCTAAACATGGGAGGAATTTGGGACATTAATCAATATCGCTCTGGTCCTTGGGAGAGGGACAGGAGCGCTCATGCATTTTGGATTGATTTTCACGTTCAAAGTCACTTCCTTTACATCCAAAATGGGGTCTTCATGAGTAGCTTGGAGTTTGATCTATTCAATTTTTTGAATGAATGCCTTTTAAACCATTTTCGCCCTGGTCCCTTGGTGAGGGACAGGAGCGATTTTTGCTTTAACTCCTTGGTCCTTGTTTTTTAAATCATCAAATCAACTTGTGAGGTAAGCAATGATCATCCTTGTTTGTTCTACGCATGCCAATCTTGTCCTTTGTAAAGCAAACTTGATATTCTGGAGATTTTTGCCCTGGTCCTTGACTGAGGGACAGGAGCGAACTTTACATTTTAGCCAAAATTTGTCGAGTCTTGGGGTCAATTCCTTGTTTATCATCTTCCTAAAGACATTTGGGATCTTGCATGACCTTGCCTTGACGTAGTTTTTGAAGGGAACGGTTGACTTTATTGAAATCGCTTTGGTCCTTGACTGAAGGACAGGAGCGCCATTTTGTTCTTTGTGCGAACCCTTGATCATATCAACTTCCAATTGCCTTCAAAGCGAAAAACGTTGTTTCTTATTCCTTCTTGAGTCTTGCAAACGATAGTAGTACTCCAAAATACTAGGCAATAAGGCAAATTTGAGGATTTCGCTCTGGTCCCTGGGAGAGGGACAGGAGCGCCTTGGGCAATTCCATCAAGTTCTCGGGTTATTTACAACTTCGTTCTTCTTTGAGGCATTCCAAACATCTTTACCATCATGTGCCTTGGCCTGGACTCAACCAAATTCGGAAGGGAATGCCAGATAACCAAGATTTCGCCCTGGTCCCTTGGAGAGGGACAGGAGCGAACTTGCATTTATAAGCTTATTTGTGTTTTGCCAACTTTCAAAATCATCTTTGACGGATTGGTTGGGTTGCCTTTCCTTCATCTCAAGCTTGAAATTCGCCTTTCCTTGGTCCAAAACTCGTCCTTTGAGAAAATCGCTCTAGTCCCTTGGTGAGGGACAGGAGCTTCATTTGAAAATCGCCCTGGTCCCTGGGAGAGGGACAGGAGCGAACTTGTACCTTGGGTTGATTTTCTCCTTCGTGGTCCATTCAAGTTGTATTCAATGGGCAAAACGTACTTTACTTGATCTCTTCCAAATCGCGAAATCATTTAATCTTGCAAGAATAAGGCAAACTTGGAGTTCAAGCTCCGGTCCTTCAGTGAGGGACAGGAGCGATTTTGTCATCTTAACATATTTCCTTGTTTGCAAATTACTTCAAATTATATTCAATGGACAAAACATGCCCTCCTTGATCTCTTCTAATCCAAAAATTGTCTTGGCCCTGCAAGGACAGTGCAACTTTGAGAAACAAGCTCCGGTCCTTCAGTGAGGGACAGGAGCGATTTTTGTCCTTAAGGTCAAATGTTCAACTTTTCATTGCAAACGACTAAGTCTGGGTTCTCCATTATGTTGATTTCATCCCTTATTGCGTTCTTGATGCTCCAGTTTGATCAACTAAGGCCAAAAATGCCCTAAGTAAACCATTTCGCCCTGGTCCCTGGGAGAGGGACAAGAGCGATTTGGCCTTAAACCTTAAAAATTTGCCATTTTGAGTCTCAAAATAAAATCTTCCAAATTTTCAATTCATGCTCGATTGTATCTCTTGGCGACCCTGCACAAGACAAATGAAACAAGTCAATAACCAAGATGCATAAAATATCAATTTCGCCCTGGTCCCTGGGTGAGGGACAGGAGCGATTTTACCTCTATAGGCCAAAATATCAAGAATTTTAGGCTTTCAGTCACTTCACAAGGCATAATTAGATCATCTCCAAGGCCAGGGGTCAATTATCAAACTTTCCAAAATTTGGTCCAAATTCACCTAGACAAGATTGCACAATTCCATCATTAACACTTAGGTAAAATTTGAACTTGCTTTCAAAATTCCGACTGGACCTAGACAGACACACCTGACATCCTGACAGACTCATCCTATTTCAAAATTGCAATCCATGCGAGGATGCTCAATAATCTTTCAAAATTTGACTGGACTTCGGCTTGAAAATATCAAAAAAGGAAACCCTAAGGCTTAACCCTAGTCCAGACGACTCACTCACTTACCCAAAACCCTAAAAGCAGAGAGAAGAACAGGCGAAACCGAGCAAAAAAAGAGGGGGTCCCCATTTTAATGGGGCGATGTGTGAAATGGTCACAACATATCCCTACACTGATATTTTTATAAACATCATTATTATTTCTTTTCCTTAACATATGTATTAATAATATAATAAATGGTAGATAAATTATTATAAATTATGAATGGATTACTAATGTTAATATACATAAAAACAATATTAAAATTAGTACCATTTAAATATATATAAATAACATAATATTGTTATTTAAAATTATTTAACATAATAACATTTTTAAAAAACCATTTAGTAACATTCATTTAACATAATATAATGCTAAATTACTATTAGCATTACGGAATGCAAAACCTGCGGTCAGGGTAAATGGAGACATCCCTTGACCAAGAGGAGGTTCTCATCCATAAGAGACACATCCCTCAGCATGCCATGGGGGATATATTAGACAGTAAAGTCCAAAATGGGAGGGGCAGAGATAGTTATTGGAAAATAAAAAACGGGAATCGCTGGACTGGTCACGTAGTGACAGGCTGAGCAACTTAATCGGTAAGCAGGGTTTTACGCTCCTTTCAACTGTTGACCATATTCAGCACTAGTTACTTCTGTATTGTAAATCATTAAGTTTCTTATATGCAGAATATAACGATCAAGGAGGGGACATGACAGTTTGAATAGTCATATTGACTTGGAGATTATCATCACTTGATTTGTAGCAGACCTCTTCAAAGAGACTATTTTCTTTATATGTCGAATGCACTATCCTATGCTTGTTATGATGACTGCCCTGCCTCTTGTGCACTGCTGTCCCTTAACTGTCATGAACTTTGAAGAAAAGGTTTGCCATTCTATGGTCCTTCATGGCTTCTTTGTCCCCTTACCACTGTTAAGGTTACCTTTTAAACAGTCCTCCATTATGAGGAGCTGAACTGCTTTGTCTTCTGTGAATGTGACCTCCGTTCAGAGGTCTGCAATCTTTACCTGATTCTATGAGAAGACTATCTAAAATAGGCCACAATGAAAAGTAATAACTTGTATGGTTTCTATCCTTTGTCAAATTCATAGATAATATAATGATTATTAGAGAGAGAAATAAGTTCACACATAAGACTTGCTTCCATTAAAACTTTTCATAACATCATACCCTCACATTGCTTTATACTTGCCATTTGGCATATCTCTATCTTGAAAGTACCCCCTCTGTTTTGTCCATCTATGAATGCCCCTGAAATAATAAAACACTGTCCCTTACTGCTCACAATAGCTCATAACATGATGACTGTCTATCTTATCCTCGTTCACCTTCATATGGCTGTATCTGAAATTACATACCATGTTTTCTTATGATACTGTCACTTCAACCTTGTGAGCCATCTCACAGGTATGTTCATACTCGACATTGTCCCTACAGTGCTTTTATGGTGCCAATACTAAGATTATAATCCATATAGGTACCATGAAAGATTTCAGACTTGATGAAAGACCTTTTCCCATCCTCCATTCTTTTCCAGAAATGTTTGTGATTTTACATGTGCTAGTTTTGCATCTTCTATTTCTTGCAATGTAGTTTGTAAGACTGATAAAGTTTTATACCCTAAATATTTATACTTCATATTTTCTAGGGTAATTTTGCAAAGGAGCAGTTGTCCCAGGCGAAGGATGAGTTAGCCCAGGAGAAGGCTGAGTGAGCAAAAGTGGAGACTCGCCTTACTTCAGTTTTGGAGGACATGGACAAGAAGCATAAGGAGATGATGGAGGCGGTATTCATGGTCAAGACCGCGCGGTAACGGCAATTGTTAGTCGAGAGAGACCTCCAACATGTCCACCAGTTGCGGGAGTAGCTAGTTGTATCGACCCCACCTGTACCTTCTTCATCAGGGACACTCTCTTGGCCCCCAGCTCCTTGATTTCTTTTGTATAGTTGTTTCCCCATTTTGTTGTGTGTCGTCCAAAGACGACTCTTTTTTTGGGGGGGTGATGTTATCGATAAAATTAGTATTTGTTAGTAAATGTTTAGGGGTCGGCAGTTGGTCGACGGTTGCTGACAATTGGCACCAGCGGCCGGTCGACACCCGTGTATATATATGTCTTTGTACCCCCAACCTAGGGGATTATGCTATGCTATGTGCTACTGATGTTATTGAGAAGATACTTTGTAATGTTGGCATTAATGAATATACATCTTTGAGCTCTCTACATTTCGTGCATGTGTACTATTATGTTTTGCTCGCATTTTGTTATGTTCTAAAACGTACCCTATGGGGCAAAACAAAATAGTACACATGCACGAAATGTAGAGAACTCAAAGATGTATACTCGTTAATGCCAACATTACAAAGTATCTTCTCAATAACATCAGTGTCACATAGCATAGCATAATCCCCCAGGTCCAAGTTGGGGGTAGAAAGACGTATATATACATAGGTGTCGACCGGTTGCCAGTGCCAACTGTCAACAACAATCAACCAACCGCCAACCCCTAAACATTTACTAACAAATACTAATTTTCCTAACAACAAATGACGCTTGCGTTTAAGAGCATTACTGACAATTTCAATAGGTGTCCTTTCTTTTGATTTAGCTTGAGTGTATAGCCAATAGAAATATCATTTGCCTTGTGTTGGACGTTAGTCAAGTTTTCCAAACCTTG
This sequence comes from Cryptomeria japonica, assembly GCF_030272615.1. NCBI lineage: Eukaryota > Viridiplantae > Streptophyta > Pinopsida > Cupressales > Cupressaceae > Cryptomeria > Cryptomeria japonica. The sequence goes on along the minus strand of NC_081410.1, from coordinate 168,631,310 downwards.
TAGGTTGCTAACTATGGTTCTAGAACCCTGTCCATCCGACAACACATGAGCTTTCCCTTTCAAAATGTTAATGGTTCAAAAATCTTTCAGCCTCTAATAGTGGTTTCAAAAGCATCTGAAACTACTGACTTTGTAGCCAAGAGTTCTTTTCTTTTTCTTTTCTCAATGGTTATGAATAGATGTCGAGCCCCAATGGGGTTCTAAAAACTCTATTGAAAGCCAACAAAGGTTTTTGAACCACTACAAATATCCAACAAGGTAGCTAAGAAACCTTCTTTTTTTCTTGACAAGTAGGTTGGGCTCTAATAAGGTATTGAAAACCTTATCAAGAGCCAACACAAGTTTTGAAAAAAACTTAAATCTCCAATGCTGCCTTGAGGAGTATCTTCCTTCACATTCACTCTATCGAATACCATCACTATTTCTAGAACTCGGATAAAACTCCAAGACACCAAGATTACAATTTTTTCTTTTGGAATCAAAGAGGTTTAAATAAGGATGTCGGACTCTAACAAAGTTATGAAAACCTTGTCAAGAGCTAACAAGGTTATGAAAACTCCTTCAAGTTTTGACACAAGTTCTAGAACCTCTTCTATTCACTAACAACTTAACACTTGCACAATTTTTCTAGGAAAACTACATCATTGTAAGATTAAGACAATTCCAAAGGGCAAAACAAAGGTGGAATTCCGAACTCAAGGCAACAAGTCCCTTTTTGACTAGCTGAAACTAGATAAACTACAAAGATTTCAACATAATTGTAATCTCTATATGATATTACTTGATTGAAAAAGAGGGATTTCCTCTTCCAAATCCCAAAGCCAAAGGGGTTTTCATACTTCAACAAAAATATGAACACAAGAGTTCACTCTCAGAAATGAGGGTTTTGACAACAATAAAATGGATGTCTTCTTCTCTCCCAAACCTCTCCTATTATAGATTGGCATATCCCCTTTTCAATAAATATATTTTTGTGGACTAAAATCCCATTTCCTAAATTCAATGAACTAAGTTTGATAGAGCCTAGCATCATAGGTCTCAAATATTCAATGCGGAGGCTTTATTGTTCAAATTTATAAGGAGTGTGCTTTAACAAAATTTTGGAGTTTACCTTCCTAGAGTGCCCTTTCCTCCAAAACCTCAATAATTTTCTTTTGGCATTGGAATTTCAGCCTTCCACTTACTTGGGTACCTCATCAGTATTATCCCCAACTATCAATTCCTGACTCAATATTTTCACTTTAGTGGAGTTGAAGTTGTGGCCTTACTTTTACCTCGATATCTATTCCTTGTCATTATTGAACCCACAACTATCCTATTTCCTTAATACATCATTTTGAAGATGGTATTTTGCTCAACTATCATTTCAATCATCCTATCAAAATTAAAGTTTCAAGATTACCCATAATATTGTATGTAATGTCCCCTTCTCAATGATGTGCTTTCAGTGGTCCATTGGCCTATTCCTGAGACCCGTAGGCTAGGTGGAATGAAGAATTAGGGTTTCAATCGTTGGTGAAGCAAGAACTTACTATTTTTAGTAAGTTAGGGGTTGGTTGTTTGGATGATGCTGTCTTACTGAGCTTTCCATGCTCTGTCACTGGGTGCGAAGATCATGCTTTTCGGAGTAGTAATTCATGACTTACTATTTTTAGTAAGTGGCAGTATGGAGTATTTCTATTTTTGGCAGTGGACAGGTTCCTGATCCTGCAGCAGTTCTATGGTCTTCTTTACTCCGCTTCATCCTGGTTTTTGTTAATGATCAGTATGGGAATCATAAGTAATTTAATTAAATATTATTTCCTTGTCAAAGGTTTAATATTTAAATATTTGCATTTATTGATTAAATGTATTCAGGATGACTTAGGGAAAAATAATTAATTGATATCCATGTGTTAATTTCCTAAGTCAAAAGGCGTATTTGTTGATGGCAATTTGGGAGGATAAAACATCTCTTGTTTATTGTTTTTTATATTGCAAAAAAAACGGCACCACAACGCAAAAGTTCGAACTTACTTAGGAAGAGGGAAGTGGGCACCATGTTGGAGGCCTTGAAACGAAATGAAAGGGAATTTGAGTTGAATTTGGGCACCATTTTGCATTTGAATTTGCGGGAGCTTGGAGTTATAAATATGAGCCTTGGGCTTATTGTCCTCATTTTTGTTTTCTAAAATGATGGACCATTACATAAAATTTTTGTCAAAAAATGAAAATTTTACTCTATGGCACGCTTCCCGAGGCATAATTTTGCCTAGTCCCTAGACTGAACTAATCCTTAGCCAATCCTTAAACCACGTTTCAAATTTCATCGCATTTTGGGTCTGTTTTCTATGTCTTTCCTTCGATTTCGGGTTTTTTCTCCCTAACTGCAGGTGGGAAATTTTCCTTAAGTTGCAAGTTTTAATGTTTTCCTTTGTTTTAATCTTTGTAGCAAAATTTTTAGTTAATTACAAGTGCACCTTATGAAAAATAGAACTTGTAACTTACTTTTTATTTCCCCCTTGTTGCTTTTTTGCTTTTTAAGTCATTGCAGGAACTTTTTAGACATATTACAAGTGAACTTTAGATTATAAAGTTAAAATAAAACTTGTAATTCTTTTAAAAAGTTCAACTTAAGTGATTTTAAGTTATGGTAGGGGTTTTTCTCCTCTATTTTAAGTTTTATAAAGTCACATTAAGTTGTAATAGGGATTTTATTTCCCTATTACAAGTTTTATTTTTAAGTTGTTTTTGTGACTTGTAAAGGGAATTTTATTTTCCCTTTACTAATCTTTTGTTGAGTTGTTTAAAACTTGTAATGGGAGTTTTATTTCCCTATTACAAGTATTATAAAGTTCTTGTTTGCTCTCAAAAACCCGATTTTGCCTTATGAGGGGAACAGTGAACATTTTAAACATGTAAAAAGGTTTAAGAAACCCGATTTTCCTTATTGCATGCATTTTAAACTTGTTCTTTCCCAAAAACCCGACCAGCAATATTGGAGGATTTTGTTGAGAATTTCCACCGATTTTTGTGGAGAAATCTTAGGAGGAGGAAGGCGTTTTAGATCCCTTGCTATTTCATGCATTTTCCAACTCTCTTCACGCCATTTGGAAGACATTATCGCTGGTTTTATGGTGTTTTAACAGCAAAAACGTTTTTGAAAAATGCCACGATTTGCATCATTCAAGTGCCACGAATCTTGTCTTTCCTAAATCGTTTTGGCTTGTCTTGCCTAGGCATGGAGGTCGGGTGCTTTACTAGACCGATTCTTCATGCTTTTAATGGGCATTTTGATACATATGGCGTTTTTTCAAAAACGTGGCTAGGGTTTGAATCTTCTTCTTTTGTCTATAAGAGATTCTTTCTCTTCATGATAGTTATATGTTTTGTTCTGTTCTTGCCTAAAATCGGTTTTGTGAGAGATTTTCCCCTTTGTTCCAAGTTTGCAAAGCAATTTGTGAATTGCATTGATCTTCCCCATTTTCCCTCTTTACTTGTATTTGGGATTTTAAATCTCGATTACAAGTACGATGAAAATAATTGATCTTCCTTATGGGTGTAATATTTTAACCATCTTTTGTTGAAATTCCAAGTTTCAAAGATTAAAAATACCCATTCTTTCAAAATCGGGTTTTGAGAACCGTATTACAAGTTGAAAGTTCTTCCCATTTTCTTGAACATGATCTTCCCAAAATCTTTTCATTTTCACTCATATTCATTGCCATCATCCGTACATACCATTCCCACCATTTCATCCACTCATTTCACACCTTCATTCATTTTTCCCATTTAAAGTCTACCTGCAGTGAGCCATCCAGAACCCGAAATTGGTCCAAAATGCACTCAAAAAACACTTGAAAATGAGTTTTAAAGGTCCAATTACAAGTGCAAACTTGTGTTTACCCATTACACATATGAAGTTGCATGTTTGTTCTCCACAATTGCAAGTTAATGCTCTTGTTTTTCCCACACATGTAATGCAGCTTCCAAAACCCAAAATTCACTTGTGAGCCCATTTTGCATCAATTTATCCCTTCCCTTGTCAGTCCGGTTTGCACACACGACCTACCAAATCAATAGATTAAGGCATGGACCTTACTTTGCAAGCAGATTTCAAGATTGGAGGATGATACAAAGAAGAGATACAACAACAATTTACGGTTGAGAACATAGAATGCTTTCAAGACAAAGATGGTCATAACATGAAAAGAGGAAGGTAGTCCTTTCCCTCCTGAAAATCCAGTACTACCCCAAGCAAGAAGATAAGGTTGAAGTTCATTGGCCAAAGACACAAAGACCATTAAGGATGCAAATTCTCATTCTGATTCAAGATGTCTTCACTGATTCAAAATACTTCAAGTTCTAGAATCCTGAAGCGACATGAAGATCATCACAGACAAAGGATGATGCAGTTAGAGTCGTGTCTTTAGACACATGAAATAGTTTTAGTTATGCATTTGTAATTTTGTTTTGACAAGTTAGATGTAAAAGAAATAACTTTGTAATTGCAAGTTAACTCATCACTCGCACTTTTGTAATTACATGTAAAGCAACTACAAGGTGAGTTCAATTAGGACTGTAGTTGGAATAAGTCATAGTTAGTTATTGAATAAGTCTTGGTGGTCGAGAGAATTTCCCAAATTAGTTGGGACCCTTCCACCTTTTTCTCATGACTCCTCTCCTATAAATACTTGAGGGTATCTATTGTAATTTTTATCTTTTGAAAAGCAAGTTAAAACTCTGCCAAATTTACAGCAAAGAAGTCTTTGAGCTTTCATGTGTAAATTGAAGAATTGAAAGGAATAAAAAATTTACTCAAGCTTTGAGTCTTTGTGCTACATTCTTGAGTTTGTGTTCCATATTACCTTTCTTGCAAGTGTTTCTTTAAGAGCTTAATCGAATATGATTTGCAGTCTTTGAGCTGCAAGTATTGGAGATTAACCCAAATTAGAGTAAATATTCTTTTCAAAGGGGCTGTAAGACTTTGTGCTTACACTTGTTCTTAAGAGTGTTTAAAAGTAGATCTTGTAAGAAATAGTTGAGAGTCTTTGAGCTTGTACTACTTCTTACTGTTTTATGTAGAAAAGAATAAGGTATTTCAGTCTTTGTGCTACCATAATTTGTTCTTGATAGCATTAGTATAGAAAAGGGTAGATAGGACTTCACATATTCAATACTTTGAGCTTGATATCGTTGTCCCGTCCCAAAGGAAGTGACGAAAGTCTTTGAGCTTTCAGGAAACTTCATTTCCTTTCTCTCATTTATTTTAAAAGTTGTTACTGCTGTCTATATTAAATTGCTATCACTTTTCTGTGAAGAGAAAAAGATATTGGCTTTCTTGAAGAAAGGAAAAAGACTGTTGTTCCATCCTATTTTAGTTTTTAGTATTAAATAGATAGGGGGAGCCTTCCCTTAATTAGGAGAGTTTACTCTCACACTGCGGTTGAAACCACAATTTTGTATATTTCCCCAAGTACAAAGTTTTCAACCAACACGGCTTTCATTTTGGTCATCATGAAAAATTGCATCATTATGCTACCGGATTGGCATATGAACTTTGAAGCTTCGGAGTGCAGCTCCCTAGTGTTTCCAATTTCGTACTTGAGATATAGTACCTAGCTGTGTGATGTATTCTATGACATTCTCAGTGCATATTTCAGTGTTTTTGGAGTTTGGAGTGATTTCTGGAGTTGCTGGTTTCCCTGTGGCTGAAGCAAGTTTTTGATCATACCTCTCTGCCTGAGCGACCGATCATTCTAGGTACTGGCTCAATCCTCCTTCTTGCTGCTAGCAATACATCTTGTAAGTTTGTAGCACCTTTCTCTGAGTTTTGAATTTAATAATGCAAATTAAAATATCCTAGCTAGGCGTTGATTTTGGAGAGTGCATTGGGATGCGTGTCGAGTAGTTTGAAGTGTTTTTGTAGCTCCCTCTTGGATTGTCTTGGTTGTTGCTTGTCTAGTATTGGTTTGAGGGTGATTTGGAGTGAATTGAGAGAGATTTGAGTGAGATATGAGTAATTTGGTGAGTTTATGGGTTGTTGGTTATGCATTTCCAGCCTGTTGTTTTTGGTGTTGAATTAGTTTGATGATCATTATCTCTTATGTTCACCAATATACATCTACTCTCACTTTCCTCTTTATTGTAAGGTTAAGTAGTAGTACTACTAAACCATTCTGGATTGTAATCTTCATATCTCGCTGAAAAGTGGAAGAGGTTGGCTTGCCGCCTTTATCTGATAATTTGTAATTCAGTCCTCCCACTGCATAAGCGGTTGAGTGATGTTGGTTGTAATGATCCTCCCGCTGCATAAGCGGTTGAGTTGAGTAATTTGTAATTCAATCCTCCCGCTGAAATATTGCAATAGAGTGATTTGTGTTTGCAATATTGTTCTCTTGGCTGGTTCACCACCAAGTTCCTTGCTTTCCCGCTGGATAAGCGGAAGGGGCTAGCTTTCTGCCCAGTATTGTACTTGCTTTATAATTTCCAGCAGATTAGTGAGCTAACAAACCCCTTCTCACCATATGCTCTCACCTTCCCACATTGGGCACTTGGTGATCAGAAAGTGGAAGGGTTGCAATTTCAGCAAGCATTGAGATTATATTTTCTAACCTTAACGAGTTATATGTTTGTTGTACCTCTTATTCCATTTAAAAACCAAAAAAATTATCCGAGATATTACATTGTACCCACTATCCCTTATCTCCAATCACCAATTCCCCACCTTTATTCCCCCCTCCTGTCAGAATTTAAGAGTTTTCCATCCTATCATCCCTTTTTGCCAAACCCCACTCCTCCCTTTACTTTTGTCGATAAGTTAAACTTCCTCTTACCAATATGCCTCACTTCTGAACCTCAATTTCCAACTTGTGGTATGAGTCGTGGGGTGTCAACTTCTAAAAAGGGTTCCCTTTTGCCCAAAAACATTATTTAGTATTTATATACATGTACCTCCAACTACCAATCAGAACAACAGCCTTATCTCTTCAAGTTTTGAAACTTTTTGGACCTCTTGCCATTATTTCAGAAACCATTTGTAGGTCATAGAAAGCACATCCCCATGCCTTTCAAGTACAACCATACACATATTGACATGATTTCTCACGTGAATCAAGAGAAGACTACAACCGATAAGAATAGGCATCAGTAGCAGCATATCATTTTGGCATTTGAGGACATTAATACAAATATTGACATTCTTTCTAATGATATTTAGGGTTCAGAGTCTTCATGGAAGGATTGTTGATTCATTCATTACACAAAAAAATCCAAACCAGAAACCCTACTCTAAGCACTCACATTCAAGTGACCAAATGTAAGGACGAAAACCCTCAAGTTTGCCAAAGATCAGAAGACAAACACCCTTTGGTTTTGCTAGTCAGACATTAATAAGATTAGTGATCAGACTTACATTCTTTTCAGGTCAAACTTATCCCTTCAACAAATCACAAATGAGTATCATATGGTTACATTCTATATAGAAACCCCACTATCAACAATATCTTTCAATATCATACCCAGGTATTAAGCAATCAGCAAGAAATAGTTGTAAACTCCACATAAATTTTGTCAACCCATTCTACAGCAGTAAATATATTTCAGGAACTGAGTATATTGGCTGCAATAAACCCTCATCAAAGTCACTTCCAAGTTTTTAGCTTCCACTCCATACACAATAGACGCCATGATTACCATAACAATTATCACTGCTCAGCATCGACAAATAGCAGTGTCACCTGAATATTTTACTCCATATGTAGCACTTGGTAGTTCAGACCAGGTTTGGCAGCCAAACCCTAAACCCAAGCCACAAATTCCTTGAAACCCTTGCGATTTTCTTGTGAATTTCGAAACAATTATGAATAGTAGTTTGTATAACAAGTCACCAAATCCATGCCTAAATTAATGATTGGAATCCGTCCAAAAGCTGTATACAAACCCTCATGCCTGAAATCAAACCCTCACCAAAAAATGCGAGCATATCTCACACCAAGAACTGAGTATAAAATCCATGCCTACAATGAAGCAAACCCACGGCAAGAAATAGGTATCAACCCTATGCCAAGAAATGATACAATCCAATGCCAAGGAATAATATAGTTAGTGCTGACTCTGAATTCTTGTCAATCTCTCCGGCAATCCAATTACTGCAAAAAAACCACAAAATATCTCAAACTAAATGCACTATGAAATGCCTGATTGATATTTCCAACAATCAGCCAAAGTAGGTCTTTCACTACCATAGCTAATCTTCTTCAGAAGGGATTTCTGTAATGTCCCAGTGGGGAAGTTGACTATTTGAAGTTTAAGACCTGCAAACAAACGTTAGTGCTCCATAATATGCAAGATAAATAAATATGTGTGCCATTTATATAAGTAGTAAAACTATGTTATTCTACATATTTAACAATTAAATGCTCATTGATTGGTTACTAACTATACAAGATGAAAACATTCCTTAGGTTGATCTTACCTGGATTGACCCAACCCTCTATTGAGAACTCTTTCTCAGTTAAGACAACCCAAGTAATATCTGCCTAAGGTCTCTATGGGATCTCTATTACTGAGTAATCTCATTAATGTTTCCACAACCTGGCAGAGATCCCACCCCTGTCCAAGCTTCCCTATCTCTGTCATATGCATATGATTAACCTCTACAATATATATATTGTCTCTAGGAGATTTATTATGAATCTCCCTCTAGATTCCAATGAATTGTTCAACGCAGTTCTGGTAAATAGACTCTTCACATTTAATATTTTAAGTTACCTGTGGCTTCTGGAGAGTTGCGTATACCCTCTGATCTGGGACGTCTACACTGGGGTCTTCTTCCTCTACCGTTCACTGATAGTGGTAAGGCTCCACAATGGCGGTGTCCCTCTTACGTGCCTACCTCTACGCTAGAGCTACAGGGTATACTCCCCGAACCTGTATCGCGTGACTATTTTATGGGCGATGTTTAGTGAATTCCTGATATTCGCACTTCCACACCCTCCGCCTCCTTCCTCTCCCTTCCTCTCGTGTTTGCCAGACGTTATATATTTCCTCTGCGGCCATGTCCCGTGGACGTGACTTTTGGAATGTCACGATTTGGGTTTTATTTGCCATGTTTGTTTAATCTATTTTTATTTGCTATGTTTGTTTAATCTAACTTTATTCATGTTAATAATTCGATGTATGATTGTTTATTTGTTAATGTTTTTTTATTATTATTCGCTACCTTTCTCATTTATTCATTTAACTTAATTTTATATTTTAATGATTTTTCTATTTATTATTTATTACTAGTTACTCTTTATTAAGATAAGCATGATTTATTATTTATTATTGATTTGATTTATAATAATAATTATTATTTATCATTTAGTTTACTTACAAATAATTTATGATTAATGATTTAGTATTTATTATTTACATGATTTGTAATAATAATTATTCTTTATTACTTATTATTATTTACATCTAATAATTTATGATTAATGATTTATCATTTATTATTTACTTGATTTATAATAATACTTATTATTTATCATTTATTAATATTTACACAACAATTCATGTTTAATGATTTATTATTTTAATTGGTTATGATCAATGTGTCTTTGACAAATTTAAGTACCGGAGTATATTTATTAATCGGGGGTCATTGCAGTCCTTCCCTCCCGACTTTGCTTGTCCTCAAGCATTTTAAGAGCCTCTTCCTTCTCCCAAGTAGCATCTTCATTGGGTAGTCCCTTCCATTTGATTAAGACCTCTTTCACGGTTCGGTTCCTCAACTTTTTCTCTCTAGTATCAATGATGACTTCTGGCTCTAGGATATGTTGTCCCTCATCGTCAAGTGGGGGCAATGTTTCACATGGCACCACTTGTTGTCCCAAAACTCTTTTTAATCTGGATACATGAAACACATTGTGAATTCGGCTATCTTTGGGAAGCTCTAATTCATAGGCCACTTCTCCTACCTTCCGTGTTACACGGTATGGTCCATAGAATCGGGGTTTGAGTTTCTTTGTCCCATTCTTTTTGATGGATGTCTGTTTATATGGCTGCAAGCACAAGAAGACTAGATCCCCTATTTCAAATGATCTCTCCACTCGTTTCTTGTCTGCATAGAATTTTTGCTGATTTTGGGCATGATGTAGATTGTCTCTGAGTGCCTTCATGAGGTCAATATTCTTTTGGATAAACTCTTGAGAACTAGGTACTTTGCTATCTTGGGTGTTCAATCTCCTAAAAATGGAGCTTCATAACTGTATAGTGCTTTGAATGGACTCATCCCTATAGACAAATGGTGGGTGGTATTATAACAATATTCTCCCAAATGCAACCATCTAATCCAACTTGTTTGTTGGCCTGTGACATAGTTCCTTAAGTACCCTTCTATCCATTTATTTACTATCTCTATCTGCCCGTCAGTCTAGGGGTGATAACTGGTGCTTGGTGTTAATGTTGTTCCTGCTAACCTGAAAAGTTCTTGCCAGAACTTGCTGAGGAATTTACTATCTCTATCACTTACAATGTTCTGGGGAAGCCCGTGGAGGCGGAAAACTTCTCTAAAGAATAGTTCTGCTATTTGTTGTGCTTTAAACTCTGAGGAGGTAGGGAAAAAGTGAGCGTACTTTGTGAGTTTGTCCAACACTACATAAATGTTGTCTTTCCCCTGAACTTTGGGTAATCCTGTTATAAAATCCATAGATATACTTTCCCATTTCTGGCTTGGCATAGGGAGTGGTTGTAATAGTCCTGCCGGATGTGATAATTTTGTTTTATTCTATTGACATGTCGTGCATACCCGCACATATTTGTAAACGTCCTTCTTTAGTCCCTTCCATGAGTATTTTTCTCTTATATGTTTGTATGTTTTATAGTACCCTCGGTGTCCAGCTAGAGGGCTATCATGATACTCCCTCAGAATGGTGTCTTTTATTTTAGATTGAGGAGTTAGATATACCCTACCTTTGTAGAGGATAACACCATCCCAAACTCTGAATACTTCACTAGGCATCTTCCCTTCCATGATCTCGGCGGTCAGGGGGTCTTTGGTGTATTCTGCTATTATATCTTTTTTCCAATCCTTTGTAATTTTAGTGATAATGTTGATGTGAGGTCGTCGGGATAAGGCGTCTACGGCTCCGTTATTCACCCCTTTAACATATTCTATATCAAAATCATATGCTTGGACCCTACTCACCCATTTTTGTTGTCTATCATTTAGATCCCTCTGGCTCAGGAAAAAGCGCAAGCTATCATGGTCTATTTTCACCAAGAACTTTCCACATACCAGGTATTGTCGAAACTTTGCTAAGGCGTGCATTATGGCCAGCATCTCTTTATCATAGATGGAATAATGTTTCTCTGTTTCTGTGAGCTTGTGGCTTTCGAAGGCTATCGGGTATTTCCTTTGCATAAGAACAGCCCCTATACCTTCCCCTGATGCGTCACACTGTAGTTCAAATGGTATGGAGAAGTTAGGAATGGCCAATACTGGGCATGAACTCATGGCTTCCTGGAGTTGTTCAAAGGCTTGTTGGGCTCTGTCACCCCATGAAAAAGCTCCCTTTTTGGTCAAGTCTGTGAGTGGGGCTGCTATCTTGGAGAATCCCTTTACGAATCATCAGTAATAACTGCATAACCCCACAAAACCTCTAAGTTGTGTGAGAGTTTTGGGTCTGGGCCATTCCTGGATGGCTCTGATTTTTTCTTCATCCACACTCACCCCTTCTGCGTTAATTTTATGTCCTAGGTAGAGTATTTCTTTAAGGCCAAACTCACATTTCGAGATTTTGGCATATAGTGACTTTGTCTCTAGTATATTCAGCACTTCCTCAATATGTTTGAGATGTTCCTCCCATGTTTTGCTGTAAATGAGAATGTCGTCAAAAAATATGAGAAGAAACTTTCTTAATTGTTGCCTAAAGGTGTGATTCATACAAGATTGAAAGGTGGCTAGAGCGTTCGTAAGTCCAAAGGGAAGCACTAAAAATTCAAAATGCCCATAATGACATCTAAATGTTGTTTTCTGCACATCTTCCTCTCTCATTCTGATTTGATGGTATCCTAACCTTAAATCAATCTTGGAAAAATAACAAGCTCCATGTAGTTCATCCAACAGCTCGTTGATCCTAGGAATAGGATATCTATTTTTTATGGTTTTCTTATTTAAGGCTCTATAATCAATACACATCCTCATGGTTCCATCTATCTTTTTGACTAACACCACTGATGAGGCAAAAGGACTGCTGTTGGGCTGAATGTGACCCATTTCCAATAGCTCCTTAATGGTTTTCTCAATTTCCTCTTTAAACTTGTGGGGGTGTCTATAAGGTGTGGTAATCACTGGTTTTGCTCCTTCTAATTCAATAGAATGTTCAAAACCTCTTTTTGGGGGAAGGCCGGGTGGAATGTCTCCAAAACCCCTTTTGTATCTTTCAAAGATGGGTTGGACGTCTATATGAATTCTCTGTTCATCTGAAGGAGTTTTACCTAGTATCATACATTGGGCTACCCATTCACCTTGATCATGTCTAAGGATTTGTTCAATTTTATTACAAGACACTAGCTTGGGTGTGATATCCCCCAGATTATGAAATAATTATTTAATTATGAGTTCATTGATATGAGTGAACCAGCCATGTCATCCTGTAATATAAGAATAGCAGTTAACTTATTATTAAATTATTAATTAATAAATAACTTAATATTAATTTGAATATGAAATAAATTTAACAATAAAAAACTAATTATTTAATTATATTTATTAATAAGTATTATTATCAATTAATTAATATTAATTATATTTATTAGTAAATATTATTAAATAATTAATATTAATTATATTTATTAATGAGTAATATTATCCATTAATTAATATTTATTAGATATGAAATGTTTAGTGGGGCCCAATCCTTTGAGGACCCCACGGCACCTCCTTTCACATGGTAGGTGACTCTCCCTTTTGGCATCGAATAAGGCATACAAAAGGGAGGGGAGTAGAGTAAAAGGGGTACGCAGCAGGATTAAACGATAAGAAGAAAAAAAAAGATATAAAAAGAGAGGAAGGTTGTACTCCCTACAGTGGGATCGAAACCATTCCGGCAGAGATAGGAAAAGGGAAAAATAAGAAAAGAACATGGAAAGAATTCTTTCAGAATTATTATTAAGTTACGGGCAGTCACATCCTTGTTTTGGGTGGTATGCATAGGGATACAATTAATATGTATGCTTAATATATGAAGCCGGTAATGTTCTTAGGCAGAATATCATAATATAAACAAAGATAATAATATAATAATTATAATTAATATAATATCTTTTGAAAATTGTTCTACAGTTATATATAATAATAATATCTATAAATGAATATATATATATATATAATATAAACAAAGATAATAATATAATAATTATAATTAATATAATATCTTTTGAAAACCGCTCTACAGTTATATATATTAATAATATCTATAAATAAATTAATATATATATATATATATTAATCATACAAATATATATTAGAATATAAATCAGAAGAACTCTTAAAGTGAATATCAGATAAATAGCAACATTATATTGTAAATCGGAAAGAGCTCATAAGGTAATAAACAGTATGAATAATATGTTTATATATAATTCTCGTGACTATTGTCATTGTTTAAGAAGTTGGGAATTGAGATGTTTCCAAAGATGGGCAGTCTAAATCCAAACAATAAGATGATTCCCAAGAGAGGGTGAGGATCAGCATCTCGAGAACGTTGAGGGACTGGGTCCAAAGATAGGGTAAGGGCTTGGATCCGTAAACTTTGAGGGAACCTATTGTATTTGGTATCTAAGCGCTTTGGTAACATTCACATCCTCTTCTTCCTTGCAACTGAAGTAGAAACAAAGTTTGACACTTGCATTAAGAATATGTATGATAAATGGGCAAGTTACTTATTAATAAATTAATTGATTGAACTATGGAATATCACTGATTTGATTCATGTTAAGATATTATTGTCTCCTAATTGATTTAGTTTAGGTCATAAGTATGTTGAGATAGATTAGCTGTGGTTAAAACAGGCCTAAACCTAGTAGGGGACATTACATTGGGACACCCATCCAGCATGCCCTTTAAGATCACTTGTTTCCCTTCATGCTCAAAACATATCTCTAAATTAGCGCAATCCATAACGAACCGCCCCAAACAATTTATCCATGGCATTCCAAGGATAACATCATTTTGTATGTTTGCTACATAAAAATCTCTTTTGATTGTATGTTTCCCAAAAGTGATTTCTACCTGAGGGACTATTTTTGTACATTGATTTATGGATCCATCTACAAGGGCGACTTTAAAACCTGGAAAGTTCTGGGTTTTTAGTCTTCTTTTTGTCACCAAGTGTTGGCTAATGAAATCATGCGAAGCGCCTATGTCTACTAAGGCAACCACCTTCTGTCCTTTAAGAGTTCCTTTAATTCGAAAAGGTCTATTCATGTTCTGAGTGATGACTACCAGTGATCCCTCTGTTTCGTCGGTCTTAGCCCTCTTGCTAAATTCCTCTATTTGGTTTACTCTGCCTCTCTTACATTGATGCCCGTTTTCCCAAGGCTCTCTACATTTGAAACATAAATTTTTCTTCATTAACTCATCCCTCTTTTGGCACCTATGTCCTACACTCCAGGGCTCCATACATAAATAACATGGTTTCTCTAAATTGTTTTTCCTTGAATCATCTCTTCAGTAGGATGGTTTGGAGGGGTAGACCTTTGTCTTTTCTTTGGATTGGTTAGACTCAACCCTTCTTGCTTTCCTGATAGCCTCGGCTAAATTTTGGGGTTCGAATGGTTTCACTACATTTTTGGTTAGCTCTTTGAGCCCCTCTATAAACATATGAGTTAGCCACTTCTGGAATAGGTCAGGAATCATAACAGATAATTCTTGGAATTTGCTAATAAATTTATCCACTGTGCCAGTTTGTTTGAGGAGCACTAATTCTTGAAAATACCATTCGGAATCTTTTTCATCAAATCTGTTGGTCAGTTTTTGAGAGAATTCCCCGAAGGAGTTAATACTTTGATGACCTAGGGAAATAAGTCCATTATGCCACCATTCGTGAGCTGCTCCTTCTAGATGGAGAATCGCAAATTGGAGGGCGTTCTCTTATGTCATGGGGCTTAGAGTAAAATAGGTATTTAGTTTTTGTAACCATGCATGGGCTGTGAGTTTCCCTGATCCGTCAAAATTGGGAAGGGATACTTTATTCACTTTGTGTTGGAGTCCTTTATCCTTATGCTTCTGGGGTGCTTCCCTATGCTTCTCCTCACAGAAATATCTAAAGGATACCACTTCCCTGATATGAGGATCTAGATCGGCATATGCTCTGGCAATGTCCTCGGTGCTAATTTTGTGTTGTTCTATTCCCTCCTCTTCCTGAGATGGTTCATTGTGAGGTAAGAATCGGGGTTGAGGCACCCTGGACGTTGAGCATTCATTATTGTTTTTTGACTGATTAGAGCTAGTATCTCTTTTATCAGTAGTATGCCCTTTATTGGTTGAGTTCCCCATAGATTTCAAAGCTTGTAGGATGACCTGATTGGATTCTTTCATCTCCTTAATCAAGGTGTGATTTGTTTGTTCCAAATAAGATCTCATCTCATTGGCGAATTCGTTCATGTTGGGTTTCTTCTTCCTCTGGTAGACTAACATAAACTCCACAGGATGGCAGGATTATGCTCTAATACCACTGTAATGTCCCTAGTGGGGAAGTTGTCTATTTGAAGTTTAAGACCTGCAAACAAACGTTAGTGCTCCATAATATGCAAGATAAATAAATGTGTACCATTTATATAAGTAGTAAAACTATGTTATTCTACATATTTAACAATTAAATGCTCATTGATTGGTTACTAACTATACAAGATGAAAACATTCCTTAGGTTGATCTTACCTGGATTGACCCAACCCTCTATTGAGAACTCTTTCTTAGTTAAGACAACCCAGGTAATATCTGCCTAAGGTCTCTATGGGATCTCTATTACTAAGTAATCTCATTGATGTTTCCACAACCTGGCAAAGATCCCACCCCTGTCCAAGCTTCCCTATCTCTGTCATATGCATATGATTAACCTCTACAATATATATATTGTCTCTAGGAGATTTATTATGAATCTCCCTCTAGATTCCAATGAACTGTTCAACGCAGTTCTGGTAAATAGACTCTTCACATTTAATATTTTAAGTTACCTGTGGCTTCTGGAGAGTTGCCTATACCCTCTGATCTGGGATGTCTGCACTGGGGTCTTCTTCCTCTACCGTTCACTGATAGTGGTAAGGCTCCACAACGGCGGTGTCCCTCTTACGTGCCTGCCTGTACGCTGGAGCTACAGGGTATACTCCCCAAACCTGTATCGCGTGACTGTTTTATGAGCGATGTTAGGCAAATTCCTGATATTCGCACTTCCACACCCTCCGCTTCCTTCCTCTCCCTTCCTCTCGTGTTTGCCAGACGTTATATATTTCCTCTGCGGCCATGTCCCGTGGACGTGACTTTTGGAATGTCACGATTTGGGTTTTATTTGCCATGTTTGTTTAATCTATTTTTATTTGCTATGTTCGTTTAATCTAACTTTATTCATGTTAATAATTCGATGTATGATTGTTTATTTGTTAATGTTTTTTTATTATTATTTGCTACCTTTCTCATTTATTCATTTAACTTAATTTTATATTTTAATGATTTTTCTATTTATTATTTATTACTAGTTACTCTTTATTAAGATAAGCATGATTTATTATTTATTATTGATTTGATTTATAATAATAATTATTATTTATCATTTAGTTTACTTACAAATATTTTATGATTAATGATTTAGTATTTAGTATTTACATGATTTGTAATAATAAATATTCTTTATTACTTATTATTATTTACACCTAATAATTTATGATTAATGATTTATCATTTATTATTTACTTGATTTATAATAATACTTATTATTTATCATTTATTAATATTTACACATAACAATTCATGTTTAATTATTTATTATTTTAATTGGTAATGATCAATGTGTCTTTGGTAAATTTAAGTACCGGGGTATATTTATTAATCGAGGGTCATTGCAATTTCGTCCTTCGGAAGGCTAAATTGAACCAACTGCAAAAATCACACTGGGTTTTCTTCTCACCGAGGAGAATATCATAAATAATTATCTTCAACTTAACCAAAATGAAGGCCAAACCCCAATATAGAGAAAATGATAAATTAGGGCAACACAAGTTAGGGCAACTCAGCAAATTAAAATACACCTTTGCCCTTTTTAATATTTCATTTATCTCCCCTCAATTGGACATCCACCTTTTTGCTCATTAAAATATTACTTTTCAATTCCTTTATTTTATCTCCTCCAACCTAACGTCCACTATATAAGCTCTCATCAAAAAATAATAAAATATTATTTTCCCTTTTTAATTTCATTTAACTCATTAAGTCACTTTATAAAGTATTTAAGTGAAATAACAAAATAATATTTCCCAGCCTTTGGAAATTTACCAAGTCCTGAAACTAAAGACTCTACACTATGTAGCTATGGAAAGGCTTAGACTGGGACTGATTTCCCAAAATAGCATTTACTATAAATAGTAGTATGCTAAAAATAGCCAAAATTATCCAAACTCTGAAACTGAAGATACTGCATGTTCAAGTTGAGAGGAGGCCGAAGCTAAAGACCAGCCACCAAAATAGTGGTTACTATAAATAGTAACTGCTAAAAATAGCAGCTACTAAAAATAGTAATTCAGCCAAAACTCCCAACTAACCAATCAGTATCCAAACTGACACTTACTTAAAATAGTAAGTCTCAGACAAGTCTGAAATCACTCCATAAAGTGGTGTTCATCTCCATTAATTTGTCTGAACACACTAGCAACATTGAAATACTACTCTGATCTTGCTGACACCAACCCAAAAAGCCAACACCAACTGCACTACAAGAGAACCTGAAAATGGGGACATTACAACATTGTGGCCTTATCACATTATTTTTGTAACTGAGCATGTAGAACAATAGTTATGCTAGTGGTTCTCATAATTTCTACAACTTGTTTGATGAAATTACAAATCAATATTTGATGAAGAGGGGATTCTTTTCAATGGAAAGGAGTATTAGGTGGATTATTAACAATAGAATGTGATATGACATAGGTTTACTAAGTGAATTGATTTATGTGTGAAGAAGTCCTAAGAAAACAAATTACATAATATTCATTGGATAGACTCTTGAATATTAACAGGAGAAAGACAAAACCTTCAAATTGCTTCCAAAAGCAAAACCTCCAGCAGCAAATTATTAGAGAAGAACAAAAGGACATAAATATAAGAAAGGAAAAATAGCTGCAATACTTAGTCTTATAAAAAAAAAAAATTGGCATGGATGCCTTCATATAATAGAGAAACACTGCCTGCATAAACTGAGTCAAAGAGTGTTTTACATTGTACTTCTTTGAAATTCTTCCACAAAAATGCCAAATGTATCCCATGTTTTCAAGCAGCTGTTCTTCATCTTAAACACCTCAAAAATATAATTATCTTGAAAGACAAGAACTTTTTTCTAAGATTGTATCCACAAGAGGCATTAAATGTGATATCTAGCATCACAGATACAGTAATGAATACCAAGGGCCAAATGACGCATCTCCTAATAACCTAATCCAATTTCAGCATTGAATATTTCATGATATTCATAATCAATTTAAACCACAGCAAGCCAAGGATTACACCCAATTTATCACATATGGCATTCCCCCTCACAGATACAGCATATCTTATCATGCATTGATATGGTATTATGCTTATTCATTATGCCCTAGGTCCAGCCCAGATAGATATCCGATCTGGTTACAACCTTGTGTCTAGGAGGCATAACTGATAGGATAGACACAAAATATAATCTATTGCATACAAGAGTTTTAAATAAGCCACAATAATCATAATTTAAAAACACAAACCAAAATGCAGAAAATGAAAAAACCTTTTTCACTGCCATGGTGGAGACCCTCTTTTTTGTACCTAGCATTCATCTTTTGCATGCAATTTTGGAGTGTTTTTTAAATGTTCTGAGTTCAATAGTTTCTCTTTGAATCCTTGACATATGTGATGTTTTAGATGACTAATGACTGTCGTATCCTATCCACAGTTTCCTAAAGCTGTCTTGTGTACATATCAAATATACTATCCATGTAGGTACTCATCTGGATTCTGAATGTAGGGAACTTAGACCTCAATATGTCCACAGAAAAACACTGAAATATTGTAGACATAAAAGGCACAGCCTAAGTGAGCCTGATGGGGAAGCCAGGTTGTGTATTGGATAGAGGAGGCCCAGGTTCAAATTCGTGAAGAGGGAATGGGTTAGGAAAGGGAAGTGTATGTACCATCTCATTAAACAATATATAAGGTAAATGTAAAAAGACAATCTCCTTGTGGGCTTCCACAAGGTGCATCATATACACCAAATTGGTGTCATGATTGGCAATGACCCAAACCATGTTAGAGCTCTTTCAATAGGGAAAAATGCAATTCAATGAGAGATATCTAAATTGTATTTGATACAAATCCCATTTTCAGTACATCCAATCCCCCTTTTATCTTTTGTTGTATAAAGTTACATGCAAGGCAATTTTCTGCCAAACAATATTTCACAAAGGGTCATATGCTGAAGCCAAAGTAAGGCATTGTGTACACCAAATTGGTGTCATGATTGGCAATGACCCAAAACATGTTAGAGCTCTTTCAATAGGGAAAAATGCAATTTAATGAGAGATATCTACATTGTATTTGATACAAATCCCATTTTCAGTACATCCAATCCCCCTTTTATCTTTTGTTGTATAAAGTTACATGCAAGGCAATTTTCTGCCAAACAAAATTTCACAAAGGGTCATATGCTGAAGCCAAAGTTTGTGATAAATTTTAATTAAAAAAAGGGGCAGTTGTCACTGTAAGAAAAATTGACAGTTCCTTGTATCAGTATGAAGTCAAAACCTTAATTTATCTTATTAAACTGTTAAATTCACTCTATTGCTATCATTATTAAGTGCCAATTAAGAGAGAGAGAGAGAGAGAGAGAGAGAGAGAGAGCAAGCAAAATAATGGATCTGTGGATGTCTCATATGCATACCGTATTTATCACAATGAGCTGCCAGAAGCGATCCCACATTGAATATCAATTTTCCAAGATCCTTGAATGCTGCAGTTATGGAGTATATGCAACCATGAAGTAAAAAATAAGTATTCTAACAACCATCTCCCTATCTAATAGGGAGTTTCAATAAAGAAATCAATATTCATGGTTTAACTCAGAATAAGAATTCAAAAAACTCAATTGTCATTTGAAGACATGACTTTTCCTTGAGCATGGTGTGGAAATCAATAAACAATTACATCTCACAGAGTTGAGGAATCTAATAGAAATGGTAGCCAAAATCTGACAACAAAAAACTCTGTACTTACCAAGTTCAAGCTCAGGCAATGTGCTCTTGGGCCATACATTTTCTCGGCAATATGATGGATACCTAAACCATAAGACAAACTGTAGAGTTCCATCACATGAAGCAAACATAACCAGCTTATAAACATCCAGAAATATTCAAGAGATTGCAGCTTTATACCATAGAAAACTCGCTTCAAAAGTTCAATCAATGCAATCATATATTTATTTACAAAACATTCTTTATATAAAGATGGCAATTGACCAGCTTCATAAGTAGGTTTACAAATTATGTAAAGGAAAGAATGATTGAGATGACCAACCAAAGAACAAAATGCAGTCAAATTCAAAAATGAAAAGAGAAAATGCTAGAATCAACCACTAAACCTGCATTTTGAAAAAACCAAGGTTACAAGAGGATTCCCTACCATCTCCCACCTCATCCCCCAAACTTTTTCCCGTGTCCACCATCCTCCAATTGTTTCTAGTATGATCAGTGGCAGGGGACATCCCCCTCCTAGTAGAAATTTGGGGACATGCTCCAAGTGTGCTCTATGCCCTAGAGATAGTTGAGCTCATCTATAGCATCCCTTGATTATCCTAGGGGATGTCCTCATAATTACTATCATTTTTTTCGAATAAAAAAAATTTAGTTAAAAATTTAATCTGCCACAAATTGATAGACTTTATTATATAAGAAATGCAATGTAAAGGAGAATACATAAATAGGGCAGCAATTACCTAGGATATGGACCTCCACTATAGCTGGGTAAAACTAAAAATTATTGGCCCTTTGATTTTCCTACTTCAATGGTCTTTCTACTTCTAACTTGAGAATTGATTGTCTTTTCATAGGTTGAGAATTCACCATGAATCAATACTTGAGGGACTGACATTTGGTATTTTTCTTAAACTGAGCTTTTATTTTTCCTCTAGTAATACTTACACACTTGTAGGACTTCTTCAAGTAAAAATATTTGTATGTCCCTATTATGGGTATATATGTGTATTCGTTCCAAAAGGGCCATTTTTCATTATATATTTCAAATTTGTAACAAAAGCAATGAAATTTGCATTACTGCTATACTTCAATCTGTTGATTTTCCATTACAATACTAGGATCACAAGAAGATGACCATGCACAGTAATCTAACCACGGGCAATGATTCAGATCACCGTTGCCCTCCCAACCATAGACAATATGTGCTATCGTCACCCCCGAGCACGAAATAATCTCTCTCTCTCTCTCTCTCTCTCTCTCTCTCTCTCTCTATATATATATATATATATATATATATAAAAAATATGAACAGCAAGATGCTTTTACAATAATCAAGTACAAGGGCCAATGTGAATTGCTTCACTCCTTGAAGCTCTATGCATACAACAATTCACCACACAAGGTGATATATAATAATCGAACTGTAGAGATGAATTTAATATATGAAATCTGAACTGTATAAATCACATTTGATTCTGCTTAAGGGAGATCAACCATATATTCCTTCTTGCACCAATAATGAATTCGACTGCTATGAAGAAAATCGATCTGCTTATATGTATGCTGGATCCAAACTTCTTGTTGTGTGTATCTTCAATCTGCCTGTGTATATGTGTTCAGTTCGAACTTTCCGTGTGTGTATGCCTTCGAATTCGTTGTATGTGTATACTTCCAAATTCACTGATAATTTCGATCTGCTGTGTATATGATTCGATCTGCCAATACATATATTCATCGTCCGCTTAGAGAGAGGGAGACGTTCTTTTGTATCCATCCATGGATCATCCAAACAACACGACTCCTTAACCAAGTCGGCTGTGCTTCTTCAATCGTTCCTTTCCCAAAGGTGGCAGGTTAAGTGATAATTGATTCTCATTAACCGATAACACTATGTCATTATTGTTAATCCATCACATTTATTACATAGGATCAAATCGTATTTATTAAATACGAATTTGTAATATTCAAGATAACAATTAAATCGTAGTAGACAAATGTGTAAGGTCGAAGGCCATACACACATTTGTAATTGCTATGTTGGCCTGAAGGATCCAACCATAGCTATTATATCAACACTCCCTCTTAGCTAGGGAGGAATCCTTCTAGATGTCTACAAGACAAATCGCCTCATCATGATGTTGACCACAATGGCTACACCCATATGTGGAAGGGAAAGATATCACCTCATTGTGATATCAAGCATTATGGCTTATCCACGGATATCACCTCACGTGATATCCACCATAGATATCTCCTCATGTAATATCCACCATTATGGCTTATCCATAGATATCACCTCACATGATATCCACCATTATGGCATATCCATAGATATCACCTCACGAGATATCAACCATTATGGCATATCCATAGATATCACCTCATGTGATATCCACCATAATGGTTTATCCATAGATATCACGTCACGTTATATCAACCATTATTGTGAGATCATCACCTCACAATAATGGTGAGATGTACAAGTGTTCATCATTGTGAAATCGTCACCTCACAATGATATTCACCATGGCTCATCCAAAGGGTAAACACACAAGTACTAGAAAATCATCACGGACTCTCTCACATGATGTTGTCATGGTGTCACACACATGACATCCACCATGAACCATATCAGAGGGTAGAGATAAGGGCTTACACCTCAAGTCTCTCTCAAGGAGAAATGCAATAACAAGAGTTTACACTTTAAACATCTTTTGAGGAGAAGAATACATTAGTATATATATAAACAAATATAAACAAATCAATGAAGCAAAGACTCAATCTCCGCCAGGGCTTCATTCTCCACCATACCAAGCTTACCTCGAAAGTACACAACCTTTATTCTGAAGAGAGGCTTGGTGAGAATGTTTGTCGTCTGCTCATTAGTACTAATGTACCTTAAGTGAATAGCATACCTTTCCATCATGTCTCTAACATAGTGATACTTGATCTCCACATGCTTTGACCTTTCATGAAATACAAGGTTGGAGTCTGCATCACTCTTGGTGTATTCCAAGCTCACCAATTATTCATCTATCCAGGAATATTATGACCTAGGAGTCAACATAAAGGCCATGGGACTCCATCCCATGAATCACAGTCCTTTGACTGATCACTAGAGAAACCATCTTGACATAATCCACTCCCTCTGGACCAATATGACCAAGATTCTCGGATATCAATCAAAGCACATCCTCTTAGCTGCTCCTTTTGTCACGGAAGCATCCCTTGCTTACATGGTCCCAATCATGGAAGATATCTTGCTTAGGGAGACTCTCATCATCTGGTATGATCCACACATGGCTGAATGTGTTGGATTCAAGACCACCTTGGACCTACTATCACAGCTCGACAAGGAACTCTTGACACTCCTATCAAGTGCACAACTTTTGTAATTGCACTCGTGCTCTTAGGAGGATCTGTAGCCATCTTTCTCAAGACTGGCAAGACGAGCAAGTTTCCGATGTCATAGATGTCATAAGAAGATATCAACGCTTGGGTTGGGCATCCCAACAAGCTGTATAGGCCTCCCCCTCGAATCATCAATCTCATAAGATTGATCCCTGCACAAATGCCTCAGGAGGATTCCTAATGCATCGTACTTCTTTTCCTGCAAAACCCATCCTGAGGGCCAAGGAAAAGAACAAGAGCATAATGAGGCAAATAACTCTTATAGTACATATAGGAATACAAAGAAGAGGCTAACTATGACAAGCAAATAACAATGATACACAAGAGATAATAACCAAGAAAAAAAATGCTTATCTCATTATCGAAGCTCCATCTAGCTTTGGATAAACTTGCAACCCTTGCAAGTAACATAACAGCAGGCAAGCCTTAACTACTAAGGTCTTCAAGTGTCCCCTGCAATCACACATGCACTTGCACATACACTTGTAATAATCTATTGTTAAACACAACTCATAACAAAAAATTGATAATGATAAATAAGATGTCTTAAATTGTATGTAATCATAGCTAAGGGCTACAAACCTCAACCTTACACATGGCCAGTTCTAGTCTCATGAACAGGAAGGCAATCATTTAGTCCAATGCATACAATAGACAATTAACATGAGCATAAGCAATGCACCATATACTATTAGATAAATGTAGTAGTAGGGAGAAGACTTATCTTATTAGTTCGGTCCTATCATCCAATGAAGGTCTTGATCTCGTATTTCAATTGCCATTGACAGATGCAAATCTACAAAGTTTCCAAGGCTGAAGATAGAAATGTCACTTCTATGAAGAGAAACATCAAAGTCTAGCTAGAAAGAAGTGGCCCCAACTTCCTTCTCATTATTCTTGGCATCGTCCTCAATTATAACCTATATCCCAAAATCTCTCTCTACTCAAGCTAAAGATGAACTCTATCACCTGTCATATCTTTCCATTCTTAAGCTCAGGCTCCTCCTCAAGACAAGGGGAATGCACTAACTGTGGCAATGGCTCTTCAAGTACTTGCTCTGATACCATGTTGATTTTCCATTAGAATACTAGGATCACAAGAAGATGACCATGCACAGTAATCATAGGGAGTGCTCGATTAACCACGATCAATGATTCAAATCATTGTTGCCCTCCCAACCATAGATGATATGTGCTATCGTCACCCCTGAGCACGAAATAATTTCTCTCTCTCTCTCTCTATATATATATATATAATATGAACAGCAAGATGCTTTTACAATAATCAAGTACAAGGGCCAATGTGAATTGCTTCACTCCTTGAAGCTCTATGCATACAACAATTCACCACACAAGGTGATATATAATAATCGAACTGTACAGATGAATTTAATATATGAAATCTGAACTGTATAAATCACATTCGATTCTGCTGAAGGGAGATCAACCATATATTCCTTCTTGCACCAATAATGAATTCGACTGCTATGAAGAAAATCAATCTGCTTATATGTATGCTGGATCCAAACGTCTTGCTATGTGTATCTTCAATCTGCCTATGTATATGTGTTCAGTTCGAACTTGTTGTGTGTGTATGCCTCTGAATTTGTTGTGTGTGTATGCCTCTGAATTTGTTGTGTGTGTAAACTTCCAAATTCACTGATAATTTTGATCTGCTGTGTATATGATTCGATCTGCCCATACATATATTCATCGTCCGCTAAGAGAGAGGGAGACGGTCTTTTGTATCCATCCGTGGATCATCCAAACAACACGACTCCTTGACCAAGTCGGTTGTGCTTCTTTAATCGTGCCTTTCCCAAAGGTGGCGGGTTAAGTGATAACCGATTCTCATTAACCGATAACACTATGTCATTATTGTTAATCCATCACATTTATTACATAGGATCAAATCGTATTTATTAAATACGAATTTGTAATATTCAAGATAATTAAATCGTAGTAGACAAATGTGTAAGGCCAAAGGCCATACACACATTTGTAATTGCTATGTCGGCCCGAAGGATCCGACCACAGCTATTATATCAACTCAATCAATGAACATTGTATCTCAGATTTGATGTGTTATGTGAATTAAAAGGCTTGATGTTATATATAGAAAAACTTGTAAAATTTTAAATATATATAATGTCATCCCCACAAATGGCCTCAAGGATTATGGTATCCACACTAGAAAATGCCAAGGAACACAGAAAAAGACCAAGATATAATAGTTTTAATTATTAAATGTGAGTGAAATTAATGTAATATAAAGGATGAAATCAAGCAACGTAAGAACAATTGTTGGCGGCAATATTGTACACGGAAATAAAACTAGTTAATTAAGTTGTAATTGTGTTGGTTAGTTGGCAACCGAGGGGTGGCAGTTGCAGTGCGACGATTGGCGCTCGCACCCCCTCGGCATCTTTATACACTTCCGAATGTAACTTGTAGACAACAACAATGATGAATGGAATAACATCTGATATATTGCACCTAATATCTATGGCATTATTATTCTGCTTTACGTGTTTTATCTGTGTGCTTTAAGTTATTTACCCGAGAGGGCAAACATTTGGCGTCGTTGCCTAGACGTACTCGGGAACGGAAGACGCGGATGGCGCACGGACACGAGGGGCCTACCCGTTGGTGAAATAAACCCAGAGGCCGACGACACGTGAACAAAACTTTACACAGGAGAAGACACGGCAACGAGAGAATTTTAAATTCTGCTCCGGTAGCCATCCAGACCTACGTCTGACGAAAGGCGACAGGCGGAAATCCCACCAAGTGTCGTGTGGACAGCATTGGAGGTGCGGGATGGCGCTAGACCAGGAAGGAATTGAACCTTGAATCTTCTATATTCAAATAAAAGTGTCATTGACACGAGTTGAATATGAGGAAATGTATTGCGAATTATGGAAATGTACGGCAATTAATGCCCAATTTATTAAATAAAGATAGGAAAAAAAAAAGCAGAAACGGACGAGTGGGAGGCCACGCAGAGGGCCTTGATTCTGGAGCAGCAAGTAGATCGAAGGCGTAGGCTAAGACAACTTGCCGAGGGACGACCGGCCGAGGGATTGCTCGAAGGGAACCCAGGAGGTGTCACGGAGGTTGCGGAGGCAAAGATAGACAGAGAGAAGTACACTCTCTACACTGTCGTAGGGTTGCCCGAAGGGAACGTAGGAGTCACGGAGGGTGCCGAAGGCAACCTCTATAGTTCGCCCGAATACCACCACCGTAGGGTAAGAAGTCGCGAAGAGTTGGTGGAACAAACAAGGCGAAATCTAAACTTGATCGACGCTACCAGAGACCTACTAAAGAATTTGTCCATTTCGGAGGACAACCGGAGGGAAACGATCGAAGGTGACGGTACGGCCGACGGTGCCGAGGGAGCACAAGGGTACCGTACGAGAGGCAATTTGTTCGGTGCAGGGTCAACAACCTTCTCCGGAGGACCCACGAGTGGAGGGTCAGGTGCAGGAGGCAGAGGCGGACCAGTTTCAAGCACACAAGGCACCAGAGGAGCGAGACCGAGCGGTGGGATGACTAGTAAACAGAAGGTGCCAAAGTTCAACGGCGAGGGGAAGGAAGATCCCGTCCGCCATTGTCAAACGTGCGAAACCATATGGTCAGCGAACGGTGTTACTGACCAAAACGAATGGGTAACGCAGTTCCCAGCCACGTTACGTGGAGTTGCCATAGATTGGTACTCCGATGTGGACAAGCAAAAAGTGGCCACGTGGGCCAACCTACAGAAGGAATTCACGGAGGAGTTTTGGTTGCTCCGTGATGACAATGAAATTGTAACGGAGATAAACAGTACCAAACAAGGTACCAAGGAGACAGTACGGGCATACAGCAGGAGGCTGAAGGAATTGCTGGGTAAAATGGAAAGCCAACCAGTAGAGGGATTGAAGAAATGATGGTTCGTTGAAGGATTGAAATCCTCCCTACGAAAAAAGATGAAAATTGTACCCCCGACGTCATATGACGACGCCTATAATAGGGCAATGGACCTAGAGAGCGAATACAAAACGTCAAAGAAGAAGAAAAGTAATAAATATTCATCTGATGATGATGAAGACTCTGACGGGGAAAGCAACAGCAGTGGCGAATCGAGTAAAAAGGTGCACGCTCTCCAAAAGGACATGGAACGAATGTTGAAAGAATTCAAAGCCATGAAGGGGAGTACACGTAAGACTGAAGAAAACGATGTGTAGTGTACCGACTGTAGGAGTGACGGACACACCAAGGGGTCCTGCCCCAAGAAGGCTTTCTGCGACATTTGTCAGATTGCGGGACATTTGACAAAGGAATGTCCCTACAATATGACAGCCAGGAGCCAACAAGTTCTCTTCACGCAAGAGCAGCCGGCCGTTGGAACTTCGCAAACCAACACAACAACATCATCTGGAGGTTACCGGGACAACAGACGCGGTGGTGGAAGGAATAGCAACAATAACAATAACGGAAGACGTATCCAGTATGACGCCAAGGGCCGGCCAATTATCCAATGTAGGGCCTGTAATCAGTGGGGGCACTTCGCCCGTGATTTCACGAAGGAAGCCACCCCTCAGCACCTCTGCCGATGGTGTGGGCCAGGCGACCATGAGGACGCAAATTGCCCACAGCCAAGGGTTAATCTCCTCAACATTGAGAAGACTAGTGAGAAAGAAGTACTGGCGATCACCCGCGCCCAGACGAAAAAAGCCACTTATCCCGACCCCCGTACGGAGAAGGAGAGATTACGGGAGGCAAAGGCCAATATTAAACATGAGATGACAACCGAACGATGGGACAACGAGGTGGCGAGTACATCATCACGTACAGAAGCGGAAAATAAAATCATTGGGCAAGTACTGCAAATGGAAGTACCTATAAGGGTAAAGGACCTTCTAGAAACAATGCCACAGATAAGAACCGCCATTCTTAGTTCCATACAGACCACTGCACAGGCACCTTTGAGTGCCACACGAGCGAAAGTTCCGATCAGCCCCTCGGCTGACCCAATGTTGTTGGCCTTAAATAGTGGTCGGCATCCTGCTGTAGTAGAGATGGGAATTCTTGGGGCTATCCTCAAAGACACCATCGTGGACGGAGGTTCTGGGGTGAATGTACTGCCAGAGGATACGTGGAAGAAGCTGGGGAAGCCAAAACTATGGCCACCCACGTTCAACTTGGTAGGTGCAGACCCACACGGCATCAAGCCACTCGGCACCCTGATGGCCCAACTGGTCACCATCGGCACGCAACCTTTCATACTAGATTTTGTGGTAATCCCACTCAAGAAGAAGGGGTACGATGCCATCTTAGGCAGAGGGTGGTTGGTTACAGCAAAGGTGAACCACGACTGGAAAAGAACACCCTTTCTATGGAGAAAGGGGGGCGGAAGTATACCATTGATCTGAGGACCCAGGTTGTTGACTAGAAACTGGCATCATCTTCGGAATCGGAGGATGAAGGAAAAGGCGACCCGAGGGATGAAGGACGGGGCTGCAGGGAGCCCAACAACGAAGGGATTCTCGAACTAGGAGAGTGCTCCGAGGATGAGACAGGGTCATTGAACGGGCTCTTCCATTGGCAGATGGAGGATTACAAAATGTTCCAGAGCTACAGGATCGAAGTAGAGGAACCAAAGCAAGCAACAGAGGAGGTAAACTTGCCGAAATACTGAGAGTATTGGAAGGGAGATGCCCCAAACCTCGATGACGTGGATAATCCCAAGATTATTGGTAACGATTGGAACCCTGTGTGGAAGGCCGCAGCCTTCAAAATCTTTATTGTTCTCTTCTTCTTATGTACGGGAAGGAGACCGTGGTCCCTGTAGAATTTGTGGTTCCAGGTCTTCGGATGGCCATTGAAAATAGATTGGCCACCAACAGGCCCAAATTGAAACCCTACCACGCGAAGCACACAGGGGACCCGAGAGGCCGGACGGACACCCAAGAGCCCGGAGGGGGACCCGAGAGGATGGAAGGAGACTCGAGAGGCCGGGCAAGTGACTTGAGAGGCACAGGACCACAGCGGGAGACCCTCCATCGAGGCAAACCAAGAAAAGGCGATCCCGGAGGCACGAAACCCGAGCCGAATCTGGACAATTAAAAAAAAAAAAAAACTCGTACGCCAGGTGACCATACGACGTGGGGAAAAAAAAAAAGAAGTCATGGGGCCACCATACAGTGACCAAATCGGCGGTGGGACCACCGAAGGTGGAACCACCGTGCGGTGGTCACACCGATGGTGGGACCACCAAAGGTGGAACCATCATGCGGTGGTCACACCGGCGGTGGATGCCACTGTGCGGTGGACACCCGCACACCGCACTTAAAACAAACCCCTGCACCTCGCAGCCCACGCAAGGAAAAAGAAGGAGAAGGAAACCCCGCGCCACGCCCAAAAAAAAAAAAAAAAGGAGAGACGCGTACAGCAACGCAACACCGCACAATCAAACACAGCTGAATGGTGGAGGGGTGTTGACCGCAAGGGAAGGTGGCCGCACGATTGGAGGTGTCAGTGCTGTTGTTGACCGTACGAGGAGGCTGTATGGCCGGGGTGCCATCGAGGACATTACAGAGGAAACACAAAAAAAAAAAATGACGACGACCAGATTGAAAAATGATTCGATGACATCTGGAGCCTGGACACTGACAATATTGGAGTGTAGAAGAAGGGTTTTGACATCATAAAATATCACAGAAATGATGCGCGCCATGGACTTTCATGTGATTCTGAAGGTTGTAAATTGGTGTTGGCCTAGGGCGCTGCCCCTCGACCCCGCTGGGGCACTGCCCCTCGACCCCGTTGGGGTGCTACCCCAGACCCCGTGGGGGCACTACCCCTCGACCCCGCTGGGGGCGTTGCCCCCAGACCCCCAGTTTATTTTTGAGCTACAGAATACCACAGGAAGTGTTGTGGTTGTCCGTACTATGAGAAAGAAGCCTGCAGCTAAGCATGCTAAGCATTGGCGGGGAAGCCATAAGCCGTAGAGGGAGACGGATTTGGAGGTTGGGAACAAACAGAGTTTGAGGGAAAGCATTGCAGGTCCGCGCAGTTGTATGACACCAGGGAGTTATTCAGTTCAGTTTTTAGCCTTTAGGGAGTGTGATGGAGGATTTGAGGTGTCTCCTAGCCTTTGTGCCAGTGGGTTGTGGCCACCTCCAGGCAGGAATGGTATGCTTTGAGGAACTTGGAGTAGGCCTTGGCTGGACGTGAGGTTGCCTTGGTGGATGCAGAGAGGGTTCGAGAGGAGCTGCCACCAGGTTGGAGGCAGTACTAGCGTGAGACGTAGCTCAGCGTACCCAAGAGTTGGATGCCGAGAGGGCAACGCCGACGGCTATCGAGGACAAATTGGCTAGGGAAACAATATCATTTGAGTAGCAGTTGGTGGAGGCTAAGACTGAAAAGCGTGTTTTGCAGACAAGTTTGTTTTAGGCATAGGAGGATGGTGATGTCGAAGGAAGCAATAATGGTGAAATCCGCACTTGAGCATCGGATGGTAGCAGAAAAGGGTTTTCAGGCGAGGACGCAGCAGGTGTATAAGTTCCGGGCTCGACTGGCGTCAGTGGTTCTGTTTAATGTCATTTCTATTTTGTATTAAGTCGTCCGGAGACGACTTCTTTTCTTTTGGGGGGGATGATGTTGGCGGCAATATTGTACACGGAAATAAAACTAGTTAATTAAGTTGTAATTGTGTTGGTTAGTTGGCAACCGAGGGGTGGTAGTTGCGGTGCAACAGTTGGCGCTCGCACCCCCTCGGCATCTTTATATACTTCCGAATGTAACTTGTGGACAACAACAATGATGAATGGAATAACATCTGATATATTGCATCTGATATCTATGGCATTATTATTCTACATTATGTGTTTTATCTGTGTGCTTTAAGTTATTTACCCGAGAGGGCAAACATGTCAACATTGATGACGTTTGGAGCTTGAGTCAAACATTGGGAGTCAAAACCAATTATTTGAAGCCTTACTAACAACAAGGTAGGCCATAGAAATGATAAGATCAATTACTATTATAAAATGACCAACATGGCTTCCCATATTAGAATAACATAATTGAAATCAGCACATATGTAAAATATAATACAATTCTACAAACTTATCAGAAGATTGAAATCCCTAAATAGGGTCTAGAAAATAAAATTGAGTTAAACAAGGATAAAATGCAATTAAGTCCAGATATACATATCAAAATACAATAGTTTTCTGTTCTAACAAACTTAATATAAAATTGGGATATAGGTGGCCATACTAGATGCCACATTTTATTCTTGAAACTCGTTCTCTACAACTTCTACACAGCACGAAACACAAAAGGATTTGAACAAAAACACATACGCAGAATTACAACCTACCATCTATGGTCTGCCATGAACTTTATCATCAATCACAATATACAAGAGCACACAAATCAGAAAATATAGAAATGAAATGTATCCATTATATCTCTATATGATGTATACATGTAATCAAGCTTTTGAGAGTCAACTTTGTAATCAAGCTTCTAAGCGTCTTCAAGAAGTCTAACCATGCTAGTGAGTTGCAAGTCTACAACATCTCTCAGATGACCGGACTGCTTCTGAATTTTATCCTTCTGATCAATCAATAGATTTAGCTACATGTACAAGTTTACAATCTGAAGCCTTCCATTTCCATCCGCATCCTTCTTCAAGTCTATAGTATTAAATAGTTGTACAATTTGTGATTCTAGAATATCTAACCCTTAATATCCTTAGTAGATTCAGGCTACTAGCGACAAAACCTGTATGCCGCACTACATCCTTTACACTCTTCTCAAAAACTTTTAGGCTTTCTTGTAGTATGATATGTGCAATTGCACATCTATCTACTAACTCTTCTAATCTCTTCCCTTCTGCCTTCTCTACATCCTTCAAAAGATCTCATCCTTTATATATCATCCGCACAAAGAAGATACATTAATTAGGTCGGCATAATTAGATGTAATGTGTAGAGTATAAACAATCAGCCCTAAATACTTTCTCCAAAGCAATGCGAAAGGCAAACAAGATGTGTGAAGCATCACAACATGTTGGCACACCTTCCAAACAATCCCAAATCATTGCCTTCAATTCCGCACAGACCAAAAACACTCAAGTCAGCTCCGAAGGATAGAACCGATAATGCAACTCAGTCAAACATACTCAAAATGCAATGCGGACCTCCACAACACTTGTAGATGCACAACATAGCATCACCTAACACTAACAATACTATATCAGAGAACCACTACACCAGAAACATCAGAAGGCGGAGGAATGAAAACCATTCTTGCAAACAAGCACACTATCACTGCAAAACCAACACTCAAACTAACACCTACGGATCAAATGAGAACATGAAACCATGGATATAGCATTATTTTCCATCCGCTAACATCATACTACAACCGCAAGCAAAGATGAATCAATGCGGCAAAATGCAGACCAAAATATTAAACCCTATCTGATAGACTACCAGAACAGTCACACTTGGCCAAAACCTGCTAGGAACATCTGAATACATTAAACAACAATCACAAATCATGCAGGTTTTTACACTACTAGCATAATGATTGCTTTCCTAATATTATCTTCAATGCTACAATTTTCATTATAATGCGCTTCAATATTTTTGCGAGTGTTGTGATTTTTTATAGTACTATTAAGAAATGTTATAATGCCTGCCTATGAACATCTTGAGAATTTTTTACAATATCAATTGCTTTTGTGATTGTGTTATACAAAGGCTCTTTGCTATTTTTAATTATTATACTCATTTTTCAATAAGCAGGGGTTTATTAATTTTAAGCTTTTTTATAAATTCATTGATATATATAAAACAAATTATAATATATATTATTATATAATATTATATTATATATTATATATATCTTTTATAATATTAAATATAATATATATTATATTATATAATAATATATAATGACAAATATACTAAGTTACCGGTTCAGGTACGAGTATGGGTATGGATATGGAATTGGGTATGGATTCGAGAGTAATTGCAACATGGAAATGTTAATCGAATTTCTCTTCAACATCAAGATGTGTGCTCTCAATAAAATACAAGTGGGGTTAGAGAGTACCTTTCACCTAAACATATATATATATAGGTGTGTGTATATATATATACATGTGTGTGTGTATATAATATATGTGTGTGTGTGTGTGTTCAAACATTAAAATTATAAAATATAAACTCTATCAATGTACAACTATAAGAAGAGTGATACTCATGAATCCAAAATTGCCAATAAATATCAAGAAATATCAAAAAATAGAATATTTTGATACCTCATTCATGGTTCAATTTCATGTGAACCACAATCAATAGGATTGCCACTACCACTAGCTATGTCAAGTGCAAAAGCTGGTTCTTTTCATATTTCAAACATTTGACAAAAATCATTAACAACACAAGGAAAGTGATTTCACAAAACATAAGCAAACAGCTG
This sequence comes from Cryptomeria japonica, assembly GCF_030272615.1. Classification (NCBI taxonomy): domain Eukaryota; kingdom Viridiplantae; phylum Streptophyta; class Pinopsida; order Cupressales; family Cupressaceae; genus Cryptomeria; species Cryptomeria japonica. Next base: position 168,596,965 of record NC_081410.1, on the reverse strand, counting down.
CTACATATGCATAATGTAAATCAATTGAAATCAATTGAAATCAATCTCAATAATGCTGAAGTTTACTAACCCCATGTTCATAGGTATAGCTCACAATTGCAACTAAAATGATATTTAATTGCTCTCTTGCTGGCATGTTCTGCTAAAAAATGTTGTTACAAAGTTATGGGTGAAACTGAGGTTTTAATTTATGAAACTATGCTTGGGCATGGTTTTGGACCCACAAAAAACCTAGGCACCCAGGAAGAACCCAAGGCTGTACCCGAACCGTGCCTATATCAGGACCTATGCTAAAACAAAAGAACCCAGTAACTTAGCAAAATATATATATATATGAATTTTACATGTTTTTTGTACTAATGAACCCAAACCCCAAAAAAAAACTTAGCCAAACTGTTGAAAAGGATCCCCAAATTTAACCCAAAACCAAACAGACAACTTCGGTTGTTAATAATTTAAGCTTCATTTGACGTCTTATGCATTGAGTCACATGATGAGATCCAAGATCCACTTTGCATGCCATGCATTTTTTGTAGGAAAAGATTTCCTCTTCTCCTTTCCAACCCAACTTCGAGCACAAATATTTTTTCATATATAAGGGGCAGCCCTTGAACCATATGGGCTTTACTAAGCTTCACCAAATATTGAAGATTTAAGTGACCATAACTTTCATGCAAAAGATTACTAGCATTACCTTCAACAACTAAGGCATGTGGAAAAAATGCACATGTCCATTGATGAAAATGTGACTAGTAAACTTTGCATGCCCTAGCCACAACAAAAAAGTTTGGCAAGCCCTTACACAACCTTCAAACCTCAAAAGTATTTTTTAGATCATGTGGCTTCCAAACCGTTTTGGACAAATAACATTTTGCAAGTACTACAAACTTCAACTTGCTTCCTATTGTAACTATATGCAAGAAGTGACCTCATCATGCACTCGAACAAAAATGTGACTAGCATTATAACTGGTGACCTTTGCAAATAAAGGCATGACCTTCACAGCTTAGACCTTTTGAGAATTTTTTGTGTTGTGCCTTTCAACTTACTCTTCCCAACCTTCAAATTTTGTACTATTGATGTTTAACCTAACTAGCTTTTCCTCAACAAAATTCAGTTCTAATATCAATATTGGTAAAAACTGAAAAACAAATTGCGAGAAATTCATGCATCTCCCATGAAGAAAGTACCACAATATAGTATTGAACATAGTCTGAAAATAGAATGTAGTTACATATTAAAAATAGACAGCAGTTACAAAAGGATGTCATTACAACTACTTTATTAAATACTACTAACTACAATTAATAGCTAACTTCGTAGATGTGTTGTCCTCATTTTTGTTTCCAAAAATGAAGGACCACTACATGAAATTTTTGTGAAAAAATGAAAAACATTACTCTATGGCACGCTTCCCGATGCAAAATTTTGACTAATCCTTGGACTAGCTTAATCCTTAGTCCATTCTCGAACTACGTTTCGAATTTCGTCAAATTCTGGGTTCGTTTGCTATGTCTTTCCTTCAATTTCGGGTTTTAAAATCCCAACTGCAGGTGGAGAATTTTCTTCAAACTGCAAGTTTTAATGATATTCATTGTTTTGGTTGTTGTAGTGGAATTTTTAGCTTATTACATGTGCATCTTTATTAAAAGATGTTATTTGCAATTTGTTTTAAATTTCCCTTTCTTGTTTTTGTCTTTTTTGTTGTTTTTTGGTCTTGTTTAGTTAAAATAGGGATTTTTCGACTCAATTACAAGTAAACTTGCAGTTTGGTCAAAAAACCCCTCTTTAATGGTTTTTGCATGTAATAAGGATTTTAAATCCCCATTACATAACTGCAAGTATTTCTAACTTGTTGTAGGGATTTTATTTCCCTTTTACAAGTAATTAAAACTTGGAGTTTGCTCCAAAAATCCCGATTTTTCCTTGCAAGTGCATTTTTGACAATTTTTAAACTTGTCATTTGTCCAAAAAAACCCGATTTTGGCTTGGCAAGTGAAATTAAAACTTCTTATTCTCTCCCAAAAACCCGATTTGCATTTCCTTATGCAAATTCGAACTTGTCTTTTGTTCCAAAAAACCCGAAATGCAAGGAAAACCGATTTTTGACCATTTCAAAGCAAATTTTGTGGAGAGATTGTTGTTGGAAGGAGGCGTTTTGGTTTGCATCCTATTTCCATGCATTCTTGGACACCTTTCGTGGCATTTGGAGGATGCATTGACTGGTTTTTCGCCCTAAATCAGCAACCACGTTTTCCATAAATGCCACTTTTTGAGGGATTAAATCTTCAACAAACTCCACTTTCCTAAATCGTTTTGCCCTTTCTCATTTAGGCGTGGAGTTTAGGAGGATTGTTGAGCAATTAAATGATGCCATTTGGTGTGCAAATGATGGCCACGTTTTTTCCACGTGAATCCTTTGGCTACGCTTTGCAAACACTTGTCATCATTTCTTCTACTTTCTCCTTAGGCATTTTGTTCTAATCCTCTTGGGTGTGCTCTCTCATTGGCACTTTGATCTTCCAAATTTGGGATTGCTGCTACATTTATCAGTTTGGGGATTTTTTGCAAAAATGTGTTAAGGGTTTTGGCATTGCGGATTGCTTCTATTTTTGGTCTTCCTTCTTTTTTCCAAAAATTGGTTGCATTTTTGGAGAAGCATTTGCATTTTCAAGAAAGGTATGGCTTGTTTCCTTTCTCTCCTTTATTTTATTATTTTCTTGCTTTCTTAGTTTTCTTTCTTAGTTGCATTTTTGTAAATATGTGTTGTTCTTCCCCCCAAAAATCGGTTTTTGTAAAAGAAATTTTCCCCTTGGTATGCAATTTTTGAATTGCATTGTTCTTCCCAAAATTTCCCTCTTTACTTGTATTCGGGATTTTTAATCTCGATTACAAGTTCACTGGAAATTCTTGTTCTTGCCCTACGGTTAAAGAATTTAACCATTTTTGGTTAAAATTCCAAGTTGAAAAGTGTGAAATACCCCTGCCTTGCAAATTCGGGATTTGAAAACCGGATTACATGTTGAAGAGTTCTTTCCGTTTTCATGAAAATGACTTTCCCGGATTTTCCCATTTCTATCCATTCATGTTCCCCATATCCGTACTTTCCATTTCCGTCATTTTCCGAAAGTCAAAATCTCATTTTTTGTCTATTTCTCCATTTTAGAATTTACAAGTGTACTTGTATTCGGGTTTTAAAACCCCGATTGCATGTATATCCTTTCCAACTTGTATACTTGCGAAAATTCTCCCAAGATCCGAAATTGGTCAAAATCAAGATTTTCCCATTTCTACATATTTCCCCTCTTCCTCTCACAAAATCGTAAAGTTCAAGGATCAAAATTTTACCCATTTGAAGAAGGAATAATGATATTTGCAGCTGACTATGATGTTGCCTTAACTCTCTTAAGTCTTCATCACAGCATTCCAGGTTCACAATCAATGTCAGATTTGTCGGCATCTCCAACTCCAAAGAAAATGAAATACAAATATGACAAATATCAGAATGAGGTTGCACCTTTCCAGGTTTCTTCTCCTTTGGATCACATCAGAGACACGGAGATAGGGCACGTTGATATGGCAAAATTTGTCAACAGGGTAGAAGATCCACAGGATAATAACTTGCAGCGGCTGTTGGACAGCCATATCCATCATGCATCTTCCTTCCCAGTGGCTGCCCTAGAACCTGAGTTTGTTCTTGCATGCGCCCATCATTTTGACAAGGAATCAAGAGTCATCAAAAATGATGATGGTGAAGCTATAATTCGTCTCGATGCGGATACAATCGAAAAGGTCTTCAGAATACCTCCTGCACCTATTTATATGGAAATCACCAAAGAAAGTGCAGCAGAATATTACGTGAAGAGGGAAAAAGAATGCAAGCGGCACATCAATAGGTGGATCCAAGAGCCACGTCCTTCCTTCTCAAGGTGGGCAAAGTTGTACCGTTGTGATTTCAAATGGGAGATAAGAGACACCATCACTCTTCTCAGCAAGATGATGGGCCTTGAGCATTCCAATGTTTTTGAGCCATGGATGTATCAGTTCATTATGTTCATACGGCAGTCACATCACATTTCATGGGGGGAAGTCATCAGCGATGCCTTGTGCGAACAACTTGCAGCAGTTCCTACCACCATGACCTTCTTCATGAATTCTTATTTGGTATATTTAGCAGCATCACTTAGACACTTTCCAGGTCTCTCTACCAAGGGTGATCGCTCTCTTATACTAGTTTGGGAATATTATGACCAGTTGCCATTCAGACCCAGCAGACTGCATTTCAGAAGGATCCAAGATGCATTCTTCGGATATTTCATGTGTCAGTTTGACAGGAATCTCAGGAACAAAAGAGTATCAGATGAGGCATGGGTCAAGGTGTCTGAGTATGGGTGTTTGTTTCTGCAATTTCCCACCTTCACCTATATAAGGATAGGATGCTATGATGGTCAGCCATACATGCTTCCGAGATACCCAACCGATAAGATAATTCTTATGGAGTTGGGAAGACAGATCATGGCTGTTCACACTTTTCAGTCTGCTAAGCACAAGGTTGGAATGGGGATGTCTACCACAAACCCATTGAAAATTGGTCGATACTCCCTTGTCACATCTGTGAAGGCTAAGGCCATGGAGGTTGAATTGCAGGAAATCAAGCTCAAAAGGTTTAAACCTAGAGCTGATTTTGATTATAGAGGTATGAAAGAGAAAATCAAGAAATCCTTTGTGCATGTTCATCGCATTGAAGACATTTGGGTAGATCTCCGCACAGAAGCCGAAGTTCTCAAGATGGATTACTACAAGCTCACTGTTGAGCAAATTGTTGATTTGAACTTGGCCGATATCCCACAAGGGATGATTGATGATGGGCATATACTTGATCCTGAATACACTTCACGGAGGTTTGAGGAAGCTCCACTTCCTTTGATCCAATGGTCGCACAAAGGGTGCATCTCCATCCTTGACAGATTTCAGCCTATCTTGGCCAACACTAACGCATGGCTGAAAAGTAATGTTGTTAGACTTATCAAAATAAAGGTTGGTAAAGAAGATGATTCTACGGGGCCTCTTGGACGGAAATCTGAGATACAGATTGACAACAAGGAGGGTGCTTCATCTTCGGGCACAAGGATCAAGTTATGAGTCAGTCGTGCAGTAGTGCTTCCTCCTGAGGAGACAACTATTCATGGGAAGGAAAAATCACGATTCCATGTACAGGTGATTGATCTGGATAATCCAGAAGAGGGGCAGCAATCTGATGATGCTCCTAAGTCTCCAGTTTCAGACTCGCCTCATGAGGTCATTCCTCCAGTTTTCATTGAGACGTCTCTTTCTCCTCCTGATTTGCTTGTGGATGAGTCTCCTCAGAATGCAATTCCCATTTCACCATACGAGCCATCTCCTGATCATCAACAAGAGAGTGTTGAAAGTTCCTGAGAATATTCCTACTTGCATTCAGTTATCAAAAATTGATACTTCCACTTCTGGTTTTGAAGAATTCATGAGGCAATCTTCATGCCCATTGGTAACTGAGCAAACCGTGGCCATTGTCCAAACAGATATTCCTCCCAGGATGACCACGGTGATTCAAACAGAAACCGCTTCTCTTTTGCCTACGGCTGTGACTGAAGGGGAGTTGATGACTTTGCCTCCATGGCTTAGTTCTTTTACCCCGAAAAGGAAGAAGCAAGAAATCTCACCTAATGCCTTTGATTACCAGCAACTCAAACAGTCTAGATCCAAAGTTGCTAAGAAGGCCAAGACTATCTCTAGGGTAACTGTTGATAGCAACAAGATGAAGGTAGCTGAAATTGTGGAACCTATTGTAGATAAGCCACTTGAAGAAATGTCAGCTGCTGATTATAAAGTTACAAGGATAGAGTTGGGCAAGCAAACGCATGAGGTCATTAAACATGATGCTCAGTTTTCTGTTGCTTCACTAGTACAAAGGTGTGATGATCTTCTAGCAAAGAAAGACAAGCTAGGAGAGGAAAACCGACAGCTTATGGCGGCCATTCATAAAATTACAAAACCTGCTGCTGAAAGGAGTAACTCCATAGGTTCCTCTAGTTCCCAAGAATCAGTTCGTGGAGTGGAAAGGGCTGCTCAGAAAGTACAAGCACTGGATTCTTGGGTTGATCAACTTCATGATCAATGTGTATAGGTAATGAAAGACATTTTTCAAATAATGTCTAAGTTGGAAACCGTCGAGGAGAAACTAGATCAAACTTCTAATACTTTCAAAAAGAACTTGGAAAGTGTTGAAGAAAGTTTGACAATCTGGCGTACCATGCCCCAACAACAGCTGAGTATTTTGTAGGAGCATGCCATCATCTCTTCTAGGGTTATGTACTTGGAATTTGAAGAACTCCTGGAAAAAAAAACCCTTGTTCTTAAATCCCTCATTGAGGAGATCGGTGATGCAAAGAGATTTCGGGGCGAAGTTTACCAAGATATTGTCTCACATTGTGAAAAGGCCTCTTGCAACATAGTAAGTCAGGATGGAGAGCTGATTCCAGAAAAAGAAGTTCTTGCTGATTTACAGATGAGGATTCATAATGAATGGAGGAGCGAACAATTCTCGGCAGCTTCGATTAAAGCATTGATGAAACACCAAGCCTTTCTGCATGAAATTCAGTCTACCCTAGATAAAAACAATTATGGGCTCCTCCACTGTCACGACACTATTGTGAAGACTATGGTTGTTGCCAAGAACACCCATGAACCCAATCTCAAGGAACTACAAGCGAGCATCCGAAAATTTCAAGGATTTGTGTCTTCATAAAAAACAACTTAAGTGTTTTTCAACGCTTAGTTGAATATTCCTTTTTTGTAATCTTTAGTTGTAATTTAGTTTTGACAAGTTACATGTAAAAGTATTTTTTGTAAAATGCAAGTTACACATTACTTGCACTTTTGTAATTACATGTAAGTCAACTACAAGTTGTGTCCGATTAGAACTGTAGTTGGAATAAGTCTTACTTAGTTGGAGTAACTCTTAGTTAGTTAATGAAGTCTCGGTTAGTTATTGAATGAGTCTTGGTGGTTGAGAGAATCTCTCAAGTTAGTTAGGATCCTCCCACCTTTTTCTCAAGGCTCCTCTTCTATAAATACTTGAGGAGTCCATTGTAATTATCATCTTTTGGGAAAGCAAGCAAAAACTCTGCCAAATTTACAGCAAGAAGTCTTTGAGCTTATGTATGTGAATTGAAGGTTTTGAAGAATAATAAAGAAGGATTACTCAAGTTTTGAGTCTTTGAGCTACATGTTTGAGTTTGAATCTTTTTATTTCTTCTATGCAAAGTGTTTCTAAATGAGTTTAGTCCAATCTGATTTGAAGTCTTTGAGCTGCAAGTAGAGAAGATTAATTAAAATAGGAAAATCTCTAGAAGGAGCAGCAAGTCTTTGAGCTTGCGTCTATTCTTGAGGAAAAATTACTGTTTGATAAGAAATAGCAGCAAGTCTTTGAGCTTGCATTAGTTCTTCTCTTTGTGTTGAAAGAATAGATTATTCCAGTCTTTGAGCTGTTATCTTTTATTCGTTGTCAAATTTAGTATAGCAAAGGGTAGATAGGACTTCCAATAGTCAAGTCTTTGAGCTTGATATTGATGTCCCGTCCCGAAGGAAGTGACGGAAGTCTTTGCGCTTTCAGGAAACTTCATTTCCTTTCTCTCATTTCACTTGAAAGTAGTTACTGTTGTTCATATTCAATCGCTATCCTTTTCTGTGAAGAGAAAAGGATATTGTCTTTCTTGAAGAAAGAAGGAAGACTGCTGTCCCATCATGTTTTTATTTCAGTTTTAGTTAGATAGGGGGAGCCTTCCCTTAATTAGGAGAGTTTTTACTTGTGTGTTGTGGTTGAAACCACAATTTTGTATATTTCCCCAAGTGTACAAAATTTTCAACCAACAAGATGCAATCGTAATCATACACTTTATTATATTATTATAATAATATCCTAATCATTGTAGCTTTGAATTCAACTACTCTAACTAGCATATAACATCCTTCATATGTGTGCTGCGGTAGATTAAATTGCTTTGTATTGTAGGTTTACTCAAAGTTGGAGATCATGGATTTGTATTGATTTGTTATTTAAATTTATGAAAGAATTTGTGTCCTTGCATTTAATCCTATGTAACCCTTATGTGCACTTGCACTATGATAACCCTACCTCACCACATGATGTAAGCCTTTTAAAACACAAATAATGAGCAAATCAATTATTAATGATGTAATTTATCAAATAGTGTTAATACACTAAAAAGGAAATAACACTAATAAATTACTAGAGAAGAATAATTAAATATATTTAATTGATTTAATATAATTGATATGTTTAAATTATGTTAACTGGGAACTAGGAATCGTTTTTATTTAATAATTAAAAGTGTAGCGTCCTAAAATTGCGACACTTGCAATTTCGACTGCATTTCGGTCTTCACGATGGCGACGCAACACGGAACCTGAATGGAGACCCCGAAACTTGCTCATGACACTGAAAACTGCATTTTCTTGCACCCTGGCCTGAACCTCCTTTGCACCCTGCTGTCCCGGGAGGTGGGACGAGAGCACCCAGCGCCCTGGTCCCTGGGTCCTATTTTGGGCCCGGTCTCTTTTGGACTTCGGGTCTTTATGTTTGCAAATTGGAAAATTATCTTTCCTCGTCGGCCTAAGGTCGGGAAAATCAGTCTATCAGCCCTAAATGACAAGTATATAAACTACATTTTCTTCTTTCATTCGATATGATGGAAAAAGCGTGGAAACTATACTCAAGCATTCAAACATTCAAGCATTCAAGCATTCCTTCAAGCAATTGATCATTCTAAGTCTCCATTCAAGGCTAAGTGTTGCATTCAAGACAAGGATTCAACCATTGAAGAGGAGATCACATACTACATGCTACATACAACATACAACAATACAACAAACAACAACATCTATACCTTCGCACATAAGGATACAAACATCCTTACAACAAGGTATTAGTACTTGTTTTACATTACAGACATTTACATTTACAGCATTGCTCATTTCTTGGTTAATTCCAAAACCGAGGTTTGACCTAAAGGCAAACCCCTAATCCCTAACCCCCCAATCGTCTTCGCTTTTCTGTGTGTAGGTTGCAGGTACGCGGCTGAAATTGAAGATCTGGAATCCTTGTGCAGAGACGAACAGATCCCCCTTCGTTTCGCGGATTTTTCGGAGGACCGTGGCGCTCGGGCGCCATCGTCCCGACAACTTTTGCTCAAATTTGCAGGACAGCGCCGTATCGACATTTTACTGCTAATTCCAGGTCCGCAGCTTCATACTGTATTCCTATCTCAGTTTATAAGCGAATCTTTCTCACTTTCTATGCATTCCTAGCTTAATTCTTCTATCAACATTCTTTACAAAAGAGGGTAGCCTTGCTGTCATAACCCTTGAAACTCATTTAGCATCCAATCTTGCATTGCGTGGGATTCGATCTTGTGGGTTTCAACCCCTCTTTTGAATGTAAAGTCTCTCCCCTAAGTGAAAACCATCAACCCTAGTGAATCTCCCTTCTCTCTCCTTGGAGTTGGAAGAGGGGAGAGCAACTAGGGTTCGATCGCGATTTTCCGCTTTACATTTTGGTGAACCCGACGTGAACATCCTTTCTGATTATTCATGGTTAGATCTGAAAATTGGATTCCTTGATTACATTTCCATGTTGATCTTTTGCAAAATTTTAGAGGTTAATTGCATAAAAACCCTAAATTTTCTTTTTAGTAATTAAGCTTGTGAAATGTCTAAATGTTAATGCTTGTTTCAGATCTACCCTTCTATTACAAATTATCAATTCATATTTGTGCTTTAATTTTTAAAATTAAGTGGTTAAGTGTCAAAACCCTAATTTTTGAAACCTTCTTGATTCAACCTTTGTCCGACAATTTCACTGATCAGAACATCTCCAAATCAGTTGTAACTTTGGATTCCGCAATAAAATCACAATATCTTTCATCCCTGAAAATTTGGAAAAAAGTTGCGAGGACCGTGTGCACTCCGAGCGCCATCGTCCCCGACATTTTTTCCGAAATTTCGGGAGCGAGATCTTACTGTATTTTCCTGCTAAAATCCAGAATTTTGGCTGATTTTATCAATTTTAACACCTTCAAAATTAAAGTCAAAGTTGGTCTAGGGATTGCTTGGATTAACGCTTCTAATCATTCAAAAATCATTGAAACTGAAATTTTGTGTCAAAATTGAGTTCTTACTGTCCTAAATCTGAAAAGTGTGTTTGCATTCATTAAAAATTTCAGTGATTTATTTAAATTCTTGCAATTTGTGACTTTTGAAATTAAGTGCTTAATTACAACAACTTTAATTTCCGCTTTCAAAATTGAATTTTGCGTGAAATTGAGTGAATTTTTAAATTTCAAAACTTACATTGCTCTTGACATTCCCTCTAAAATCATAACATTCAAAATTTTAGTTTCCCTCTCTTTTTCAAAATTCAAATTTTTGCATTTTTCGACAATCTTGGTAGCGTTCAATTTCGAGATTGCAACTTTAATTTGGCCTATCTACAGATCGTAAAACCACTCAATTTTTTCAGATTAGCTCTAAAATCATCATAACTTTCATCCCTGCGAATTTCGAAAAAAGTTGCTGGGACCGTGTGCACTCCGAAACGCCACGGTCCCTGACATTTTTTCTGAAATTTCGGGAGACTGTCGTGATTGCATTTAACAGCTTAAATCCAGAAGATTGGCTGATTTTATTGAAAATTGCTACCTCTAAATTCAAAACTTTCTCTCTCTCTCTAGTGCATGAGTTTTACAACAATAAGCCCTACTTACACTATTCCCGTTAGACGAAGTCGTAGAATTAAGTATTTCCGAGGTTTAACTACTGAGGAGATGGAACCTAATTTGAATAGCCTTTTTAACGAGGACATGGGTAATTCCTCTAATCCTCCTAATGATGAAGAAGCTCTCCATGAGGTTTTTGAAGAACAACTTTCGAAATTGGATAACCAATTTGACGATTTTCGACAATGGATGTCTCAAGAATACCCTGATAGTCAAGCTCTTCCTTTAATTGAGGGTCTAAAACATATGCTTCAAAGTGATAAGAATGGAATTGATATTTTGCGTGGTATTGCACACATTGTGGATTCGAATGTGATGCCTATGAAGAGTTGTGCTGAAAATTTGGGTTATACACAACCTCCTACTCAAGTCAATCATTCTATTCCTTTGATGACTTCTATTGCTAGGGTACCTACCTTTACATCAAACATAATGGCTACTTCTACACAAGACATTCCTCCTATGATCACCAATCATGGGGGCAATCCTTCTTCTTCAATTAACCCTCTTCCTTCATTTAATCCGACTTCTTCATTCATTCCTTCAATGAGTGTTCCTATTACATCACCACAAATGAACATGACGCAAGGGGACAATTCGTTTAACCATTCCATTCCTCCTTGTAGTGTTCCTCCTGTCCAATCATCTCCTATGACTAATTATCATAGAGTCCCACCACCTTACTCTCTACCTTCTTTCAATAACATAACACCTCCATCTCAATCTAACACATCTAATATGAATTATTCGACTGAAGCGACCATTAACAATCTTGCACAAACTGTCTCTTCTTTACAGCAACAAATTGCCTCTATGAATCAATCTAAGTTTAGTGTGCCCACATTTGATGTTGCGAGTCCGCTTTCTCTTGACATTGTTCGAGCTATTCCCCCTAAACATGTTGAAATTCCGCATTTGGAGCTTTATAATGGTAAGGGTGATCCTCTAACACATGTTAAGACCTTTCAAACAATATGTACCGATTTTGCTTATGACCAAAGGTTGCTTGCAAAATTGTTTACTAGAACATTAAGAGACAAAGCCCTACAATGGTATTGCTCGTTGCCTTCTTATTCTATTACTTCTTTCGAACAACTTGCAAATGCTTTCATTCAACAATTTCAAAACAATATAGGTCCTAAAGTTACTTTGATTGATTTAATGCATTGTAAACAAGGTGTTAAAGAAAAAGTGACTGATTTCATTGGTAGATATAAGCATTTGTATGCTCAAATTTCTTTTCCAGTGCCTGACAATGATATTCAAAGAATCTTTATTTCTAATTTACAAAAAGATATTCGAGACAAACTTATGTTTTCTGAGTTTACTTCTTTCCAACAGTTGTGTGCAACTCTTCACAATTATCAACTGACTGTGAGTCAAATGGAACAATCACATCCTATGGCTCCAAGTGATAAGGGTGATAGCAGTCAACAACCATTTGGGAAGTTTAAACCGAACAGAGATTCCATAAAATTCAATGAAAACATCATCAACAACAATGTGAATGCAGCATCAGGTGTGCCTCCTATTTCTAAATTTTTCAAGAAAGAAAGAAAGTATACTCCTTTGAATGAATCATTGCATAGTATTATGAATAAGTTATTGGAACAAAATGTGCTTACTCTTCCTCCTATAAGACAAATTGATCCTGCAAAGATTACTTCACCTTATTTTGATAGCAAAGCTTTTTGTCAATTTCATCGTCAGCCTGGGCATGATACTGAAAAATGTTTTTCTTTAAAGGGTAAAATTCAAGATTTGATTGATAATAATACTATCTCTGTTTCTGGAGTGAATGATAAAGGCAACACATCTGTAGCTCCTCCTAACCAAAATCTTCAGATTTTTACTGATCCATTACCTTCCCATACCTCTAATGCGATTGAGGCTAATGATTCCTCTCTCTCATCTGCTGGTCTTGTGTCTATGGCTCCGAATGTGATTAACTTTGTAGAGCAGCAAGAAATCCCTAAAGAACCTTCCATCACATTTGATTCCAGTGAAACCATTAGGGCACCTGATGGTCCTTTATACATAGTTGCAAAAGTCAAGAATACACCTTGTCGTGGAGTGCTTATTGATCCTTCGTGCATGGTTAATGTTATTACTGAAGAATTTCTTTTTACTTTGCAATTGAATCAAGTGATATATGACAAAACAGATGTGATTGTGAAACTATTTGATGCATTTTCTTCTCCTGCAATTGGTTCTATTACATTGCCTATTGAGGTCCATAACAAATCCCTTGATGTGAACTTTGCTATTATTCCATCTTTCGAACAATTTCGTGTGAAGCTTGGCTATCCTTGGCTATCTTCCATGAAAGCTATTGCTTCTCCTATTCACAAGTGTTTGAAATTTCCCCATAATGGTGAAGTTGTTACTGTCAATCATAGTCTCTTTAAACCAGCTGAAAGAACTTCTAGCATTCCTCTTGATTACTTTTGGCCTAAACAATTCCAATCTCTTCCTCCGCGAAGTGATCATCTTTTCAAACCTTATCAAAAGTGGAAAACAGATATGATCCTCTCTTTGAGTGAACCTAGAACACCTAAACTTGACATTCCTATCATTCTTGAGAAGGAGGTTCTTCCTTTGAAAGATAAAACTAATGTCTTTCCTCAAGAAGATTCCCAACCCGTCCCTATGGATGTGACTATGTCTATATCTAATAAACTTCCTAAAAGTAGACCTATACCTCCTCGTCATGATGGACTTGGTCTCCTTCCTAAACCAAATATTCCTCCTTTGTATGGAGCAGTCCCTCCTCCTTCTTTTTATAGAGAGAAGAGACCTTCTTCTTCTCCTATTATCCAGCCTAAGAGACCACAACCTAAACACCCAAGTGATAAGGATGAGAACATTCCTCCTCCTCAATCTTCTTCACTTCCTACTAAGACTAGACGAAATCGTTCTGCACGTGAACGCCGACGAAAGCGTCGTCTTAGAGCTCAGACAGCTGCCTCTCAAACTTTGCAATCTCCAAAAACACCTTCAACAAGCATTATTCCATTTTCTCCTCAGCCGGACATTGAGCCTAAATCTCCTAAACATAAGATGCATGATGGTCTTGATCCTGTGCGAGTTAAAGATCCTATTTTTATAAATCTTGATGATGATATGGATGAAAATGTTATTCATGATGAACATGTTACTCCTCTTGCTTCTGACAGTGAATATGAACTTGTTGATGTTGATAACCATTTATCTAATGAATTTTCTAAAGCACTTATCCTAGCTCCTAGACAAGAACAGCGTGGCTTGGAACATGAACATAGCCCTTGTTTGGATCTTGTGATAGCTCCATCTGCCGTGTTGAATGTTCCTCCTCTAGCGTGTTCCCTGCCTTCCCGAAACATTGATCAGCAAGATCGGGGGGTAGATGACGTGCTAGACTAGTTACATTAGCATAGCAGATTCTCTCCTCCTCTCTTGTGTTACTTCTTCTATATGTTATTCTCATTCTTCTATTTGTTGTCCTTAGTGTTGTCTACTTGAGGACGATGCAAAGCATTGAGATCTCTTTTGGTCTCTCTCATGTTGACTCAAAAGACACATGTGTTCCCTTCTTCTAGGTGACCTTCCTTGATTGGGGAATGAAGAACAATTATGCATACATACATATGATATATATACATGACTTATCATACAGCATACTGACCCCGAGGAAAGCGAAGTCACCTCGTGCTTTGTGTTTTGTGTCTATTATCCTTGGGTTTATCTCACACTTGGGGGCTAAATCTTTGTGATAACGTGCTCCTTTCTCTTCTCATCTCTTATGTGTATCACTACGTTAAAACAATCACCCCCGTTGAGGCGTGTGCGATCGCTTTAACGTAGGGGGGCATACACCCTGTCTATCCCTTCACGATACTTGAAAATTTCTTGGTGAACTTAACTTTGCCTTGAAAATTTTTGGTATTTCTCTTGCATGACTCATAGTGAGGGAACCTTACTACTGACAGTCATGGTTCTCCCTCGTGATCTTCCCTTTTACTTTGTCAATCGAAGTCGTAAGATCCTTAGTCCACTGGGGGCTTGGTGTGTCTTGCCTCCTTGACGTGGTGAAAGTCTTTCAATGATTGTTCCTTGTACTTTACCGGAAGTATGAGCATACATACTCCCGCTAAAGTGGGGGCTAAATGTAGCGTCCTAAAATTGCGACACTTGCAATTTCGACTGCATTTCGGTCTTCACGATGGCGATGCAACACGGAACCTGAATGGAGACCCCGAAACTTGCTCATGACACTGAAAACTGCATTTTCTTGCACCCTGGCCTGAACCTCCTTTGCACCCTGCTGTCCCGGGAGGTGGGACCAGAGCGCCCAGCGCCCTGGTCCTTCAGGACCAAGGCGCCTAGCGCCCTGGTCCCTGGGTCCTATTTTGGGCCCGGTCTCTTTTGGACTTCGGGTCTTTATGTTTGCAAATTGGAAAATTATCTTTCCTCGTCGGCCTAAGGTCGGGAAAATCAGTCTATCAGCCCTAAATGACAAGTATATAAACTACATTTTCCTCTTTCATTCGATATGATGGAAAAAGCGTGGAAACTATACTCAAGCATTCAAGCATTCAAGCATTCAAGCATTCCTTCAAGCAATTGATCATTCTAAGTCTCCATTCAAGGCTAAGTGTTGCATTCAAGACAAGGATTCAACCATTGAAGAGGAGATCACATACTACATGCTACATACAACATACAACAATACAACAAACAACAACATCTATACCTTCGCACATAAGGATACAAACATCCTTACAACAAGGTATTAGTACTTGTTTTACATTACAGACATTTACATTTACAGCATTGCTCATTTCTTGGTTAATTCCAAAACCGGGGTTTGACCTAAAGGCAAACCCCTAATCCCTAACCCCCCAATCGTCTTCACTTTTTTGTGTGTAGGTTGCAGGTACGCGGCTGAAATTGAAGATCTGGAATCCTTGTGCAGAGACGAACAGATCCCCCTTCGTTTCGCGGATTTTTCGGAGGACCGTGGCGCTCGAGCGCCATCGTCCCGACAACTTTTGCTCAAATTTGCAGGACAGCGCCGTATCGACATTTTACTGCTAATTCCAGGTCCGCAGCTTCATACTGTATTCCTATCTCAGTTTATAAGCGAATCTTTCTCACTTTCTATGCATTCCTAGCTTAATTCTTCTATCAACATTCTTTACAAAAGAGGGTAGCCTTGCTGTCATAACCCTTGAAACTCATTTAGCATCCAATCTTGCATTGCGTGGGATTCGATCTTGTGGGTTTCAACCCCTCTTTTGAATGTAAAGTCTCTCCCCTAAGTGAAAACCATCAACCCTAGTGAATCTCCCTTCTCTCTCCTTGGAGTTGGAAGAGGGGAGAGCAACTAGGGTTCGATCGCGATTTTCCGCTTTACAAAAAGTAAATGTATTTTTATTATATTAAATATATTTACATTTAAGTAAATATGTTTTATGTATGTATGTGGACCCCCCCCCCCCCCGGGGGGGAAGTGGTGGGACGGGAAGCCGTAGCCCAGGCTGCGACTACCGTCACACCCCTCCCCTCGGAAGGGAAGTGGTGTGATGGTAGTCGCAGCCTTGGCTGCGACCCGTCACATCCCTTCCCACCGAAGGGTCCCCGTGGAGGGACACGATCTCTCCCCTCCACGGGTATTAAACCCAAACAAATCCGCAAGGGTCAAGGGAAGGAAAAGGAGACAAGGCGGGAGGAACAAAGGACTGCGGCACTGTAGATTGGAGATCAGACTGTGGGTGCAGACAAGTAAGAGGTCATAGAATGTATGAATCAATAGATATAGGTAATAATAATTAATATATATATTAATGAACATAATGAATAGTTAATATATATTAATAGATATAATAATGAACATCCGAATACATATGTAAATGAAGGGTTCTTAGATGTTAAGGAATGTGTATAAACATAAGTAGTAAATACATATCAATGTATAGTAGGAATATTTGTTAAGGAATAAATGTGAATATTGGTTAATGAACATTTTTATATATGTTGGGGAATACATGTTAAATTAGGAATATTTACATGTGGATTATGGAATAGGAAAATGGTAATAAAATGCAAAATTGTATTATAAATGTAATCACATGTTGGAGGCTATAGGGAGGAAACTCCCTTAGTCTAAGGGAGGGATTATGATAATCCCTAGGGCAGTATATATACTGAATATCTATATGCATATGTATGGCTTGATTCACTAAGTTCAACCAAGAAGAGACGGATCTAGCCGGTCCCCTCTAAGGACTTGGATGATGAGGTGCATCACCCAAGGCAAGGAATTGACATAGGGTCTTCCTTGGATGGCTTGGGTGTAAGAAATTACACCCAAGACAGGAATCGAATTAACCTCCGATTTCCTAGATGGCTTGGATGTAAGAAATTACATCCAAGACAGGAATCGAATTCATCTTCGATCTCCTAGAGGGCTTGGAACCAAGATGGGTTCCAAGAAGGCGAGCCTCACGGCCGCCTAAGGACATATCTCCATATGGTATTCGTATCCTTTTTATTAGATGAGAATTGTGATTATGTTAATTAAGTATTTTTTAGTTAATTTGCAAAGTAGATTAGTTATATATGTATATATCTGTTGTATTCTAACAATCTGTTTTGCAGGATAGTGAGCTCTAACTAGTAGGGACATTACATGCACCTTATAGTCTCTCCATTTAGCAGAACAATGTAAGCATGGCAATTATGAGGAATTTCATTTAGTCAAAAAGAATACAAACCATTTGCCTTGAGAGAAAATGTATATTCGCTTTTTGCCATAGGTGAATCAAGGAAAACACCTTTGGTTTTGTTCATTATGCACAGAACATCCCAAAAAACACTATACTAATTGTAAATATTTTTCATATTAGGTTAGATTCTTTTTTATAGGGAGCTGCCTTGCATAATTTGAAGAGTGGTTTTACCACACATCTATTCTATTTTATGTTTAATTACTAGGTGCAAATTAAAATGCTTATTGATTATGGTGACTCTACTGAAGAACAAAAGCCAATGACCAATTATAGCACAATATACACCTAATTGTGAAAGAAAGCATGTCTTGATTGTTTTCCTCCAAAAGAAGATTCTTCCTCAGCAACTAGACCATAACTTGTTGAAATACTTTCAATTTTAGGAGGACTTGCGTGATGGAAAAATCAAAAGTGCAACAACAACAACAATAGCCCACCTCCATTATTGCTATGGAGAAATTAAATTGGCCCATTGGCATTTGCATGACATAATGAGCTTCTTTGTGGATCAAGGAAGAATTTTCTACAGCACTATGGTGATGACAAGCACCATCACAATGAACCTATTTCATCCTTCACCATTGCATGGATACTTTTGTATGTAGAAAACAAAAATGTTGCTTTTAGCTCATTTTTGGAAACATTACAAGGCATAGCAACTAATTAGTTTCGCCACCATGCTATCAATTGCATCATTGTAAGTCTCTATATAAGAAGTATCTTGCATGCTTTAAACCAACAAAAGATAATCATATCTTGTTTTTCCAACTTTCAAATGCCAAGAAAGATTATATTGAACCTATGAGAGAGTTCTTTGTGAGATTCAACTATCTACTTGCCAAGATTTACAACTCTCTAAATCCATAACATTCTTCTAAGTTCCTTGATGAATGCTTCATCTCCAGATATTGCATTCTTAAAATAGGTCATACAACTAATTTGAAGGATGCTTAGGTAAGGCAATTAAGTTGGAGAACCATAAGATCACGCAAGGAAAAATTCAAAGAGATTCAATCACACCATTAGTACAAATAGAAGCTGACCCTTTAATACAAAGAGTAGGTGTGGCAAATATAAAAAAACAACTTCCCTTAAGCATTCCCCCACTATCATAGCATTCGCCTCCTCTAAACAAGAATAGTTATTTCATCAATTATAACAGCAATAGGCCCCATTTTCTGACTCCTCGAACAAGACTATTAACTAGTGCACCTTCTTCATCTCAACATGCTACATGTTCCACAAGACAAACATGATGGAAGAAGTTGTCTTGAAATGCACAGGTTCAAACAGCTATTGATAGCTCCAAATATTAACCAAGGGTCTTCAAGTGATCCTCGCGTCTATTAGATAAACCCAATGGCAGCTTTGTGCTGAGATGCATCCAATATAAACATGATAAGGTAAGGAATAATTTGTATAACCATATATTAAATGATTCCATGTATATAGTCAATAACTATAAAATAGAACAACATCAACAACAAGCAAAAAATTGTACCTAGTTTGTTTGATTCTTCAAGGATGAGGAAGGGGTTGTTGAAGAAACAACCTAACACGACCCAAGTATGCCAATGAGATCAAGTCAACATCTAAGAAATTGTGTTTCAATCCTTGTTATTATACAAGAAGTTAGTTGCACCCCAAAAAACACTTAAGAGAATTCTGTCATGTCCCCTCCTTAATATATATATATATATATATATATATATATTATTATTATTATTATTATTATTAATCACTATAATAATTACCAACAAATAATTATTTGAAATTTATTTATTAAATATTGTTATTTAATTAATATTTATTAATAATAATATTCTAGAGATATTCAAATTAAAAAAAAATAATAATATTATATTATTATTGTTGAAACAACATAGCTTCAGTAAAAAGACCATCCTTACCAAAATGGAGAGAATAGCGCAGCTGGAGGGAAATTTGAATTTTGCGAATGGAGGGAATAGCGCGGCTGGTTCCTCTGGTTCTGCTGCCTCTGCAGCTCAAGGACAACTTGTCTCTTTGGGATCTACGGTGGATGATGAGGATGGTTGAAAGGATGGGGACCCACGGCATCGGGACCCTCCCCTTGACTTTAAAAATACTAAAGATTCTTCAAAGTTGGGTCCCGAGAACTTGAAGGCTGAGTTGGAAAAGACGGTTGAAGTCAAGGTTCTCAAACCCTGGAACAATTTATTTGCAAACAAGCCCACTGGTAAATCGTCCTTTCCCTCTGTGGAAGATATTTCTGATAGAAAGGTAGGCAGATTAGCTATTGCAGTACCAAATGTGGTCATAAACCACAGTATTTCTCTAATGGCTTTTTCTCTAGTGGGGAAATTTGTTGGACCCAAACCTAATATTGAAGTTGTTAGGTCTTTTGTGAAGAGAAAATGGAGGTTGAAAGGACAGGTTGATGTCTCAGCCCTATCAAGGGGTTTCTTTGTCTTTTCTTTCTCCTGTGGTGAAGATTTGGAAATGGCTCCAAGTGGAGGACCTTGGATGCTTGGGAAATCTTCTTTATCCTTAAGAAAATGGTCTCCAAAAATGGAGCTCAATGATTCCTTTTTTGAATCTGCTCCGATCTGGGTGCGGTTGCCTAATTTGCCGTTTGAATTTTGGTTGGAGGACGTGTTCTCAGGCATTGCTAATTCCTTCGGGGAGCTTGTGGCTATAGACTCTATGACAGCAGCACGAAAGAGACTGGTGTATGCGAGGATATGTGTTAATATCTCACAGAACATGGACCTTCCTAGCTCTATCGAAATAAATCCCTCCCTTTTGTGTTCTTTTCTTGTAAGAAAGCTGGTCATTGGGCAAAGGCTTGTCCTAGTAACCCAAAGAATGCTCAAAAGCACAATAATCATGTCAAACAAATATGGAAAGAGAAGATGAACAAAAATGAGGAGGGCAGATCAGAAGGAGGAATTGGACTTACTAGTAACTCAAAAGATATAACAAAGGATGAAAGGAAAGATAGTCCTTCCAAGGCTACTCCTCAGAAGGAAATCAGAAAGGATGAAAAGAATGTATTTGAAGTTAAAACAATCAATGGATTTGAAGCTTTACAGATTCAAGAGGAAGAAAATGTAATTATAGAAGAAATTCTTGAAGACAGTGAGATTGGCGACATAAATGAATCACAATATGAGTCTCCAAAAGATACAGAACAGGAAAGTAATAAGAGTGTGTTCAAAGGACTCTGAAGGTCTAGATGTTATCATTGAAAAAAAGAACCAGTTCAGATCACCCCAGGTTAACCTTAACTCTCTATTCCAAAGTTTTGGAACTGATTCGCCCACCTCTTCTCAGAGAAAAGGAGAACTTTGGAATAGTAAGTAGTTTGCATATAAAGATGAAGAAGATGAAGAGATAATAGGAGTGGGAAAAAAGAAAAACAAGAAAACAGGTTATTCTAATGGGGTTAAAACTAGAACCAGGTCTAAGGCGGATATTGGTCTTTCCAAATCCCCACAGGGACGTAAAACTATGAAGTGGCAAAGGGACTAGGAGAGCAAACAAAATATAGCTAATGGAAGGCAGCGAACCATTCAGGAATCCTGCTCCCAGGTTTCCAAATGAAGGTAATTTCTTGGAACATACAAGGCCTAAATGGTCTCCATAAACAGGATGTGCTCAGGAATTTTATTAGAGATCATAAGCCGGACATTATCCTGGTTCAGGAAACTAAAATGAGTAAGGAAAAAGTTGAAAAATTAAAATTCTTTAAACAGGGGGTGTTTGTGGTAGTAGTTCTAATGGAGCGTATGTTGGGGTTGCCATATTTTGGAATAAGAAAACTATTGATGGAGATCTGATTGATGAAGATGGTAACATCATTTCTATGAGAGTGAAATGCATTGCTAAAGGACAGGAATGGGTGGTCACCAACATTTATGCTCCAAACTCTAAAGCTGCTAGGAGTAAGTTTTGGGACAAAATCCAGCAGAAAAGAGGGATTTTCTCCCAGGAAAGTTGGCTTTTGATGGGAGATTTCAACACCCCTTTGCAGGAGATTGACAAATTTGGAGGAACCCAAGCTCAACTGGATAGTAGGACTGATCTTATGGACTTCATCAATGCCAATGCCCTCATTGATGTTGACCTTTCTGGAGCCTCCTACACTTGGTCTAATCGAAGGAATGGAGAAGATCTTATTCAGGTAAGACTAGATAGATCCCTTATCACTCCTGACTGGGTCCTTAAGTATAGATGATCTATGTCTGTTATTAACAGAATAGGATCGGACCATTATCCCATTTCTTTTGTTGCTGATCCTATTAAGGGCAAACGTTGCTTTCCATTCCGCTTTGAAAAAATGTGGATTTCACACCCTTCTTTGGAAGCTTCCATTGCCAAATGGTGGAATATAACTGTGGATGGTTCTGCCATGTTCAAAGTTGCTAAAAAATTAAGAAATATAGAGGACAACATTAAGGTTTGGAGTAAAAAGGTTTTTGGAGATATTTTTGAATCCAAGAGGAAGCTTAAGGAGGAATTAGAACAGATTCAAAACTCTAATCAGGAATATGGTTATAAGAAGTTCCCCAAGGCTAAAGAAGATGAGGTTCTAGCCAAATTACACAGCACTATTTCAAGAGAAGAAATTTACTGGAGGCAGAGATCCAGGGCTATTTGGTTACAAGCTGGTGATAGAAATACTAAATTCTTTCATATGACATCAATGAAGCATAAAGCAGCAAGCAGAATTTCTAGATTAATTGTTGATGACAAAATTCTTGTCAACGATGATGACATAGGTGATGAAGTTGTAAATTTCTTCTCTAACCTCCTGACAAGTAGCAAGGAAATTGACATTGTTAAGCAGCAAGATCTGGTTGATAATATTCCTAAGATTATTGGACCTAATCAGAATAAGATATTATCTACCATCCCCTCAGTTGATGAAATTAAAAGAGTTGTTTTCTCCTTTCAAGGGGATAAGGCACCGGGCCCGGATGGCTTCCCCATGTTTTTCTTTCAGGAATATTGGCACATTGTTGGGGCTAATACGACCAATGCTGTCAAAGAATTTTTTGGATCCAGAAGAATTATAAAAGAAATCAACTCTACTTTCATTGCTCTAATTCCTAAGGTGGGTGGAGTTGATTCTATGGGTAAGTTTAGGCCAATAAGTCTATGTAATTCTTTTTACAAGATAATTTCAAAAGTCCTAACTTCTAGATTATTGTTGGTTGTTCTTCCCCTTGTTATCTCTAAGGAGCAAAAAGGATTTGTCCCAGGCAGGCAGATTTTGGATTCTATAATTCTTGTACATGAGAATATCCACTCTCTTAATGCTGCAAACAAAGAGGGATTTCTCATCAAGCTGGATTTGGCAAAAGCCTATGATAGGGTTGAATGGCAGGTTCTTTTTAGGATCATGGAGGCCTTTGGATTTGCTGAGAAGGTTATTAAAATCACTAGAGAGCTGATATCTACACCAAATTTTTCTATTCTTATTAATGGATCTCCGTCCAGATATTTTAAATCTTCAAGGGGTCTCAGGCAAGGAGATCCTATCTCGCCTATTCTTTTCACTATTTTGGCGGAATGTCTGAGCAGATTGATTCAAAAGTTGAAAGAGAATAGGACCATCAAAGGGTTGCAACCCTCTTCCGCTAATTTCTTCTGCACACATCAACAATTTGTTGATGATACAATATTGTTGGGATATTCTTCTGTTAGCGAAGCTTCTGCCTTCAAAGGTGCTCTCAGATCTTATTCCCTTGCTACTAGACAGCAGGTTAATTGGGAGAAATCTGCTGTTTACTTCATCAACACCCCCTTGTTGAGGCAGCAGAGGATTGCTAACATAATTGGTTGTAAGGTTGAGCTGCTCCCCTCTACTTATTTGGGTCTCCCTCTTGGTTTGGTTCCTCCAAACTCTTTCTGGAATTCTTTAATAGATAAGTTCAACAAAAAATTGGCTGGTTGGAAAAGCTCTATGTTATCGCAGGCTAGTAAGATTCAGCTTCTTCAAGCAACTCTTCAGAATTTGCCTGTTTATGCTCTTAGTTTGTTTAGTATACCGATCAAATTTACAGAAGTTTTAGAAAGATTTCAGAAAAGATTTCTTTGGTCTAGTGTGGAAGATAAGAAAATGATTGCTTTGGTTGCCAGGGATAAAATCTTTTGTCCTAAAAGCAATGGGGGAGTGGGTATTAAATCTCTTAAACCTTTCAACAAAGCTTTGTTAGCCAAACAGATTTAGAGGGCATATGGTATTAAGAGAGATTGGAGTAGGGTGTGGTTTGACAAATACATACATAATCAGCCCATTCATTCCCTTCTCTATTCTGAAGATATCCCTATTGGATCTTTTATATGGAATAGTATGATAAAATCTATTAAAGTTGCTAAAGCTGGAGCTAGATGGGTCCTTGGCAAAGGTAACAAAATCAAATTTTGGGAGGATGCCTGGATCAAAGATGAGTCTCTTTTTAATCAGGATTGCAGCCATTTCATTGAAGACTATAAAAGGAGGTTTGGTTCTATGGTTTGTAATTATTGGGAGGAGAATAAATGGCTTAGACTTGCTACGGTTTATGTTGGATTTTCTTCACTCCAGCATGATTTGTTGTCTTTTTCTGTCAGCAAAGATTCTGATGATGTCTTCTTATGGAAGAATAATCCTAAGGGTAATTTTACTGTTGCCTCTGCTTATAAAAAAATAGCTACTCAAGCCTGCAACCCTATATGGACTAAAGTTTGGAATAGATTCTTCATTCCTAAAGTTAATATGTTTTTTTGGCTTGCAACTCACAACAAGATACTTACCATTGATAACTTGGTTCGAAGAGGATTCATGATTCCTAATAGGTGTGAGTTATGTCAAAAAGAGGCTGAGTCTGTGGGTCATTTGTTCATTCACTGTTCTTTTACCTAGGAGATCTGGGGTAAAGTGTGGACGCAATGGAAAGTTGATTGGATTATGCAGAATAGTTTTAAGGAAGTCCTTTGGCACTGGATTTTCCCTACCAAGCTTCCCATGATTAAGACCCTCTGGTCCTTTGTCCTTCCTATGACCTGTTGGCATATTTGGAAGGAGAGAAACAATAGAATTTTTAGGGAGACTAAGTGTTCCTCTCAGGTGGTTTTTGAAAAGATTTGTAGGGCTATTAAAATAAACATCAATACCATTCACAAAAATAACAAGCAGTGTAGTTATATTGACATGACTGAAAATGAGAAAAGCATTC
The DNA here is from genome assembly GCF_030272615.1 of Cryptomeria japonica. NCBI lineage: Eukaryota > Viridiplantae > Streptophyta > Pinopsida > Cupressales > Cupressaceae > Cryptomeria > Cryptomeria japonica. The sequence goes on along the minus strand of NC_081410.1, from coordinate 168,572,158 downwards.
TAACTGAATGGAATTTGATACACAAGGTCTGGAAGTCTGATATGAAGAGTAGAAGAGATAATGTTGTGTGGAGGTTCCCTCCCCATGATTGGGTTAAGGTGAACTTTGATGGTGCAGCTAAGGGAAATCCAGAGAATGTTGGAGGGGGAGGAGTCATCAGAAACTCTTATGGCTTTTGTGTTGCTGCGATTGTCTCTCCCTCTGGAGTTCAAAACAACCATGTGGCAGAAGCTTTGGCAATGTTAAAATGTCTTCAGCTTGTTCAGAGATTTAATTTTAAAAGAATTTGGCTGGAGGGGGATTCCCTTAATATAATTCAGGCTATTAAAGGTATTAGTTCCCCTTCTTGGAATATCCAAAATATCATTGACAATACTAAAAATTTGTTAGACGCCTATGATAGTGTGTTTATTACCCATACCTTTAGGGAAGGTAACAGGGTAGCCGATTTGTTAGCTAATGAGGGGGTCATTTTAGCGAAGGATGCTAATTATATCGGAGAGTCATCATGTAAGAACAGAGTCCGAGAGCAATTATTTTATGACAGAATCCATGGTACATATTAATTTCATTATTACCTTTCTGGGTTCGGACTTCAATGATAGATTTTGGAGTGAGGCGGATTGTCAGTTGATTACCTATCTCAAGCGTCGCGATAATGAGTATCGGTGTGAAGGGCCTTATCATATTAAGTACTGGATTAATTTGCATGTTTTAAAAGGCTACTTGAAAAACAAGAAAATCACCTTGGTTTTCGATTCCAGCGTCTCTGTTCTTCAGCATTTGGTCAGTTTACGCTTCTTTGAGGGTTTCGACTTGAACAACCATCACATTATGGGAGGAAATCTCAACCGTAATGAGCCTACCAGCTGTGATAGCTGGAAGGGTGAAAGGAAAATTTGGAGAAGGTTGCATAGATATGGCTTCACCGATTATATGGAGAAATTGCATGGGAGCAAGAAGTCCATTTCCCGTGGTTTTGCCAAGGGCTGGAAAAATAACAAAGTTACTCTGTTCGGTCAAACCTGGAAAGTGGATGAAGATTTGGTGGCTAAGGTGACCAGTTTGCAGAAGGATGGCATCAAATTTTACAGAGACCGCAAGTTCTCGGTGGAAGCCATCAAGAATTTCCCCAAAAACGAAGAAGAAAGAGCTCGACTCGCCAAAAAGGATAATGCTTCCTATTATCTCCCTAACCAAGTAAATTCTTTCTGGCAGAAAATGTTGAAAGTGTTAATGGACTATCTTACGGTTGATGGTAGGTTTTCTAAAGTCTACAATTACCACTTTGTCATCCTTAACCACTTTTGTCATGGCTCTAAGATATCTCTGCCCTTCTACTTGGCCTCCTCCCTTAATGATAGTCTGGCTGACCATGCCAAGAAACCTAATTCCTACCCCATTGCTCACCAAGGCCTTATTTTGTTAATAAATGAGCATCTTAAGGGTAAAGCTAAGGCTAATAAGGATGATCCCTTTGTGGAGAATGCCCATATTTCTGAGGATTATGACGGCTCTGACTCTGATGAGGATTCTTCAAATCTTCCTCCTAAAAAGAAATTGAGGGTTAGTGAAAAAGCTAAAGAAGACACTGAAAAGAATGTTGGCTCTGAGCAGGAGCAGGAGAAGGAGGTTGAGGGTGAGGAAGGGGACAAAGTTAATGAGCAGAGAGAAGAGGATGTTGAAGAGTCAGAGGCGAAGGATAATCCCTATGTTTCGGACAACGGGGATGATGCTCAGCATAATATGGAGGAGGGAAACCCTAGGTCTGAGGATTCTGCCCCGGATATGGAGAATGCGGATTCCATTATGAATGCTGCTAGAAACAGCACTCTGGAAATGTTCAATTTCCAGAAGTGGGTGGTTGATAACATCACTAGCATTCAGGAAAAACAGCGAGAGCTGGATTTCAAAATTGAAAATTTGGTTAAGGATATCAACATTAAAGGTAAAGAGGATAATGCGAAGGATACTAGTGCAACAGAGGATGAAAAATAAATTCCAGATTGGCCGGAAAGTGAGATTATAAAGGGAGATTTGAAGCACCTGGAGGATGTGGTGAGGACTCTCAAAGAAAAGGGTGAGACTGATAATGATCTAATAAACAATTGGACTCAAAAAACTGAGAGTGCTCTAAGGAAATTCATGGAGCATAGTTTGGTTGTGTTGAAGGTGTCCTCTCAAAACATGAATGCGCTAGTTGCTTGCCTAGAGAAGGATAAGCAGAATAAAGACACTGTGATTATTGATGAGGAGCCGACTTCTAGTTCTGTTCAACACTCCTCTAGACGCAGAACTAGGCAAAATGCAAGTGAGTTGGAGCTGAAGACCAAAGGCAATCAACAGATGTAGGAAAATAAAGACCTGAAAGAGGCAGCAAATGCGATGATGATGTTGGTCAACGATGCAGAAGAGACTATAAAGATCTTCACCTGAAATGTAATTTTGTTTTAGGTGTGCCAGTCTCTCGTTGGACTTTTGTTGTTCTTTACTTTGGTTGTTGTCTTTTGTGCTGTTCTTTTGCAACCTTTCTCTCTTTGTTCTATCTTCTCTAGTTTCTCTATTGCTTTTCTTTTCGATATGTAAGTGGGTTTCGGGTCCCTTAAAACCTGATTATCCTTAATCAAAAACAATGTAGCTTCGGTAAGATAAATGATTGAATGAGAGATAAACAAAGTCTCTCATTCAATCATCTATCCTATCGATAAATCTACATGCTAATGGTAGACATCATAATCATCTTTATAAGCATTTCTATCATCGATCGAGATATGATCATATTTGCTATGCAGTGATTTCATTTATATGTTGTGATTGTAATCGGTTTTGCATATCTATTCTAGTTGTCATATGACAACACTAATTAGTGTTGTCATATGATAACTACAATAGTTATCGTATTAACATATTTTTGCTCTTATACCGATCCATAATCGGGTTGCATTTACCATCGATTACCATGAAATAGCACTAAGAATAAACCGATTAGTGATCGGTTAATGATAACTAAAATTGCATTAGAAACTAACCGATTCATTATCAGTTACAATGATAATCAAACCGCATTAAATCACAAACCGATTGGCATTGATTATCATTTGTTATGTATCGGCATTTATATTAACCAATAGTTATCGGTTTGCATTACGAAGAGGCACCACCCTTGATCAAGACATGTCTTGATCGGACATGTCATAAGACATGTCCGGTCAAGGCATGCCTTGATCTTACAAGGCAATGCCTATATATATGTGCCGTGAAGAATGCTGGAGAAATATCGAAATCAATAAATATTATCTACAGCCACCTGCGAACAAAGAAGTTTCAGTTCATAATCAGAAATAACTAGAGAGCATAAATTAATAGCATTGAATATTGTCTAAGGAATTAAAAGAAAGATAAAATCCTTAACATTCCTCTTTTGAACATAAATTTGAATACTTTTACAATTATAAACATGATTCAAATAATAAACGTAATTTACATATTATAAACACAATTTATATATTTAAAAATAATATAGACTTGCAAGCATCCTTATAATCATTAAGTAGAAAAGAATCACCCGAGCAGATAACAGAAGACCATCGGGGGCTATCAATCATCATCATGGGAAGAGACTTAACGTATTGCTTAAAGCATACTGCCTATAATCAACAGTAACAGATCTGATACCATTGCCCTTGGGAGTGGCGACCCACACAAGTCGCATAGACAAGAGGATAGAGATAGAAGTCCGATGCTAAGAGGAAACGGACCAAAGGTTGAGCACAATTCTTGCCACGTCGAATGACCATCGATTAGCTTGTGGAAAGGGTAGACATCGGCTGAGGGATACATGGCTTCAACATCGACAGCCTATCATTAATATGATAAACTATATTCAATATTAATGATTGGCAAACATAAACTAACAAACATAAGATTGAGATTAATCATATTGAAGAGATGCGATTAGCATACAAGTCCAAACCATAGGCATCATGATAATGAAGAGGTGCGGTTAATGGGTATAATGAAGGATAGCGATAATTGGTAAGAAAAAGATATCAATTAACAATAGTGATCGGAGTGTAATATTCGGAAATTGGAGTTATGGTTAAGGTAGCGATTGAAAAGTTTATGAACAGCAATTATCATTAAGTAGGTAGCGGTTATATTTTACAAGGGAGCACTTGGACAGCAATGGCAAATTAAAGGCAGCTCTTCCTCAAGAACGATGGTTAAGGTTAAGAAGACATCGAATTACATAGAGAAAACAACTTATATATTAAAAGATTAATAAGCAATACATCCTTGGTGAAGTAATGCATCCCTTCATAAGGATATAAAGGAAGGATAGGTAATAAGGATTCGGGAGGAAGAATGACTATTTTATTTATTCCTAGTAGATCACTCAAAAGGAGAATATGGCAATAACAGGCAGTAACATCCTAATTCTCGGGGATATGAATAGGAGAGGTGTTTAGTATGTATGCTTAATATAAGAAGCTTGATAATATTCTTATGCAAAATTTAGTAGTAATATTAATAATATCAATATAGACTGCAATATTGATGCAAAGCATCCAATGCAAACAACAAAACACTCAAGGGTATGCTGACCCAAAACTAAATTCAAGAACTTCAACTTGACTCAAGAGGCATATAACAAGATTAACCACTCTTCTCAACCCCAAAACTCACAATCTGATCATTAAGTGACAATACGATAGAATTCATCCATTCTACAAGGCAATCACAACATAATCTTTAGACAAGGACTGAAAAGGTATCTTGATACAATAACCTTACCCTTCAAGGAATAGGGATCTTCTCATTCACAATCACCAACAATAAGAACTTCTACACACCCTAGAATCACCCAACATATCCTTCCTACAACCTTGAGTACCATCCACCGTACGCCACCAATAAACCCCAAACCACTTTCAAAGGTTAGATTCCATCCCTACAAACCTTCATTCAAGATTTCAGATCATAACATTCACCACAGCATGAGAGAACAAATTCTTTATTGCCATGGAATACCTTAGTCCAGGGTTTCATCATTAAAAAACAGTTTTTTACAAAAAACAATCACAACTTCTTCCATTCTTAACCAAATTAAGTCAAACAAAAAGCACTGGAAAGAGGATTCAGAGACCTTTCCAATGCATACAGCCTTTCTTCATTATAATTCCTCACGTGGCCATACCAAACGCTGCAACAGGATTGTTCCTGCCTTTACCAGTCTGATTTTCACCATGAACTATAACAAACAGTCATTAATAACTTTTGAAATATTGTTTATGAAGCCAATCACTCCAGTCAGACTTTAGATTGCCTAGTTACATAACTTTTCTCAAATTTATAGCCAGATCCAACAGTTAAAACAAAAGTTATGAGGATTTGACCAAAACGGGTAACCCTTGACAGAGTTTTGACAGTTTTTAAAAAAACAATCATATCTTGCCAAATACTCCACAAAAATGCATAAGAAAGGATTCATCTGAAAGATATTTCATTAATCTATCATTAAAACACATCTACATATCAAAATTACATCAAATGTGAGCCTCCATGGCTCTGTGACAGTCACAGATTCCTTAAAACCTTATGACAGTTTGAGAATTTGATGGATAACCTTTGTCAAACCCCCTCCAAACTGCTCAACCCCCTTGATCTCGACCAAACATGGTTTTCAAACATGGTTTTATAAACCATTACAAACTAATTTCAACTCCTTCTAACTTCTCCAACCAGCTCATGACCGATGGATGACATTTTACATCTTTTTTTTGCACTTTTGGCAATGTTGCAACTTTGCAATGTTTACATTTTTTGACAAATTACCACTACACTTGACCCTAGCCTTCATGGGCACCCCTAACATGTTATAATGGATTAAATTTTCTCAATTACAACATTTCAAACCTTTTTGGATGTTCTTCACACTTTGACCCTATTAGGTCGCTTGGCACAAAATGGCTCATCAAGCCTTACAACATCAATTGTTTTGATACAAATGGTCTTTTGTGACCTCACAATCATTAATGGAGCATTACAAATAAAGAAAAATGTGGTTTGTCTTCATGATACATCTCCATGGCCAGGTGCCCCTGCACCAAATATGTATGACAGTCATACTTAATTTTATATACATTAATAATAATTGAAAGACGAATAATATGCACAATCTAAGTACCTTAATCAACTCTAATCCTATTCCCCAAGGGAGATGGGTGCTGCTAGGGAAGGGCAGAGTAAAACCATCCAATAGAAGCCCCAAGGGTGAAAGACTCCTCCTGAAATCTGGGTTGCAGGCCCCAAGGGTGAATGGACTGAGTTCCGGTAATCTGGGCTACATTAAGGAGGTGGTGTCAAGCGCCCTAGGCAGCCAAGCCCCCTTTTGGGAATGGGGTCAGATTGGTTCAGGTTTTAGGCATGGTTTAATGGCATTATAAGTTATGTTACAAAGAATTAGTTAGTTATGCTCAATTAAGAGTGATAGTACGTAGTTACATAGATGTTGCCCTTGGGAATTGACAGCCTATAAATAGGGAACATTACAAATTCTAAATAAGAAGTACATATTGTTCAAATTATATTATTTTTTGTCTGTATGGAGTTTCCTCTCCTAATTCGAAGAGAAATTTTACTGCACATCTGTTTCACTTAGTGTCACACTACAAGGTGTGAATTAAAAAGCTAACATTGAAGAAGGATATTAAACAACCATCTCACATGTATCGTAAATGGAGGAAAACATGAGGACAACTTAAGCGAGTTGAAGCATAGCAGGGCGAATAGGCACATAAATTTGGAGAGCTTTCATTAACAGAATCATTTGCTTAGTTAATGATTGTACATTTTATTGGTTAAATAAAATGCTAAGGCTTCAATTGGTTACATTGCTAGAGCACTCATAGATAGGTCATTAAATGCATATGACAAGACCATGTATTGAAGGTTGTCTTACATAGTATTTAAGTAGAAGACATACTAATCAATATTATGGCTAGTATGATACCAATAGGCACTTTAGGAGCTCTAACATAAAAGTGGAGTTTGAACTATCTATGCATACATCTACAAATTATTGTAGTGGGAAACGGCATCATATGTAACAACTCATTATCACTAACATAAATGAAAATAGACATTGCTAAAACATCTATACATGATTATGAATTACAGTGATTTAATCAAAATTTTCCAGCCATAACTCACAAATTCACCACTAACTTTGATTTTTTCAAAAAGTATTCCATAACCACAAGTCAAAGCTTAGGGAACACCTTTGTATAAGATCTTCAACATTTGTAGGTACATCTACAATTGGATTTGCATAAAACGATCCTTTAAACTTGTCTGCATTAAAGAGAGGGTCAACTTTGTAGACACCAACAAAGATAACAACTTAAAAGTAAAAAAAAAATCATCTACATCGGAAAAAATATATTTTCTATTTACATATAAACTTTATTAAAATTAAAAGAGTTATCTATGTCAACCCTATTTATCATATAGGAATCAATACATACACCGTTGACAATACATGATTTGTAAAACCCCAACAAATGCAAAAACAAATTACATAAAAGATGTCGAAGCACACTAAGCTAGTCTAAACCAAAAAAAGAAGCACCCAGAAACCAGAAAGCATATCAACTTAATCAATATCACAAGTTGGTTTAGTTGTTCATAAACCTAAGCAGTAAGCATAATGATATTTGCTCAGAAGTTGGCACAAGTTTTCAATTGTGTTGCTTCTTTGCAGTTGTTTGTAATTGGTAGAAATGAAATTAATTTAACTTTTATTCCATTCAAGAACTCAATGTAGTTTACTATAAGTAACAATGTAGGGACTAGGCAATTCCTACTCTAAATGAGACAACAATTAAGACTTTTGAAGTATAAACTATGTTAGAAGTTAGTCAGCTATTTGCTAATTAAACTATGTTATTTAATTGTGTTTAATTGTCCCCGATGAGTGGTTTGTTATTGGACAGTTCTTGACAGTCGGTAATCTTAACCAACTAAGGACTACTATATATACTCATTTTGTATGTGCTGGGGACCTGTTATCATTGTCATGTACACATTGCATATGAAGTTGTATAGAACAATGATCTATCTTTCTGGAATTTTGTGATGTCCCCCTCCAATATATGAAACCAAACAAGCAAACAGTGAGAAAGCTCCTTGTATTATCTTTATAAATTATAATAGCCAATACAACGAAGGACAAATGATTAAGATCACGAATACATTACATTCTTATCATTAAAATATGATTGCTGCATTGGTGATTAATACTGAAAAGGTTATTAATGATATCATAGAAAAAAATGATAACAAGGACATGGACGATGAAGAGTGGTATCACCAAGAAGCTGGTGAAGAACCTGATTTAGAGTTTTGATGGATGTTTCCAGATCACAACATAAAAATCACAAAGGATATAGAAATAAAAAGCGCTAATTCAACTATAGACATAAAGAGCAGCGAATTCAATATGGGTAGAGTGATTAATATCCCTATAGAAACGATCTTGATCTTAATGTGTGTGGAGATCTTGTAATGATTCCTAAAACAAGCAATGGTCACTTCATATGCTGGGCAACTTCTTCCTTGATGACAGTGTCTTAATGATATTATCTACTTCCTTAATGAGCAACAACTTTATGTGCAATTTGTTATTAGTAATGGTTGAGAACTTGAAAGTATGGTGTATAGTTGAAGACAGATAAACAACAGATAAGATCGATTATCATGGGCGAGTTTCTTCACATCCAACTTCTTTAATATGTGATCAGCAATTACATTAGAGAAGATCTTTGATGATATGTCTTAATGTGATATGGCCAACCTTAATGCTGAGAGAGCTGCTTACAATGTGGCCATCTTATTTGGTTATTATGGATGCGACCTAAAGGATAAAACAGTGCCTTGATATTAAGAACAAATGGCAGTTAATATGATACAATAATTAATAGTTCAAAGCTCTTTAAAGGAAGGTCGTTGAGATAGCTGTTTTGATAATGGTTCAAGACATGAAATTCAGTGGTGATTATTAGGGCGGTATAGAATACACAAAATGGTAGCCGACTAACTAAGGTGGTTAGTCTTGAAATGATGCGATTTGTTTGCAAGCCGATTCCTATTTAATATACAAACAAATATACCAATTCCTGTTTAAAATACAAACAAACGGAAGCAAGCCGACTCATAAAGAGTTGCGATTTACTTTATGTATAAAAGAAGCATTTTATTAAGAATAAGAATTACACTTACTAATGTGAAGGGATATGACTTGTTTGTATTAGAATATTTAATTATATTTTAGTCACCTATATTTAGTTCCTTGTTTAATGGTCATTTAGCTTTTTAGTTAATTAGCTTTTAAGCTTTATTTAGCATTTAGCTTTTTCTTTTTAGTTAATTAGCTTTTAAGCTTTATTTAGCATTTAACTTTTTAGTAGTTCACTTTAAACGACTTGTTCTTAATTTAGAACACTGTCCTCGTAATCTCTTTATATACGCTTGTATATTGTTGAATAGATTATCCGATTATTGAATCATTCATTCAATTTATTTTTCATGGTATCAGAGCGGGTCGATGGGATTCTTTAAAGTTTGGCGAATTTTTTAATAAAAATTCACGGCCTTCTTTCTAGAATATTTTCCAGATTTTTTTTATTGCTTTTTAATTAAAAAAACGATTTTGCTTTTTTGAAGGCTTTTTGAGGGTTTCGAGGGTTTTTGGTTAGTAGGCAAATTTCTTTCTGCTGGGCAGCAATTCATGTTTTTTTTAAGGTTCTAGAGATTTTAGGGCCTGCAACCTGGAGGTTTTTTTCAGATTGCAAATTTTTATAAGGGTTCTGCAATTTTCGACTAGGGTTTTGACCCTTCAGTTCAAGTCAAAATTTTATTTTTCTTGCAGATTCTTGGTGGGTTTTTTGAGACCTCAACTGGGTCGTCGTCAAATTTTTCTGAGTGCATTGTTTTCCGTGCCTTGATTTTTGAGCCGTCAAACCTGCATTCTGTTTTCAGATTCTTGGTGGGTTTTTCGAGAGCTTTTTTGGGTTGGCCTCAAATTTTTTTGGGTGCCTCGTTTTCCGCACCACAAATTTTGTGCCAGCAAATTTGCCTTGGAATTTTAAAACAGTTCACAATTTCTGCTATTTCTGTGGACGTTGGGATTTTTGTTGTTTTTTTTTGGGCACCATTTATGCTATTTTAAGTTTGCAGAATTTTTTTAATTTCTAGGTTTCTTCCAAACCTCGAAATTCACGCCTTGGAATTCGTGCCAGAATTCTCCTCCAGGGTTTCAGATTTTTTGTGCAGCTGCTTCTATTCTGATTTTTTAATCAGATTGACCTCGTTCAACTTCCATTTTCGTGATGGCATCTTTGACCAACATCATGTTGGAACACAGTCAAAAGTTCAACAACTGTCACAACACCTAGAAACAGTGCATGTTCACGATATCTGAATATCGTTACCTTTATCAGATTGATTTAGGCCAGACCTTGTCTTACAGGTACCAGGGTTTTCACGATTTTTCCCTGAAAAATTGTTTGTCGATTTTCTGATTTTTTCCAAAAACAAATCGTGGGAGGGTTTTGCTTGATTTTTCCTCAAAAATCAGGGAGTGTTGTTTTACCACATGATGTCTGCTATTTTGTCGCGTGAGGTTTGTTGTTTTACCACGTGATGTCTGGTATTTTACCACGTGATGTTGTCTGGTGTTTTCTAGCATGATGTCTAATGTTTTACCGTGTAATGTTTGGTGTCTTACCACGTGGTGTTTTGGGTCTTGCCATGCAAAGTTTCAGGGTTCTGTTCGATTTTTTCCACAAAAATCGTTTCAAGGGTTTTTACCATTTTTTTCCACAAAAATGATGATTTGTATCTTCAGTTTTGGAGGGTTTGCCGATTTTTCCTCAAAATCATGGTTTCAGGTTTCAGTTTGGTTACCCAACATCAGGTTGGATGGGTTTTGGTATTCTTGGTCATTAACACTTTTCAGATCCAGGGAGGGTCTCCACTGTAGCAGAGTGTTCTTTTCATTTGTGATCAAAAGACCTGCAGTGTCTTCTGTAGGGTAGTTAGTAGATAGAATGACCATTAAGGGAGGGTATTAGAATATTTAATTATATTTTAGTCACCTATATTTAGTTCCTTGTTTAATGGTCATTTAGCTTTTTAGTTAATTAGTTTTTAAGCTTTATTTAGCATTTAGCTTTTTCTTTTTAGTTAATTAGCTTTTAAGCTTTATTTAGCTTTTAGCTTTTTAGTAGTTCACTTTAAACGACTTGTTCTTAATTTAGAACGTCGTCCTTGTAATCTCTTTATATACGCTTGTATATTGTTGAATAGATTATCCGATTGTTGAATCATTCATTCAATTTATTTTTCAGTTTGAAATGGTGTGACTATTTGACTAAAGGAGACATCTCTAAAGAAATGAGAATATATAAGAGGGAAGTGAAAAAAGACAATGGGGGGGTACGTGATGAAGAGGATATATTTCATATATACCAACAGTCTCATGTAAAAAAAAATATTTTAAGAGTGAGAATTAAGTAAGTAAAACAAAGGAAGATCTTTGTGGACAGAAAAGTATGTGTGAATAATATAAAATAATATATCGGAGACAATGTGCAAGAAGAAAGGAAGACGATCCTATACACCAGCAAATAAAGGATAAATATCAAAAGGATTATCTGCAGATTATATAATGAGGTTATAAGTTGTTTAAAGGCGGAATTTAATGAACACATTTGTTTGCAAAGAATTAACTCTTGTGAAATGTTGTGTCCCTCAATAAGAGTCACGCTCCTTGAAAGAAATATTGAAGGTATAAATAATATATGGAAATCATTTATGAAGGGAGAGGTGTGTGGAGTGTTTAAGTAAGGTATATATTTAAGCAAGTTTGAATTATGTGGAGAATAAGGGAGATAAAATGCATACACCAAAAGAGTGAGAGAAGAATATGAAATAGAGAACAGATCTTGTTTGAGCAATCCATAAATAAAGTATAAAGAATAAATTAAGACCCTTTTGGAGCAATTGAGTATACCAGATTTATAAAGCAACCTGAAGAGGAAAAATTGATAGCATTGATTGCGTAGATAAGTTCTATCTTCCAAAAATACTCTTAGAATTTTTAGTTAAATATTATAATGAAATGTATTGAGTTCTGATAAAATTATGTTTATTAATATGTTACAACTCTCACTTTTAAGTTAAAATTGTTATCTTGGGACTAACCTAATGCAAAACTCAAATGGGGACATTACAAATTCGTACTGGTAATTGATATTCTATGTTTTCTAAGTTATATTCTCGTTTACTCTGTATGTTAAATAACATAACTTTACTCAAGTAAACATTTGGTGTGTTGCCAATACAAATCCAAAAAAAAAAATTCACAGATAGGTAGTATGGTGACAAGTAGTATGGCGATGTAATGGGTAGACTAGTACATGAACTGGAAGTAATTAAAACTGAACAAGAAGAGTACACAGCAAAAGACAAATTGACGCAAGACTTAGTGTACTTGTGGGAAGTATTGTCAACTCGTAAGTTTGAAGGGAGGCTCTCCAGCAAGAGGTCCCCAAGAGCGCCATCTGAGATAACCTAACAGTGAACAACGAAGTTGACCATCTTCTCTAAAGACTACCAAGGTTGTTGGCACGTAACTTTATTGCCCTTTGAGACCTAGAGGAAGAAAGGGATTGAGAGAACTATAGGCAACAAATATTACAATGGTACAAAAAAAGGAACCAAAGGGAGGAAGAAGAATGTGACACAAGTAGAACTTGAGGGATCAAAATCTAAAAATAGAAAAAGCAAAAAGCAAAAAATGCAGCTCCTGATTTGGCCCCAAAATGCCAAAAATAAAACATTTTGAAAAAGTAAAAAGCAAAAAAAGTAACTTCCTAAAAAATAGGAAGTTGTCAGAATTGATCTCGAAAAATTGCGTTTTTACTCCTTCAACCTGTCTGAACGCATCTGTGGCATCAAAATACCCTTTCGACCATGCTTTCTCCCCATCGATTTGATTACCCCTCCGAATTTTAAAGAACTTGACTCATTTGTGTAGGCGAGATGCTAGAGACAAAACCTAAGATGCCAAAACACTACTCTAAAAAAAATAAAACAAGGGGGTCCCCCATTTGCAATGGGGGCGATGTGTAATTACGTCACAACAAGACATTCATTTCATCTTGCAAGAACAGGTTAGTTCTACGACTTGGATTCCACTACGATGCAAGATGTGGCAATTTATCGATGATGTTAGAATGGCGCACCAGGACCCACCAAGTGGTGGGAATGCAGTTTCCCTTTTTGGCATTGGGATATGTTGTGACACTTTCACACATCACCCAATTGCAAATGGAGACCCCCCACTTTATCGCTTTTAGCTTAGGGTAGTCATTTTATTAGTTGTCTTGGTCTTTAGCCTTTCAATGAGAGGAAGTTAGTCTAGTCAGTTAGGATATGATGAGTTTGGGTTGAAGTTGCTAAGGATGTCAAAACTGCAAGATTGTTGTCAAAGATGTCAATATTGTCAATGTTGTCAAGTTGCAAGGAAAAATGCTAAGTTGCTAGGTTGAATTTGTTTAAGGGTTGAGAGTCATCCCTGAAGGGATAGCAGCGTTATTTCACCTAGGCAAGCATTGTGCACCCAATGTCACTAGATCCTAAATGCATACAATCCAAAGTGATTAGGGTTTTGAGGTGATTCAAGAATCTAGATATGATCAAATAATCCAAGAAACATGAGGACAAAGAAAAGAATGAAATAGGCTAAGTAAGGGGATCATCTTGACACCTTGTGCACAAGTGGGTTTTTCTCCCAAGCTAATCGGTCTCATAACAAGCTTACATGACTCCAAACCTATCACTAAGCAAAGTCTGGGTGGCAAGACCAATCATGAGCAACTACCACTTGGCCCCCAAAAGTTCGGCCTAACTTGCATCATTTCCATTTCATGCATAAAAGCCCAGCCATCATGACTGATCAAGCCGATGAATAAGCTTGAGGAAGGGCAAAGTGATGAGAGGTAGTCCTTCCAAACTTCCACTTTACCTTGAAATCCACGACCTACCTTGGAGAGGCTCACTTCCACTTCATGCTCAAACCCCTAGCCTACCTTAGCATACTTCCACCTCACCCCCAAATCCATGGATTTTTACTTGGCCTTGAAATCCACAGCCTACATTGGAGAATTTCTACTTCCCTCACATGCTGAAAACCTCGTCTTGGATGCACCACCCCCTCATTAGTTATGATTCACACCTTGTGGAAGTTAAGTACTTGAAGAGTTTTGAAAGACAATAATGAGTAATGCTGATGACAAAATGCCTTAGTGAAGGAAGATAAGGATGCCTTGAAAGTTAATTGAGCAAGAGATGTTAAGGTTGAAGGAGAGGGGCAGCATATTACACTATTTCCAGTCACCCTCCAAAAGCCTGGCCAGCTTGGGTTTACTTCCACTTCATGCTGAAAACCCCCACCATAATGAATCTGCTCCATCACTTGCTAGGATCTACAACTTGAGGAAGCTCAAAGATGGAAAACATAAAAGAAATGATGAATGAATGTGATGCTAACCTAATGTCTTGATGATAAAGATGCTTTGAAGTAAGTTGAGTAAGAAGACCTTGGTGCTGAAAGAGAGTACCAGCGAAGAATTTCACAAAGTGCCGAGAATAGACAGGGTTTTACGCTGCAACTGCATTCAAAGGGATCCTAGTACGATTTCTTCTAAATTCTTTTGGGGTCCGAGTAGCTAGCAAACAGTTGCAGTTGGTACTTTGCAAAATTGCTTGAGGACAAGCAATCTCGGCAAGAGCAAAGTTAACATAGGAGGAGCATGACGGCATTTGCGGTTCAAGGGGAACAAAGGACTAAAGAAAAGTTTTCTTGCTATAGCTGAGTGGAAATGTTTACTCGACCTCATCAAGTGCAAACTGATAGGGGCTAACAGAGCATCCGATGTCGCGTTCAGGATGATAGACTTCATGATCCAACTCAGTGTAGGCAAAGTATAGAACTGGGGCGAGAGGGTTATCTGAAAGAATCCATGAGTTCCTAATCTTAAGGCACAAGGCCTTTGATATGAGCCAACACGCCATTGGGTTACTACTTGATGCTATCCACACACAAGTCTCACCAAATAGATGGGAGAGGTTACATCCAATTGACCAGTCAGATCCAACATGACCAACCATATTCTGCTTGGCTAAATTAGGAGTCCAAGCAACTAGGGAGGAGGTTGTACAGCCTGCAATAGAACCACCACGAAAAAGGAGGCGACAACAAGAAAGTGGCGAGCATGAGGCCATTGTCGTATCATCATCTACTGAGGATACCACCCTCGAGGATGCTAGTTCTGAGGATGATTTCATTGAGGCCTACTCAATACCAGTACAGCCACCTATACCAACACGGCCACCTATAGCAAGGACTACCACACTCTTGCCAACAAGTGTCATCACTCGCTAAGGCAGTTCTAATTGCCGCACCCTCAACCGTTGCCAAAGTAGAACCACTAGGTACTCAAGGGAGTGTTTGTAACATCCCCAACAATTTTTTTTTATTTTTCAACAAGATTACAAACACAACCACACCCGTTAGGGTTAGAGTGAGAAATCCAAAAGCAGCTAGAAGGAACCTGTTGACGTGTATTTTATACACCATCATACACAGAATAAAATACCAATAGGCATCTTATCCTCTCTTGAAAAAAAAGCCTCTAACTGCTGAAGATTCGCATAAAGGATCAGTTAGGATGACTCCAAGGTTCTGGTTAGTAGGGTCTCTACGTGTGGACAAGCTTCCAGCGGTATGATGTGATTTGTTGTATCCTTCAAGGGGTCTTACACTTCCGAAAGTTCAAGATTTTACTAAACTAAAGAAACTTTCAAAAAATAACAAAAGAGTAGGGTTTGAATGAAGTCTAATCTAGTCTAATCCTAAGAATGACTTAGTATGGACAAGACTTGGCAAGATTCAACCAACTTCAATTTTGCCATAAGATAACAACTAAATTGAAATTGATGCGATCTTCTAAGGTAACAAATGATTTTCAATGCATCAAAGATCAAAGACACTACCACGAAGGTACATATCTAAGATACAATAACGATTGAAGATTAAGGGATTCAAAGTATTCTCCAGTCGACCACGCAAGGCGTTCCTACAATCAGCAAGAAGCTAGTGGTTTGGATTACGAATCCTACCAAAGATCAAGTTTCACACTATGTCCTTCAAACTAACACACTACTTTGATTGAGCATGATTCAAGTAAATTGAACAACCATGAAAATAACCAAGAAAGTTGCAACAAAACACCATAACTTCAATATTTCATTGATTTCCAAGTCATCATATACAACAATTGCTTGAATTCCTCTCCTCAAACTCAATCTTGCTACAAAAGTAAAATTGCTTCTAATTTTAATCTCTCTAATCTCTCAACTATCTCTATTCTCTATTACTCTAGTTCCAAATGAAATGAAAAATGAGGGTATAAATAGCATCCTCAATTACAATGAAAAGTCCAGATTGAAAGTAGATCAACGGTCAAGATCATGACACCTAAACCCTAATTAGGGTTTGTTACAAATGGCCTCCTTTTTACTGAACAATATTAAATGCATAGCCAAATATTAAATTTGGCACAAAAACCTAGGAGACATAAACCAATGACAAATAAGATGCCATGTCATCTATAACAACCTCTCATCTAGAATCTTATTCCCTTTCCAATTCTCTTTTTTAGCATATGCAATGAATCTTGATAAGATTCCTTCGATCTCTGCAATTGGAATCTCGGGAAGATTCTTCATACTTTCTTCCAAATGGATGACTTGATCGAATGCATCTAGAAGAGCTGTGTCCCATGAAGATTCAAGTTCCTTTGTTCTTTCAATCAGGAGCATGGTGGCAAACATCTGATCATATTGCTCATCTGTAACATTAGCGTCCTTGCAAAAGATGACCTTGATTCTATCCTCTAATTCCTGCATATCCACATCTGTCTCGACCTCGATCCTTCTGCCAAGAATGGTACGAAGTACCTCAAATACCCTGTCCTGGATAGGATTGATCACCTCCTCAACTTGGCTACATTTAGTACTGATGTCCTCTAAGAGAACACTCTTCATATGGAGTAAGGTTGACCACTGAAGCAAACTGTGAGGTCCTCCATCCATGATCTTTTCTTGCGCTAAGACCTTCCTTGATGTGTGTCTAATTACTTTCAAGACAGGAATGACAACATCTTTGGCAAATGCGGCTACTGTTATCATCAAATTGTGGATTATCTCAAGAACCTGGATAGCTTGATGAATAATCTTCATCATCCTTGTTACAAACTCTATGGCCACTGTACGAGATTTATCTATCCAATTACTTGTACGTTGGACCATGTTCCTGAATCTTTCTGCCTCATTGATTGATTGAAGTGGAAGTGCTTGCACTGGGGACCTAGCTGGATCCTGACGTCCCAAAGGTTCATTGATGTGACTGAAATATGTCCTCCATGCACCGACCTCTCTCTCAAGCTTTCTATTCTTCTCCATTTCTTCTCTAAGCTTGTCTTTTAATGCTTCAAATGAGTCGGTAGCGTCATCCAATGTCTGCTCTGCTGTGGATGGTCCTAGCTCAAATGTCTGTATATCATATTCTTCTGCTAGGATCTCACCTTCATATTTGTCTACTGCCGGTGTAGCTATCTGCAATTTCCTGGATCCAGTCTCATCTCGAATCATCTTGGACATCTTGGTAGCCTTCCTCTTTTCTGTTACTTCGTGTGAACGTCCAACAAGGCTCTCTAAATCAATTGCATTGTCCTCGTCCTCTACTACGATCACCTTGGTTAATCTTTCCTTCAACCAATCTGGGATAGCTGATCTTGTCTCTTGAACTTGAATTTCTTTATGCACTATTTCCTCTTGTCTAGGAGGAGATGTCATTTCATTGTCTTCTTTATCTTCATCTAACTCATAATCCTGGAGAGATCCATCTGGTGATCTTTGTTGCGCCTGTCCTTCTTCCTGCTCATCGTTTTGTACCATCGACTCCATGGATTCTTCCACTTGAATTGTTCTCTTCTCTGGTCTAGAAGATGTACTTGATGAACGATCTCGGTTAGCTCCTTGCTTTCTCTTGGAAGATTCCTTCTTTTTTGATCTTTCTTTCCTCTTAGAACCTCTTGGATGGAGATTGCCCTCACTGGCACATCGAAGGTTACCTTCACCTGAATTTCTAGGATTAGGATTGCCTTCACTCACACTAGCTCCACCTTCGGCTGGTTTCTCTTCCAAAGTGAAAGTCATAGCAATGCCTTGTTCTCTCAACTTCTGATGCTGTACGTCAACCCATCTGCGAGTACAAGACAAGACTGGTGCCATCAAGGTATCTAGATCCACGACCTTGGGCTCATTCCAATCCAACCTTATTGTTTTGCTTTCTCTATCATAGGATGACTGGATATGTCTGCCACTGTCCTGAGCTTGGTCGGCCACTCTGTAAATCCTGCATTTCCTGATGAAATCCAAAGGCAATCTAAAATGCATTTTTCGTTTCACTTCAAGATCATCTAAGAGATTCATCATAAAATCTTCAATTTGGTACTCATGCTTAAACTTTCTGCCGACTATCTCCTCTAAATGTCCATGTGGATCAAAGCTTTCTCTCAAAGCAAAAGATGAAAAAGAATACAAGGCTAACTCCTTCTCTGCGTCATCCATAGCTAAAGCATTAGGACATACCTCAACTGAATTGCCCAAAATGATAGGTACTGGAACTCCATTCCCATGCCTGTGTCTGAATGCCTTCGCATACGCTGCCAACTGTCTTGTTACTTCAAGTAACACAATTCTGTCTGTCGGATATCTCGGCAACATGTATGGAGGTAAAGGACATCCATGCACTCTAATATAAGTAAACTTCGGAAATTGGATAAACCAAGCACCGTACCTCTTGATTAATTCCTGTGCATCTTGAGATAATCTGTTGTGAATCCCACCTTGCAATGTCCTTGTGATGTTCATCGTGAAGGTATCATTAACTAGCTTGTAGTTGCTTCCTGGCGGATGATGTAAGTAGGCATAGGAATCACAAGCTCTGACCTCGCCGGGTCCTCTTCCAATCACTCCTCTGTGAGGTAGTCCTGCGTACTCAAAACTCCTAATCAAGGCATAGATGACGTATGAACTCATGTGGAAGGACTTAGTAGCCTTGAGTCTCCTCAACTGTACGTCCAAGCAATGGCTAATCATTCGCCCAATGTATCGTACCTTTCCCTTGAACGATCACCTGGATGAAATAGAACATCCACTTCTCAAAATAGAAGGCGTGAGGGGCTCCTGTAACTCGGTTGAGCATTGTAATCAAATCTCTGTACTCCTCCTGGAAATCAATCCTGTGTGGTGTGTTCGGGATCTTGCTTAGACGGGGACGACTTTTAAGCAACCAGTTCTTATTGATAATGCTTAAACAAGCATCTGGATCATCTTCATACATTGACCTGGCTCCTTCTATGCTCTTGTATATCATGTCCCTGTGCTCTGGAAGATGGAAAGCTTCACTTATAGCTTCCTCTGAAAGGTATGCCAAAGTGTTTCCTTCATTGGACACGATCGTTCTGGACTGTGGATCATAGTGGCGAGCACACTCGATCATCAACTCATGGCACTGAACAGCTGGAGGAAAGCCGGCCGCCTTGATGATGCCACTCTCGATTATTCTCCGAGCGACAGGTGATGGCTTGCCAATGTAAGGGACCTCTCGAAACTTCTTCGTGCTGAAGTTGCCTAAGTTAGTATCTCCAATGTTGCTCCACTTCGACACGATCTTAGTCTCCACTTCTTTGGTCTTCTGATCTTCTTTCATGAGAGCTGAACGACTGGTGGATGCTCCCGCCTTCGGGCTTGCCATACCTACACAACATTTCATAATGAGAAACTAGATCTTGCAATATATAACATAGATTAGAGAATATTTTAGGAAACTTCATGATAAGTCCTTGAGTTATCATTTCCTAAAAAACGATCGAGCTAGGAATTCAAAATTTAAGCTATGACGATCTAAAACTTAAAACAATAAAACCAAATCGTCATACCTCACGAGAGAGCTAACTCTAGAATGCAAATGAATAAAAATCGCCTAGGCAAAATTGACGTTAGATGGCCTTCAACGTGATCTTTTCTTCAAAATAGCAATTTCGCCACCTTTGGTATGTCCTTGACGTAGTCTTCCAATGCTTGACAGGTTCGCACAATTTAAACTTCAAGTTCGCACCACTTTGCTTTGTATACTCCAAATCGCATTTCTCCTTTGTCTTCCTCAAATCGCATGTAAGAGATGAAAATGATAATGTGAAAATAACAATCTTCACCACCCTCTTTATAGCGCTCACCTTTCACCTCCATATAGGCCGACTTTGGTAAAACTAAAGCAATTTAAACGATTTTTAAATAAATAAATAAAGCCGACCTTCATATCTTAGCGCTCCATTCGATTTTTTTATTAATTAATAATTAATTATTAAATGCCTTTATTATTTAAGTTGTCAAATTCGATTTTTTTTACAAAGGCAAAAATAATTAATAAATATTAAGCGCAAATATTAAATGCTATTTTAATTGGATTTTCAAACTTATCGAATTTTCTAGCATTTAAATAATTTCAAAAATGTGTTTGAGCGCCAAAATTTAAAAATTGAAATATACAAACCTCATCGCCCTGGTCCCTGACTGAGGGACAGGAGCGATCCATCATCTTGGTCTCGATCCTTGCACATTTGACGTTCAAAGTCCTCATCTTCACGTTGAAGTTGGCATTTTCGCTAGGGATCTTCGAACTTGAGTGTCTGTATGTGTGAATAAATGCATCTCATGACCATTATCGCCCTGGTCCCTTGGAGAGGGACAGGAGCGATCCCTATTCTTTTACGTGAGATTCTTCGTTCTTGATATCAATTCCTCGTTCATTATCCTTCAAACAACGTTTTGAACCCTTTGCCAGTTTGTTTTGTCATGATCTTCGAAGGATGATAAGTGCTTTAGCCAATATCGCCCTGGTCCCTTGGAGAGGGACAGGAGCGATCCTAGTGTTTTCTCCTTAATCTTGCATCTTTGATCTCAAATTTCCATCATAAGGTGAATAATAACATTGTTTCTTTACTCCATACTTGTTTT
This sequence comes from Cryptomeria japonica, assembly GCF_030272615.1. Lineage (NCBI taxonomy): Eukaryota > Viridiplantae > Streptophyta > Pinopsida > Cupressales > Cupressaceae > Cryptomeria > Cryptomeria japonica. The sequence goes on along the minus strand of NC_081410.1, from coordinate 168,550,948 downwards.
TCTTGACTTCTATAAGGCATTTAGATGTTTGGAAGGATCATCGCCCTTGTCCCTTGGAGAGGGACAGGAGCGATCTTAAAGCTCTAGCCAAAATGCGTTATCTTTCAACCTTGGTTCCTCGTTCATTGCCTCTTAAAGGACGTCCTTGATCTTGTGTGAACTTGCCTTGACATGCATTTGAAGGAAAACGAAGGATCCTATGCAAATCGCTCTGGTCCCTTGGAGAGGGACAGGAGCGATATAACCTCTTTGTTCAATTTGGTGATCGTTTAACGTTTGAAGCCTTTGAATATCATCATCTAACCATGCCTTGGACCTTTTACCTCCTTGCAAAACCTTAACCTCACGTGATTTTTGAGAGATTTAGCCAATATGATTAATATCGCTCTGGTCCCTTCCTGAGGGACAGGAGCGAACTTCAAGATTTTGAGCTTGTCCTTGTTTTTACCAACTTGCAATTACCTTCAACGCGTAAAATGAAGTCCTTTGATCCTTCTTAGTCGCTTGATGTGTGATAAACTTTCAAAATTTATGCCTTTATACAAATTTCGCTCTGGTCCCTTCCTGAGGGACAGGAGCGAACTGGGATATTTTAGTGCAAATCTTTCAATGTTGGCGACCTTTGATGCTTTATGCTTGATTGAAACACCTCGAAACGTCCTTGCCACCTTGTTCTTTGTCTTGGAGTGTCTTGAATTTGGAGGAACGGCAATATAATCATCATATCGCCCTGGTCCCTTGGAGAGGGACAGGAGCGATATTGGTCCTGTAGGCTTCATTTCATCTTATCTCCTTCAAAATTTATCTTCAATGGTCTCGTAATGTACCTTTTCACCCATCCATGCCTTGAGACCCTTTCAAACTTGGCAAGAAAATCATCTAAGACAAAAATCGCTCTGGTCCCTGCCTGAGGGACAGGAGCGAACTTGGGCATTTAGGTCCCTTGTTGACGTTTGGTAATCTTCAATTTGTCTTCAACGGGTTCGATTCACCTCCTTTCTTGTCTTCAAACATAAAACTTACTTGATTTTTGCCTGAATTTTGCCTTATGAAGAACTTCGCTCTGGTCCCTGGGAGAGGGACGGGAGCTACAAAGAACTTTGCCCTGGTCCCTGACAGAGGGACAGAAGCGATTTTTACATTTTGAGTCATTCTCCTTCACGACGGCACTTCAAGTTATATTCATTTGGTAGAACACATCTCCTTGGATCTCTTCAAATCGTCAAGTCGTTAAAATCCTGCAAGTACAAGGCAAAATTTGATTTTAAGCTCCGGTCCTTCACTGAGGGACAGGAGCGATTTTCTTCCCTGAGGCATTTCCGTGTTCGTGAAATTCTTCAATTTATATTCAACGGAAAGATCACGCCTTCCTTCATCACTTTTAATTCGAAATTCATCTTGACTCTGCAGGGACAGTAAGATATTTGAAAACGAGCTCCGGTCCTTCACTGAGGGACAGGAGTGATTTTACTCCTACAGGCCAAAATAACATGATTTCACAAGTCTAATCAATTCACGAGGCAAAAACAAATCATTCCCAATGCCCGGGATCAAAAATCAAAAACTTCAAAATTTGGTCAAAATTACTCAATTGGACAAAAATAATTCACATTTCATCATCAACACTTAGACAAATTTAAGCTCTGCACTCAAAATTTCCAATTGAAAATAGACCATTTTGGCGAATTCATTGCATTCAAAACTGCATCCTACGAAAGGAGGCTCAAAAAGCTCTCAAAACTGACTGGATTCTGGCCTGAAAAGACGGTAATTAAAACCCTAAGGCTTGACCCTAAATCCAGACAATTGACAAACTAACAAAACCCTAAAAAAACGAAGCGAAAGGCGAGCGAAAAGAGGGGGTCCCCATTTCAAATGGGGCGATGTGTGAAATGGTCACAACAGAACCCTACACCTTTTGTTCACTAAGAGCCCAAACTGGGAGGGTGAGAGCATACGGTGGCAAGGGATCATTAGATACAACTTCAAATAAATGCTTATTACAATAATGGGCGGCAAGCCAGCCCCTTCCACTTTCCAGCAGGTAGAACAAAGAACTTGGTGGTAAACCAACCTAATAAACAAGAACACACTCAAGCACAAATAACTCTACTGCGATATTTCAGTGGGAGGACTTATTACTAAACAAAATCACTCAACCGCTTATGTAGCAGGAGGACAATACAAACAGAAATCACTCTACCGCTTATGTAGTGGGAGGAGTGAATACAAACTGAATTACAAACACTAAAGGCGGCCAAGCCACCCTCTTCCACTTGTGCAGTGGGAACTACAATGAGTACTTCAAATACAATAGAGGTTAGTACTACTAACCAACAATTACAATGAAGAGAATAATGAAGTACTAAATATCACAATACTGAAATTTTGACAAAAAACAAGCTAAAACACAATTAACCAAATCTGATATAAAATACCAGCAGACTCCAACACTGGACCAGCAACACTGAGAGACTCGCAACTCCCCAAAAACAGCTCCGATTTGCTCACGAACACAAGCAAATGAAAGGTATAACCAAGATGCCCAAGATAAAATCACAAACCGGCACCAAAATCACCTCCAACAAGTGGCACGCAACCCAAGGCAGCTCCAGAAAAGTACAGCCAGCAGCAGTAGTACGATTTGCTACTAAAAATCAACGCCAAAGTAGAAGAATAATTGCCTTCCTCATACGCTTCCAGTGAGCTAATACCCAGAATGATCGATTGCACAAGCAGGGAGATACGATCAAATCTTCGCTCCAGCCACACCGAAAACCAGCAACACTGAAAACCACACCACACACTGAAAATCTGAAAGTGCCCATTGAAAAATTCACCAACAATCCAACACTCAGCTAGGTGCTATGTTTCAAGTACGAAACTAGCTAAACTAGGGAGCCACAACTCCGAAGCTCAAGTTCACTCACCATTCCACAACATAACGATATGATTTCTCAAGATGTTCAAACGAGGCGCCCAACCCTGTATTTACAGATTTTGAATCTCAAATTCGCATGAAATGGTGCCCAAAATTCATTTGAAATTCACTTCATTTCATCTTCATGTCCCCTTCAAACATGGCGTCCATTTTCCCAAGTAAGCCTAGGCATACTTTTCCCAAGGTACACACTTGCAACAATGGAATATTAGATACATAAAACATATTCAATTTGGACGCCCTTTTCTGACTTGAGAAATAAAATATAACTTAGGATAAATGATATTATATTTCCTTTCCTAAGTTGTTCCTCCAGAATAAATCAGTGAAATAATTAAATATTAAACTTTAGAATAAAGTAATAATATTTAATTAACAATTAAAAATCAACCACTGATTGCTGCCAAATCAACCATGTGAACGGAAATGCAGAAAATACTAATCTGAACTAGATTGGAGCTCTGCTCAAGACTGCCAAAAATAGTATTGCCTAAACTGACACTTACTAAAAATAGTAAGTCATGAAAACATCTCCGAAAGACATGCTCGTCGAACCCTGTAAGAGAGCTCGGAAAACCCAGAAAAACCTCAAAATCCAGTCAGCTGCCACCAACTTACTAAAAATAGTAAGTTCATAAATCACTCCAAAACAGAATGCATGTTAAACCACCGTGAAGTTCTCAAAAAACCCAAAAGGAATCCTCAATTCTTTCTGCCAAACTCCAACCAAAACATCCCTAAAAAACTACGAAGAATCCTCCTAGAAAATAGGAAACCCTAATTCCTGATTCCAATCAGCCTACGGGTCTCTGAAATAGGCCAATGGACCACTAATTACTCCTTACTGAGAAGGGGACATTATGGTGTTGAGGCAACAAGGGTTGACAACTAGTTCCGAGTATCACCAACCGCTCCACCACTACCACCGCCAGATCTTGAGGACAAGAACATTGTCATGTCCCCTCGATCATTATATATATATAATCTAAACGAAGCAATTATTATTATAAATTAATATAATAATTACCAACAAATAATTATTTGAAATTTCTTTATTTATTAAATATTATTATTTAATTAATATTTATTAATAATAATATTCTAGAAATATTCAAATTAAAAAATAAATTATATTTAATATTATTATAAACATGATTCATATATTATAAATAATAAACATAATTTACATATTATAAACACATTTATATATTTAAAATAATAAATATATAATTGTGAAGATTGGGGAACATTACACAAAGACTTTATTCATGTGATGAAGCTGACTCCTAATCAGAATAACATATGAGTGAAATTAATAAAGAAGATAATAGTTAACATTAAGGAGACAGCACGATAGACTTTATTCATGTGATGAAGCTGACTCCTAATCAGAATAACATATGAGTGAAATTAATAAAGAAGATAATAGTTAACATTAAGGAGACAGCACGATAGAGGAAAAATAAAGATTTACGGACAATAATAAAGATATATATGTATATTACAGGTTTACACGTGAAGGAATACATATTGGTGTGAAGCATATATGATTTCCTTATTAAAGTACTTAGTAACTTACAAAACTAAGCAATTCATAAGAATTAAAATTAATGCAAGGAAACCACGTTAAAAGGTCAAAGTTAATACATTGTTTATTGTAAGGAGGTGTGGTTTCTAAGAGGAGGTACTTTCGATTAAGTTATTGAAACATTAATACAAGAGTGGCGACTGTATGAAGAGACGTGTCTTTTCGATAGAAGAAACATATAAATATTGATTAAAAATGGAGTTCAGTGTGGAGAGTATAGGAATTAAAAAAAATAAGAATATATTTTACAGAGTGGATTTGTGATAGGGAAGAAAACACGAATCAGACCTGATTAGAACTATTATTAAGTACAAGCAGTAACATCCCTGTTCTTGGTGGTATGCATATGAATGTGTCTAATATGAATGCTTAATATATATAACCCAATAATGCTTTATGCATAATTTAACAATAATACTAATTGCAAAATGTATTATATAATTTCATAACAATGGCAGACCAGATCTGACATGTGTCAGATCTGTCTGCTTTATATCAGCTACTTAATATATTAATAATTAAGGTTGAAAGCAGTAGTAGTATTAATGATTTATAAAAAAGTAATCAGCAAAGACATTAATAATTGGTAATACAATTATATATACACATATATAAAGATGTCTTGATTAGAAAAATAATAATATAAATGTAGTTAGTAATATAATAGTTATAAATATAGATATTATTATAATAATTATAATATCTTTTAGAAACTAATCTGCAGTAATGCATAATAATTTATACAATCAGTAGTTAATAAATATGTAAATGATATATAATGAATCAAAGTAAAATTAACTATCTAGTATGATAGAGTTAATTATCTGTTGGGGTAGATGAACCATTTACTTATTACCAAGCTGATCGATTGAACTATGGAATATTACCATTTCAATTCATATTAAGTTAGATTTGTCTCTTAATCAATTAGTTCAAGTCATAAGTATATTGAGATGGATTGATTATGGTGAAAACAAGCCTAGACCTAGTAGGGGACATTACAAACTTGGAACCCCTAGCATTGGAAGCAAGGGAAGTAGGGGAAGCAGAGCCGATTGTACAAGCAAAAGAGGCAATTTCCACAATAGAGCCAATGTCTGAGATCATGGCTAATCAGCTAGAGGAGTCCCAAGAGGAGGTCAGAAGCGTATCTTAATCAAGAGTTAACCTAATAAATAAATTGGGGTAAAACATTAAACAAGATAATTATGGTGCCCCGCCCATGGCCTTGAGTGCTCATACAGACTAAGGATGGGAGTGAGAAGTCTTGGGCGTCCTAGGGGCGTTGATTTGGCACGATTGAACTTCCTTGTCTTCATGAAATGATTGTTCGGTTTTGCATGAGTTGTCAAATGGGGGTTCAGGCCTAGAGAGGCTAGCCAAGATAACCCATGTTGAGGCCATGTGATGACACTCCTTCCTATCTGTACCTTAGAACCCTATCCTACATGGTTGTGTATAGAAGCCTCTGGTCAAACCTTGTTGTGTGTCTTATCTATCCATGTGTATACCATATGTCTTTCTTGGATGATGGTGTTGTTGACCTAGTTGCTTGTGTGAGTGGGGCCTTGTGTCTATCTCTTGAGCACAATGGGGTGGACCTAATGATTCCACATGGTCGAGTGGTTGTTGCCAACCTCCATTGGGGACTGATGGACTTCTTCATGTGCGTTGGTTGGATCTTGTTATCTACCTGTCAATACCTCTTTATTCATGATGCAAATTATTCAATTATTGTAATAGTAGATGATATGTATTATTGGAATCATTGTAATTGTATCATTATTATGGTATTTCGAACACTCCTTAGGGAGATTGACGTAATGTAAATGAATGTAATTGAAAAGCAATGTAATTCTAGAGTAGTGTTTAAGTGGTTTGGTGTTCGTACCGACTGCTCTTATGTGGATGGATGATCTATCATTTCTTCCTTTGAAAGGTTATCATAAGAACACTTAGCTTGGTGCTTAAAATGAACCTAGTGATATGATATACTTATAAGGTACTGAGAGGGGTGGTGAACCAGTGCAAGCAAAAACAATATGAATTTGATCACCAACTTAAACAACTTAAAACTTAACAAGCATAAGAGGAATATCACCACATAAGCTAATGCCCAATAAAACAATTTCCACATAACACAAGAGATTTATACGTGGAAACCCAAAAGGGAAAAACCACGGTGGGAGTTAATACCCACAAGATTCACTATCTGCAGAATAGAAATCTTGACCGGTTAAGGTCTTACAAATATGCCCGGTTAGGAGAAGACCCTATTAGGAGTCACCCGATTAAGGGATTTAATATGATGAGCCCTGGTAGGAGCTTTGCCTTGTTAGGATCAACCTCACAAGAGGATTTAAGACTCTGATATAGAGCTACCCTGTTAGGGGATTTACAAATTAAGGTCTGTCAGGACCTATCCGGTTAGAGGATTTTACTGTTGCAAACTGTTAGGAAAACAACAGTCAAATGATCTTCATGTAACACCTCAGTGTCTGATAAGATCCACCTCAGATCCTCAAAACTTCAACAACACATCAATACAAAGCTTCACTAATCACCGCACAATCGGAATCTCAATATTCGCCTTCGATCTCATACATGCATTCATAACTCATCACACTTTTTATAGACATCAACTTAGTCGGCTAACAACCTTGGAACAATTTCCTAGGTTCAATGAATCTAGACAAACTAACATTGCACACCGAACTTATGTCGGCCACCAACATAAGAAATCAAAAACAAGACAAAACATGTGCCGGTTTACCGATTTAAGTGACCTTATCACTACCGGTTAAGTGTTCATCAGAATGCATGCTCTGTAAATCAAATCTCGCTTGTCCGGTTGAATCTGGCAATGCGGTCATGAACATAGTTCCAAATACCTGTCTCCATCATTGCTTTAAAACCGCATCATCCAACCCTTCATCAATTGCCTATACCGGTTGCATGAATGCAACTCAGTCTTTGTTTACCGGTTGAAGTCTTAATTACCGGTTCTCTGTAAAACTGTCTTCTGTACCTGTTATACCTTACCAGTTGGCTTCCAAGACTTAGATGACTACAAAAACATTGTTTCTATCAATGACGACACAAGACTTAGTCATCAAACATGAATCTCAATCTCTTCATCACATTCACCAATAGTCTTTACCGGTTCAGTCAAATGCCAACATGATAGATGTGGATGTTCTTCTATATGTAATGTTATAGTTTATTAATTTATGGTTTAAGAATCTGAGATCTTGTTTAGGAGCGTTGCATAAGTAGTGACGTTAGGGAAACCACAGAGGACTTAGTCTATGTGAATGTTTATCTTCTACTTGCATTTGTAATAGTTAATTCCATGATGAGTTTATGAATAAAATGCGTTTTGTTTTGAAATAAAATTATTGCTATGTTATTTCCGTTAGTTGTTATTAGTCCTATGGGGTTCCTTAGTGGGGCATTACAAGTTATGACAATCTCTCCCCTTGGAAATGCTTGCCCACCAGCAACCTTAGATTAGGACATTGACATCAAGGTCCCAAATAAGCCTGTAGAATGCCCCAACACAAATTCCTTGCTTCATATTGTCATTACTGAAATTAAAAAAGTTTGTCAACCTCCATCATACCATGAAGCAATCCACCTTCATGCAATCTATCTCCCATAGTAATTCTCGAGTCCCAAGTTTTATGATTGTCTTCAATCTCGTCACAGCATTAGTGAAGAACTTTATTCAACTAAATGAGCGGGCTGTCATGAGTTGCACTAGCTTCAGCTTCAAACAAAGGGTTATTAACAAGCTGAAAGTTATCGTTGTTTCCAAAACCAAACGTATCTTTTTCCAAACTTTCATTATCTAATTTCTCCAGACAACTTTTTGAGGTCATAGGTCACATCCATGTTGTCCGATTCCTTAATCTCATCATTTGTTCCCTTGTCTCTTAGCTCCTTGAAGTGTTTAGTTACTATATCTTGATTTTTTGTTCTTGTAATACCGGCTGACCATACATTAATTCAACTTTCCTCTATAAACCTAAGGCCTCGTGACCGTTAGCTCCCAATCTCTTCAAACTTGCTTCCTTTAGCCGGTCATCCTCCAACTCCTTCAATGTTATTGGTTGAGATTCTTGACTAGGTAAGCATGCATGCGCAATTCTTGAAACAATAATTGAATCGCAATTCTCAGTTTGGAAACTCATCTCTTCTTCGTCTAAGCATCCATGCCTTTTCTTGACTTCTTGCAAGTTCTTTCTTGCTTGAGAAGCTATGATCTTGGCATGTTTAGCTTTCTCATTTCACCATTCACACAGTCAAAGAGTCCTCTCCACATCTTCAGCACTATCCATTAGTTTCCCTGGTTCTTCACTTGCCATTGCTTCCTCAAAGATTATCCTCATCTGCATGTCTTTATCATCTTCTAAATTTTGTGTTTTTATTGACTCTTTTCTTTCCATTCTCTCTTCTATGATGCATAACTACCTTTTCCCATCTTTCAATGCCACGGTTCTTTGTTTATTTCCCTCAAAGTGATTAGAGATGTTGCATAATGCATCTTCCAATTCACTTTCATTTGAAAGATCACTCCTCTCATCCATAATCATTGACTTATTAATGGATACCATGTACTCTTCAAGAGGTGAAGAAGAATTATGATCAACATCCTTATCTCTAAGTAGCTTCAAATAAATTGATTTATGATCACTAGATTAAATCCCTTCTAAGTCATTCTCAAGGAATGATCCTCGAGATGCAGTAAGAGCAATCTCAAGTTCAAAAGGAACTTCACATGCATTTTTCTTTATAGGATCCTTTTGATAGTCAAACCAAAAGCCTCATGTATCATTGAAATTAAAGAAGTCAGATGTGATGCCATTATCATATTTAGTTTGCTCCTCATGCATCAACTCCTCATTAGTGGCAGCCTCATGACCCTCATCAATCCAAGGACCCATTTAATTTGTGATAGAAGAAACCTATGAAGATTCATTTTCCTTCTTATGAACAATTTCCACGTCTTGTATTTCCTTGCATTCATTTTCTGTATGTACAACTAAAGGAACTTCCTCCCATTCATTTTGTGAATTGACTTTCTCTTGCTCTTCTTTATTCAAGTGAGGTTTTACGTTTTCCTCACACTGTGTGAATGAATCATGAAACAAAGTATACGCGAACGAAGAGAGAGTCCATTTTTGTTTCCAAATAGTCCATAGCATCATAGCATGGACATGATGGATTGAGAGCCAATATCGGTCTCTTTGATAGTGAGAACCATAATATCTTTCATGGCTGCAAAAGCATCTTTATCAAGTGCATCTTTGATGTGTCAAAGAAATGATGGAACATGTTGTAGATCCGGCCTTGCAACCCTAAGTCCACAATATGGTTACTCATCCTGATTTTCAGAAATATCTTCAAAATGGTCACCCTTCTTGAGTAATGTGTACTATTGATGTCATCTAGCTCGTTGAAACTATCTATAATCAGGTGCAATACTTCTTTCGTCATCATAAGGAACTAAAGGTACCAAAACTCTCATTACCTTACTTAAACAAGAGGTAACCAACAATTTGATCTCCTCATCATGATGCCTCAACCATTTGTGTTGTTTCAAGGTGGTCATTGTAGGAGTTAAGGCTATATCTAACAATTCAGAGGATGTCTCCTCAATGTGTATCAAACATTATTCTACCAATTTAAGCATGCACAAGGTATCATCCCTTGATTGTAATTAAGTGCTAAGCTTGTTGCCTGCTTCATATGGTGATCTTGCCAATGGTTTGATTTCTTTTGTTGCCATGACTAATCAAGTTTTCCGACATTTACCCAAAGGCTGGCAGGTTCACTAGCTTTGATACCACTTGTAATGTCCCTTGTGAACATCTTAGGAATTTTTCAACTATTGAGTGAATTATAATTATAGGTTTTGAGGTCTTACTTAGGATTGTATAGTTAGGGGTTGTTGTGAAGGTTTTCTACAATACTTGGATACTTCAAGAGTGACTCTAATTAGAAAAAAAAGTGCCAAATCAATGATTCATCAAACCATTAGACGTTGATATAACAAAACTTACATAAGAAAAATCTAATTTAAATAATAATATTTAGTTCCCAAGAGAAGTATCGTTTGATCTCTATTGTAGATTCCAAATGCCAATCAAGAAGAGAGTCAGTTGAGACTACTCACAACTGAATAAGAGGCCCGCCAAATGGTGAAGATTATGGCAGACTGGGTTCCTAAATTGTATACGAAATAATGGAATTTCTGATCTTTATATGGATCTTATCACCGTTTCTGGATGATAGCTTATGATCATGCGGTTTGAGCAATATAGATCCGATTGTATGAGAATAGTAATTGTATATGAATCGCCCTTCTTGGATTATATCTTCACAATCATGTGATCTTGACACTATCTATGATCCTTAGCCTTGTAATTGGGTGGGCAATTGCCACCTTTACTCGGCTGCTCTATGGCTCTCCTTGAGCGTTGTAAATTTGAAGTGATGATGTATAAGAAAAACAAGTCTAGCTCTGTTCTTAAGAATCCACAATCCTCCTCTTATATCCCACAAAGCGGCATGATGTGATAGTTTTATCTCCCATGGCAATCATGTCTTCCACCTAATTAGGTCTTTTGCTAACAGCATCATTAAGAACTAATTAACTTTGATCGATCTGACTTCTCCCTTCTTGATCAGCAATAGCCTTCATCTTAATTATTTAATGTGTGATGTCCTCAAATTGCCAAGCCTTAAGACGATAGCCTTCTTCTTCGCCGATTTCCTTAAGCAATCAAATGGAGTTATCGCAGTCTCCCCTCCTTGGAATTGCTTGCCCACAAGCAACCTTAGATTAGGATGTTATAGAAAGGTCCCAAATAAGCCTGTAAAATTCCCCAACACATATTCGTTGCTTCACATTGTTGTTACTAAATTTACTAAGTTTATCAACCTCCATCATACTATGAAGCAATCCACCTTCATGCAATCTATCTCCCATAGTGATTCTTGGGTCCCAAGTTCTATGAGTGTTGTCAATCTCATCACAGCATTCGTGAAGAACATCTTTATTTAACTCAAAGAGTAGGTTGTCATTAGTTGCATTAACTTCAACTTCAAACAAAGGGTTATTAACAAGCTGAAAGTTATCGTTGTTTCCAAACCAAACTTGTCTTTTTCCAAGATTTCATTGTCAGATTTCTCTAGACAATGTTTCGAGTAATAGGTCACATCTATGTTGTCCAATTCCTTATTCTTGTCATTTCTTTCTTTGTCTCTTGGCTCCTTGACGTGTTTAGTTACTAAATCTTGATAATCTGTTTCTTGTAATGCTGGTTGACCATATATTGATTTAACTTTCCTTTGTTGTATAAACCTAAGGTCTCATGACTACTAGTTGCCAATCTCTTAAAACTTGCTACCTTTGGCAGATCATCCTCCAAGACCTTCAATGCTATTGGTTGATATTTTTTACTAGGAATCACAATTCTGAGTTTGGAAACTCATCTCTTGTTTGTCTAAGCGTCCATGCCTTTGCTTGACTTTTTGCAAATTCTTTCTTGCTTGAGAAGCTATCTTCACATGTTTAGCTTTCTCATTCCACAATTTACACAGTCATAGAGTTCTCTCCACATCTTCAGCACTATCCATTAGTTTCCCTGGTTCTTTGCTTGCCATTGCTTGCTCAAAGATTATCCTCATCTGCATGCCTTTATCATCTTCTAAATTTTGTATTTTTATTGACTCTTTTCTTTCCATTCTCTCTTCTATGATGCATAACTGCCTTTTCCCATCTTTCAATGCAATGGTTCTTTGTTTGTTTCACTCAAAGTGATTAGAGATGTCACATAATGCATCTTCAAATTCACTTTCATTTGAAAGATCACTCCTCTCATCCATAATCATTGACTTATCAGTGGATACCGCGTACTCTTCAAGAGGTGAAGAAGAATCATGATCAACATCCTTATCCCTAAGTAGCTTCAATAATCAGATTTATGATCACTAGATTCAATCCCTTCTATGTCATTCTCAATGCATGATCCTTGAGATGGAGTAAGAGCAATCTCAGGTATAAAAGGGATTTCACCTGCATTTTTCTTTATAGGATCCTTTTGATAGTCAAACCAAAAGCCTCACGTATCATTGAAATGAAAGAAGTCAGATGTGATGCCATTATCATTTTTGTGTGCTCCTCATGTATCAACTCCTCATTAGAGGCTGTCTCATGACCCTCATGAAACCAAGTACCCATTTTATTTGTGATAGAAGAAACATATGAAGATTCATCTTCCTGCTTATGAACAATTTCCATGTCTTGTATTTCCTTGCATTCATTTTCTGTATGTACAACTAAAGGAACTTCCTCGCATTCATTTTCTATATTGACTTTCTCTTGCTCTTCTTTATTCAAGTGAGTTTTTAATTTTTCTTCACATTGTGGAACAATGCATACGCGAACGAAGAGAGAGTCCATTCTTGTTTCCAAACTATCCATAGCATAGACATGATGGGTCAGAAGCTAATATCACTCTCTTTCATAGTGAGAACCATAATATCTTTCATGGCTGCAAAAACATCTTTATCATGTGCATCTTTGATCGTGTCAAAGAAATGATGGAACATGTTGTAGATCAAGACTTAAAACCCTAAGTCCACAATATGGTTACTCATCCTGATTTCAGCAAATATCTTCAATATGGTCACCCTTCTTGAGAAATGTGTACTATTGATGTCATCTAGATCGTTTAAATTGTCTACAATCAGGTGCAATACTTCTTTCATTGTGTCATCATCATAAGGAACTAGAGGTACCAAAACTCTCATTACCTTACTTAAACAAGAGGTAACCAACAATTTGATCTCCTCATCCTAATGCCTCAACCATATGTGTTGTTTCAAGGTGGTCACTATAGGAGTTAGGGCTATATCTAATACTTCAGAGGATGTCTCCTCCATGTGTATTAAAAATTCTTCTAACAATTTAAGCATGTTCAAGCTATCATCCCTTGATTGCAATTGAGAGCTAAGCTTGTTGCTTGCTTTATATAGTGATGTTGCCAATTTTTTGATATCTATTGTTGCCACAATTAATCAAGTTTTCTGACATTTACCCAAAGGCTGGCAAGTTCACTAACTCTGGTATTGCTTGCAATGTCCCTTGTGAACCTCTTAGGAATTTGCCAAATATTTAGTGAATTATGATTATAGTTTTTGAGGTCTATTCGTGGGGAAATGTAGTGTTTCCGTCAACACAGAATAAATTGCAACAAGTACATCCTACTCTCTCTTGCATAAGGAAATTGTGTGTGCTCTTTGACCATCCAAACAAGATAACCTCAAGGTTTCTAATGTCAAGTCTTGATTGTGCTTAGGATAACTCAAGGCTGATGTGATTTGTTGGTAATCTCAAGGTGACTTATGCATCAAACAAGCTAGTCTGCATCTAGTATGGCATTATGGTGATGATTTGCTTCTCAAATTGGGTAAATAAAGAGCAATGGGAAAGGGTTTAAAGAACCTAGCGACAATAATAGTAATGGTTGGTGTTGCGGATAAACACAAAGATGAAAAACTCTTAATCGGCAATAAATCTTTTGGCCGAAATTTTTTTTTAAATCAGGAATTGGTAAATTTATCGAACATTTGAAAATGTATAATTTATTAAAATATTCTTAAAAACACACACATATACATTAAATTTATAGAACAATTACCATAATCAACAACTTACAATTATAATTTAAAAATTGCGACCTTACTAATAATTTTTTTTAATTCATTTCCAAGTCTGGGTCTTACGACTTATATTTTTTTTAATTCACTTGTCACTGTTGAGTGTTGACTATCAGGTCTGGATCTTACGACCTCCATGCTTTGTGAGGAATAAATATGATAGACAAATTCTACTCTTACCTATCCCGTCGACTCCTGATTCAGCCAACAAATTCCTTGTTTCCTTCTACCGTCGCGTGAAGAGTCGTGCGCAGTTTTAAAAAAATCGCGAATATTATCAGACGTAAAAAAATTAAGTCACTTTTTAGGGTTTATGTAACATAAAACCAAATCGCTTTTAAACACGCAATTTTTTTACATGGATCGCAATTTAAATGCTTAAAAAGGTCGCGATTTTTTTTAAATCGCGTGCGATTTCTTCGGCGATTAAATCGTCTATGCTTATGAATTGCAAAAAATCGCAATTTAAACGATTTTATTGCGATTTTTCATCTATGGATAGACGGACTTCACAAAAAACTAGCTCCTTCTTAGCATGAGATAAACTCAAAACTTCACAAGAACAGTGCAATCTCCACAAGGAAATAAATGGATTTTCAAACCATGAACATGCACCAAGTACCCAAATTTGGTGCAACTTAGATGAACATTCACAGTTGAACTAACAGCAATAAAGGGGCCTCAAACCAACCATGCACAACAACCCACAGTCAACAAGCCTCCAATGGTATGAACCAAAGATCTATTAGATATCCTCACACTTCACCATTCAAATCACCGAACACTAACTTGGTGAAAAGAAACCAAGCAAACAAGTTAGGACAAATGGCAAAACACCATGCTTCAATATTTTATTCATCTACTCCAACTACCATTACAACAATTTTTGTCCAACAATTCCTACTCTACTCCAATTCTATTTCTAACTATTGCTACTTATCTCTACTTTCTAACTTCTAACCTCTAAATTCTAACCCTCTAGCCCCTTACAATGAGAGAGACACTAGCCTTTTATAGATTTTACATTTTGAATCAATGGTCAAGATTCAATTCATCAATGGCCTAGATCTGCCTTCTAGAAATCCTGACGGCCTTTAGTTAATGGCCCCAACAACTTCCAACCACCTTTCTAGCTACCTTCAACTGTTTTCAATTAATCCCACTAGAAGACAAAAGTTTGTGGGGCTCAAGACACAAAAAGACAAATTTGATAGCTGGGTGAACAATTACTTTTTGGCCCCTTTGAATTGCATTAAAGTAGGCCCCAAAAGTAGTCATTTTACAGTATAACAATCCCCTTTTTACAATAAATCATTTTCTATCTCAAACCTCGTTGTTCATTCTCTATTTTTGCATGTCTTCTGGGGTCTTTTGTGTTTGTCAATGCCTTCTAGAGTCTTGGAAATACAATCATTTGGCCTTATGCACTGTGGTAATGGTCTTTAGCCCCATGCTTTGTCTTTGGCTCTGCAGCATGCTCTTCATTGGCACTGCTCTGTGATCATAACTTTGATCTTGCGCATTGCATCTTCATCCTTTGGCTTGATCACAATCACATCTTAAATCCGTGCATTGGGTTTCCTCTTGTTGCCTTGTTGGTAGCCTCCATCTCCTCGATCTTTTCATCCTTCGGGCTTTCTACGAGTGTCATACATCCTGCATGGACAAGAATTCAAGGATCAATCACATTTGCCCTTAGCCATCCACATTACCCTCACATTCATTCCCTGAAGGAACTCAAATTATTTTCCCCCTTGTGATGTAACATTTGAACATTACTTTGTGATCATGTCTAAGAGGGTCCTTTTGGCCTTGAGAAAGTGACCCAGGAAGAGCCAAGGATCAAACTTGGCACAAGGAAGTCCTTCAAGAATAAGACCAAATCAGATTTTGCATGGCCATACCAAATTTGGAAGGTTTGGTGGAAGTTCAATCTAAACCTGGGGGTTTGGAAGAAGTTTAGGAATAAGGACTATTCCAAAATTTTATGCAAGCCTCAAACTTTGTGAGAGAAAACCTCAACTTAGGCCTGAAACTCAGCAAAAGGAAGCCCTTTAGGATTAAGACCAATCTGATTTTAGTGAAAATGTCGAATTTCGCAGTGAAAGATGGAATTTCGGTGAAAACTTCGGACTTTGGAAGGTAATTTTGATTAAGGCTAAATCTAAAATTCAATGATAACACCAAACTTGGGAACTTTGGGTGGAAGTTCAGTGTTAGGACACTTTTTTGGAATAAGGAGCATTTTTTGGTTTTAGCTCTAAAACACTGAACTTCTGGGCTGCATGTGCTCAAACCTCTCTTAGGATTGCTTTGACTTACGCTAAACCTGAAGTGCCATACAGAACCTCAGTTTGTAGGCTTGGATTTGACCCTATCCTACAAAGTGGAGGGTGGAACTTCAGTCCTAACTTCAGGATTAGGACACCCTTTTGAAACAATAACAATTCCTTATTTCATTGTCATCACCAAATTTGGTGAGAATATGCAAACTTTGGATCTAACTTTGGCCTTAGGAAGCTTTTCTGAAATAAGGCCTGTTCTGATTTGGTCTTCAAATGCCGAACTTTGCTTGTAAAAGATGAACTTCAGTATAAACTTCGGAGGTTGGAAGAAGTTTTGGAAAATTTCGTATCCTTTTTGCCTACAGGTACCAAACTTTGAAGAGGTTGGATGAAATTCGGCCAAAACTTCGGCATTTGGAAACACTTTAGGATTGGCACTTATCTAACTTTTAACGCTACAACCAAACTTTAGGATGGAACTTTAAGTTTTAGGGGAAAAGTTCAGTGAAAGGAAAACATCTAAGAAGAAGCTTTAATCTGACTTTTGAGCTCAAACACTGAATTTTGAGCTGCAACTCATGTTTCAAGGAACTCATACATTGTTTGTAATTCATTCTCCTTGGCCCCTAGACCTCCAAGAAAATAGATCTGATACTTTTTATGAATCATGCTTGTCCCTACTTTCCATGCTACCACCGAGTTGTGAAGGGAAATCCTAAAATTCAGTCCCAAGGGTGGGCTGGCCTACATTTTGTTTTGTTCTATGTCTCCTCATGGATCAAGTTTGGCCCTTGGACTATCCTTTCATGTTAGAGCTTCACCCTATGTTCTCCATGCTTGGACTTGAGTCTCTGATGCATTTGTGCATTTCTAAGCCCTCTCTCATGCTAGCAAGGTTAAAAACAAAAGGGGAGGGGGTCCTTGTCTGAGATCGGGAGTGTGTGCACAGCACAACAAGGTCTTGCTTAGGATTGTAAAGTTAGGGGTTGATGTGAAGGTTTTCTAAAATACTTGGATACTTCAAGAGTGGCTCTAATTAGATAAACAAGTGCCAAAGCAATAAGTCATCAAACCATTAGACGTTAATATAACTAAACTTACGTAAGAAAAATCTGATATAAATATTAATATTTAGTTCCCAAGAGAAGTCTCATCTGATCTCTGTTATAGATTCTGATTGCCAGTCAAGAAGAGAGTTGGTTGGGACTCCTCACAGTTGAATAAGAGGCCTGCCGAATGGTGAATATTATGGCCGACTAGGTTCCTGAATTCTATACGAAATAATAGAATTTCTAATCTTCATATGGATCTTATCACCATTTCTGAATGCTATCTTATGATCATGCGATTTGAGCCTTGTAGATCTGATTGTATGAGAATAGTAATTGTATATGAATCGCTCTTGCTGGATTATATCTTTGCAATCATGCGATCTTGACGCTATCTCTGATCCTTACACTCTTGGTTCATGAGTCTTAGCCTTGTAATCAGGTGGGCAATTACAACCTTTACTTGGCTGCTCTATGGCTCTCCTTGAATGCTCCAAATCTGAAGTGAAGATATATAAAAAAACAAGTCTACCTCCTTTCTTAAAAATCCATGATCCTCCTCTTATATCCCACAAAGGGGCATGATGTGAGGAGTTGTATCTCCCACAGCCATGTCTTTTGTAAACAACTTAATTAATCATGTCTTCCACCCAATCAGGTTATTTCCTTCAGTTTTGTATAGTTTTTAGTTAGGTCTTGAGATTTTCTGGTTCTGAAATTTGTAATCCTATGGGTTACTAAGGGTTTAGCCTCGGCATTCTTTGACCTAAAGGCCAAATCTTTTTTTAAATGTTCTTCAAATTATATCATGGGCGAGGGTCCTGTTGATGTGTTTTTTAGCACAATCGAACACAAAATAAAATACGAAAAGTATTCTATCCTCTCTTGATCAAAATCTTCTTGGATGCTGAATTATATGATCAACCAAGACGACTCCAAGGTTTGTATAGTCAGGTCATGACATGTAGATAGCTCAATTGGTTGATGTGATTGTTGGTAATCCAAGGGGCCTTACATATATGTTTCTTAAGAGATATTACTTAATTTCAAGGAATGCTATTAGAATGATTTTTTAATATGGCTCTCTTACCATTACTACTACTAGATGTTTGATAAAAAATGCAAAAGTTGAAGGGTTTGAGGGGTACTAAACTACTTCTAAGAATGCAAGGGCGAAGGACAATTCCAATGAAACTCTATTAGTCTTTGCCTTGACATACAAGAACTCCACAAAGGCTAATGCAATCTTCTAAGGAAATTAAATAATTTTCAAATTACTACCAAACATAAACACCATCATTTGAATGCATATCAATGATTGAATACTAATTGAACTTAAGCTCATTTAAGAATTCCAGTTGACCACACAAGGCAAATTTACAATCAGCAAATCACTAGTGGTATGGCTATATGAGTTTCACCATGAATCATACACAACGCTCTATCATTCAACTTAGATACTTAAACAAATTTAAAGCTTCAATTGAGAAGATGAATAACCATGCAAATGCTCCAAATATTGAATAGAAAACGCCACACTTCAATGTCTTTATTAATCCAGCAGCAAAATAGCAACAATTCTTCAAGTCTCTCTTCTTGGTTACAAATGAAAAAATGGCAGCTTTTATAGAGCTCCAAAATATGTAATATCCCGGATATTTTTTGTTTTGTTTTTTTAAGACCAATAAGAATCATCAACCAACATATACCCTTTAAGGTTAGAAAGCATAAACTCAAAGCTTGCTGAAAAAGCAACCCTTCCACTTTCTGACCACCAAGTGCCCAATGTGAGAAGGTGGGAGCATACGGTGAAGAGGGGATCGTTAGATCACAAATCTATTGAACTGATAAAGTAAATACAATACCGGGCGGCAAGCCAGCCCCTTCCGCTTATCCAGCGGGAAAGCAAGAGACTTGGCGGTGAACCAGCCAAGAGAACCATACAACAAACACAAATCACTCAACCGCAGTATTTCAGCAGGAGGACTGAATTACAAATACTCAACTCGGCCGCTTATGCAGCGGGAGGACCATTACAACCAATCATCACTCCACCGCTTATGCAGCGGGAGGACTGAATTACAATTTAACTAATGTAGGCGGCAAGCCAGCCTCTTCCACTTTTTAGCGGGATGAGAGATTACAAGCCAGAATGGGTTAGTAATACTACTACTTAACCTTACAATAACAGAGATAGTGAGAGTAGAAGAATAATATTGAACATAAAAGATAATAAGCATGAAACTCGGCTAACATCAAAACTGCAGGCTAGAAATGCATAACCAGTAGCCTATAAGCCCACTAAATCACTCATATCTCTCTCAATACTCACCCAATTCACCCAAAATCAAACCCAAACCAACACTAGACCAATAGCAATGAAGACAAACCAGAAGTACGCTATCAAACACCCTCATTTATTTGGCATGCATCCCAATGCACCTTCTAAAACCCACGCCTAACCAGATAATTTCGATTTGCAATATTAAATTCCATACTCAATGCAAAGTGCTAGAAACTTACAGTATGACTCGCCAGTAGCAGGAAGGATGAATGAACCGGTACCCAGAATGACCAGACACTCAAGCAAAGAGGTGTGATCAAAAATGTGCTTCAGCCACAGGTAAACCAACAACTCCAAAAATTGCTCCAAACACCAAAAGGACTAAGATATGCACTGAAAGTATGGTAGATTACAGCACACAGCTAGGTACTATATTTCAAGTACGAAACTGGAAAGCACTAGGGAGCCGCACTCCGAAGCCTCAAAGTTCTAATGCCAATCCGGCAGCATAACAATGCAAATTTTCAAGATGTCCAAAATGAGAGCCCAAGGCTCATATTTATAACTCCATGCCTTCCCAAATGCAAATGCAAATGGCGCCAACTTCTCTCAAATTCAATTTCATTTCACCTTATGTCTCCCCACTAACTTGGCGCCCACTTACCTTTCCTAGGTAAGTTCGAACTTCCTCATGGTGGCATCATTTTTGCAATAAAAAACATTAGGCCAAAGATGTTTTAATCCTCTAAATGGCCACCACAAATTCGCCCTCTAACTTAGGAGATAATCAAATGAATATTACTTAATTAATTTTTCCCTAAGTCATCTCCACAATTAATCAGTAACTGCAAATATTTAAATTTTAAACCTTTGACAAGGATATAATATTTAATTAAATTACTTATGACTCCCATACTGATCATTAACAGAAACCAGGATGAAGCGGAGAGAAGAA
Source organism: Cryptomeria japonica (assembly GCF_030272615.1). Classification (NCBI taxonomy): domain Eukaryota; kingdom Viridiplantae; phylum Streptophyta; class Pinopsida; order Cupressales; family Cupressaceae; genus Cryptomeria; species Cryptomeria japonica. The sequence continues at coordinate 168,530,117 of NC_081410.1, read as the reverse complement.
GACCAAAGAACTGCTGCAAGACCAAGACCCTGTCCACTGCCAAAAATAGAAATACTCCATACTGCCACTTACTAAAAATAGTTAGTCATGAACTACTGCTCCGAAAAGCATGATCTTCGCACCCAATGACTGAGCATGGAAAGCTCAATAGGACAGTATCATCAAAACAGCCAACCCCCAACTTACTAAAAATAGTAAGTTCTCGCCTCATCAATGTTTGAAACCATAATTCTTCATTCCACAGCCTACGGGTCTCAGGAATAGGCCAATGGACCACTAAAAGTACATCATCAAGAAGGGGACATTACAAAATAATGAAGGGCAAAGATTATTCTAAAATCAAAGGCCAAGATTAAATCACTTAAGCCCTAATTAGGGTTTCCAACAAAATTACTAAATACTAGGCAATAAAAGTGGAGCATTATCTTCATCACGAGCAACGAAGAGCAATAACCAATGAGAAATTTAGATGACAACTAATCATCCAACAAACTGTCTTCTAGAACCTTGTTTCCCTTATCCCTTTCTCTGATTCCGTATGTAATGAATCTGGTCATGATTAACTCAAGTTCTTCAGTGGCAACACTTGGCAAGGCATCTAACTGCAGATCTACCACGTCCAACTAATCAATACAGGCTTCAAGAGTTTTCTCCCACTTTGTCTTCTTTGGAGATAATTCATGAAGATCCTGAATGAAAGAATATCGTTCAACTGGCTTTCTTGAACAGATTCCAACCTTTGGAAGTGGACACCTCTCACCTTCTTCTTTAACTCTTCAAAATCCAAACAATCTTCTTCATTCATCTCTTGTCCTAACAACTCCTCCAATGATACAAGGATCTTTGATTGAATCCCTTTAACTAATTCTTCTATCCTTTCACATTCTCCCTTCACCCTATCAAGTGTTGTCTTTATCATCATCAAAGAGCTATGCCAACGATGGACGTCATAAATGTTACCTTCTTCAATTACACCCTCTTGTGCCAATATTTGAGTAGGAATACATCGCAGTACTTTAAGACGAGCAATCATCTTATCTTGTGCCATCAAGAAATCCTCCCACTGATTTTCCATGCTTTGAAGCCTTCCTCTGAACAATACACCTCATCATATATTCTTACCACCTCTTGTAGAAATCCTTCTACTTGCTTTGAGATGTTTTGTATCCATTTCTTCAATCCTTTGTTCGAACTTCTCATTGCCTCAAGGCTCTTTAATGACTCTTATGTGATGGAAGGAGGTGGAACAAATTTTTCATCTTCCTATCTGATTGGCTTTATTAGTCATCGTATGTATTCCTTCAATCTTGCATTCTCTGTTTCCAACTTATCCTTCTTTTCTTCTACTCTACAGAGCCTTTGTTGGATCGGCGTGACAGTATCATCCAATTCTTGAAATTCTTGTTCTTTAGTTGTGTCCAAGGTCAATTGTTTTTACCTCATAGTCCATGGCAGTAATTTCATCCCTTGGCTTGTCAACAGTGGGGACTACTACTTGTAACATGCGTGACCCTGAATCATCTTTGGAGATGTGGGGGAACTTCTTCGCCTTCTTCTGTTCCTTGGCCTGATTGATCCTTGCAAAAAAATCATCTATATCTCCAATAGGTTGAACTTCTACAACTGTTTTCTTCTTCATTCTCTCTTTTAGCCAATCGGGAACTATAGACAACTCCATCCCCTCTTCCAATCTGCTATCTCCATTGATTCCTTTCAAGGCTAAAATGACAACTTCATCTTGTTTCTCACTTGTGTTTTGGTTATGATCTCCTAGATCCTCTATCATGATTGTCCTTTCTTCTTCCAAGCAATTCTGAATTGGTGATGTCTTGTCTTGAAATAATGTATGTTGTTCTATTCTCTGCTCATTCCTTAAGTTGCCCTCTTCTACTAAAGTTTGATTCATTCCTAACTCTCCCACTAAGGCAGTACTTGTGATTGAGGAGGTAGTGTTTGTCTTTGACTTCTTCCGCCGAGATTCAGCACTGGCAACTTCCTTTCTGATGCTTGTATTCTTCCTTTTCTTGGAGACTTGACCTTCTCCTTCACTATTTAGTATTTACTTCTTCATTGCTCTTCATTGCTTCATCTTCTTCAGAAGAAGAATCATCTTCGTCCATCTGGCCGTATGTAAGTGATATCCCTTGACCTCTCAAGTTGTTGATTTGTTGATCAACCCACAAACCCACCATCTTCAATTATCTAACACATCCTTCATTAATGTTTTGATATCAGTGAGCTCAGGCTGTGACCCACTAGGTGTTAAGATAGGTTTATCCTTTTCTTGTTCATATTGTGGTGATACCTGCTCTCCCTCATCTTCGACTTGATCTGGGATTGGAAAGATGTTACACTTTTTAATGAAATCAATTGACATCTTGGACCACATCTTTTTCTAACCTCTAACTTATCTATAAGGTTTTCCCAATAATCTTCCATATCAATTCTATGTTTATACTTTTTCCTTCCAATGGTAGGTATCTTATTGTAAGGATCAAAGTATGATCTTTGTTTGTACACAACAAGTTGATAGAACTCTAACTCTATGTATGTTGTCTCGGCGGCTTGAGTTAAATAACATGTCTCTACCAATTTACCAATTGAGATAGGGTATGAAATTCCTTGCCTTTGCTCTTCTTTTTGGATAAAATCAAACTCTGTTAGTTGCCTTACTACCTCAAGTAGTACCATCCTATCAGTGGGATATCGTGGGAGACGATATGGATGATATGAACACCCTTGAATCCTGATGTATGAGAAAGTGAGAAATTGGATAAACCACGAACCAACACCATAGATCCTTTTGATAATCTTGTGTGTAGTCCTCCTTGCAATAATTGAGTAAGATACATTGTGAATACATCATTGACTCTCCTGAAGTGTTGCTTCTCATGTAGTCGTAGCTGAGGATAGCAGTCATAAACCTTGAGTTGTCCCTTCTTAATACCTACCTCTCCCTTGCATATCAATCCTTTATACCTTATGTGTCTAGCCAATGCATACACCACATAAGAACTCATGTAATATGTTCTTGTTCTTTCCAATTCTCCCAATTGGGTGTCTAAGTTGTCACTAATCAACTTGGCCCAATTTATCATTTTCAAGCCTAGAAAGACCTCTTCCACAAAACAAAACATCCATATTTCAAATACTACTCCTTGTGGACATCCCATGATCCTATTCAACAAAACCACCATATCATCATATTCTTCTTTGAAATCAGAGTATACAAACTTCTTTCGTATTTTGGATTGTGGTTTCTTTGGTCCATTTATCCAATCTGAAGTAATAAGGTCCATACATCTTCTGGATGCTTTCTCACGAAAGGCTTTTGATTCTTGTTTAGTCAATTCAACCATCCCATCATAGTGAGGGATACCAAATGTTTCTCTGATTGCTTCTTTTGCGAGGTTTACTAAGACCATTCCATTGGGTGCCACTATCGTCCTTTCTTTGGGGTTGTAGTGTCTTGCACATTCCACCATCAATTCGTTACATTGGATCGCTGGTGGGAAGCCAGCAGCTTGACAGATTCCATTCTTGATCATGTTAGTTGCTATGCTAAAGGGCATTTTCTCACGTGTGCCAAACATTCTCCTCTTGAACTTGGTCAAGTCGAACTGCTCCAGGTTGGTGTCCCCAACTCTCGTCCATCTTGAAGTTATCTGAGATTCTGGATAGAAGCCTTTGAGCACTGCCTTCATTTGATCCTTTCTTGATCCTTCTCCTAACATGTTCATGTACGAATCTAGAAGTAAGAACTCAGAATGTTTCAAAGGTAAATAACAATACAGCTAAGTTCTGATTTTTATTGAGGAATATACATGCTTTCAGATTGGCAAAACAAAACTTAGAATCATTTATGTTAAGTTCTGAAATTAGCATAATAGTGCATTCAATTTATATTTCAAAACCTGAATTTTGAAACCTTGGAAGTCTGACTATTACTCAGAAAATCTGAGATATATCTCTCTTTCTTAACTTCTGGAACAATTGATTAAGCTCTACAATTCAATCTCTGAGATGGATGTATCTTTAATCAGCACTCAGAATTTGAAACGATTTAGGCTTTGGTCTTTGAACAGCCTTTTGATTCTTCTTTCCCACGAGTTGATGTTTGAAAATATTTCTCTCCAGCTGTATCCTCTTAAAGGTATTTCGTAATACTTGATTAGCTCTCTAATTTTCAGTTCTTGAGATGAATTTAATGAGTCTTTCTTTAATGCAAATTCAAAACAACTTCGTTTGATTGAGGTTGGTGAAATCTTCTCCTTAAGCAAGGTTGACAATACTTCCTAAAGCAATTGTAGATTAACCTGTTTGCTATGCGAACATAGAAGAGCAGAGGTGATTTTAATTTGAATTTGTTTCCATGTAAAAGGCTTCTCTTCCCTTACATATATACCTTGAAGTTGAAAGTTGCACCCTTTCATCTAGCATGTAAGCCGACTTTGCTAAATAAAAACACTTTTATTACTTTCTTTAATCATCAAGGAAATTGCACCTTTTGACCTTAGCCGACTTTGGCAAGTAAATTTTAAAAAAATTAAATTCAAATTCAAATCGCCTTGCATTTGTATTAGAATATTTAATTATGTTTTAGTCACCTATATTTAGTTCCTTGTTTAATGGTCATTTAGCTTTTAAGCTTTATTTAGCATTTGCTTTTTAGTTAATTAGCTTTTAAGCTTTATTTAGCGTTTAGCTTTTTAGTAGTTCACTTTAAATGACTTGTTCTTAATTTAGAACATCATCCTTGTAATCTCTTTATATACGCTTGTATATTGTTGAATAGATTATCCGATCATTGAATCATTCATTCAATTTATTTTTCATGGTATCAGAGCGGGTCGATGGGATTCTTTAAAGTTTGGCGAATTTTTTAATAAAAATTCATGGCCTTCTTTCTGCAATATTTTTCAGATTTTTTTTTTGTTTTTTATCAAAAAACGATTTTGCTTTTTTGAAAGTTTTTTGAGGGTTTCGAGGGTTTATGGTTCATGGGCGAATTTCTTTGTGCTGGGCAGCAGTTCATGTTTTTTTTAGGCTTCTCGAGATTTTCGGGCCTGCAACCAAGAGGTTTTTTTTTTGCAGATTGAAAATTTTCCTAGGGTTTTTGCAATTTTCAACTAGGGTTTTGACCCTTCATTTCAAGTTGAAATTTTATTCTGGTTACAGATTCTTGGTGGGTTTTTCAAGACCTCAACTAGGTCATCATAATATTTTTTTGGGTGCATCATTTTTTGTGCCTCAATTTTTGAGCCGTCAGATCTGCATTCTGATTTCAGATTCTTGGTGGGTTTTTCGAGAGCTTTTTTGGGTTGGTCTCATATTTTTGTGGGTGCCTCGTTTTCCATGCCTCAAATTTTGTGCCAACAAATTTGCCTTGGAATTTAAAAACAGTAAGCGAGTTTTGCTAATTCTGTGGATGTCGGGAATTTTGGTGCCGTTTATGTTGTACATCCGACCTCGGTTTCTGCCCCTTTTTTTTTTGCGTTTTTTTGGGAAAAAAATCGTCAATATTTTTTTGGTTTTTTTACAAAAAAAATCAATGGTATTTTTTTATTTTCTGCAAATTTTTATTTTTTTTTCTGATTATTTTCAGGAAAAATTTCAGGTTTTAAGTTTGCAGAAAATTTTAATTTCTAGGTTTCTTCCAAACCTCGAAATTTGCACCTTGGAATTCGTGCTAGAATTCTCCTCCAAAGGTTTCAATTTTTTCAGCAGTTGCTTCTATTCTGTTTCCGTGATGGCATCTTTGACGAGCATCATGTTGGAACACAAACAGAAGTTCAACAACTGCCACAACACCTGGAAACAGTGCATGTTCACGATATCTGAATATCGTTGCCTTGATCAGATTGATTTAGGCCCGACCTCGTCCTACAAGTCCCAGGGTTTTCACATTTTTTTTCCACAAATTGTTCGCAGGGTTTAGAAGTTTTTCCTTAAAAATTATTATCTGTCATCTGCAAAAAGCTTGCGTTGGTTTTCTGATTTTCTCCACAAAAAATCATGGGAGGGTGTTTAGTCCTAAAGGTATAGTGGTGAATAATCAATAACACAATAGTTCCAGCACGTACCAACATTCATGGAACAGAACAATTGTACATCATAACATAAATGACCAATGATAATAATTAGACCATATCTTTATTCCAATGTCCAGAATTGTCCATACATCCCCCTCCTGCCGAGGTTCCAACCAAACAATATATAGACCCGACGGTTGGCCAAGTTGCCAACCGTCACCAACTCCCAACTACCCGACGGGAACCTCTCGGCAACAGCAAAACATAAACACACATAACACACTTATAATTATTATTCGTACTAACATACGTTTTTACCCCTAACATTAGCCCCCCCAAAAACGTAGTCGTCTTCCAAACAACTCAGACAAGAGAAACTGAAATGAAAAACATAGCTAAGACCGAGAAGAGGGAGGAGGCGTCCCTGTAGTGGTCACGGTAGGAGGCTGCTATCCGGCTTGGAGTTCCAGGTTCTTTTCTGCCATTAACTGTCGTTCCCAAGCTTTCTTTACCATGTGAGCAGCTTCCAGTAGCTTTTTATCTTTTTGTTTCAGTTGTGAAGTGAGCGTCGCCACTTGGGTTGCTAATGCCTCCAAGTCACCCGTACCAGTTTTTGCTGGTACCATACCGGTTTCTGCCTCCAAGTCACCCGAACCAGTTTTTGCTAGTACCGTACTGGTTTTTGCTAGTACCGTACTGTTGGTTGAAAATTTTGTACACTTAGGGGAAATATACAAAATTGTGGTTTCAACCACAGCACACGAGTAAAAACTCTCCTAATTAAGGGAAGGCTCCCCCTATCTAACTAAAACTGAAATAAAAATAGGATGGGACAGCAGTCTTCCTTCTTTCTTCAAGAAAGACAATATCCTTTTCTCTTCACAGAAAAGGATAGCGATTGAATATGAACAGCAGTAATTACTTTCAAGTGAAATGAGAGAAAGGAAATGAAGTTTCCTGAAAGCGCAAAGACTTCCGTCACTTCCTTCGGGACGGGACAGCAATATCAAGCTCAAAGACTTGACTATTGGAAGTCCTATCTACCCTTTGCTATACTAAAATTTACAATGAATAAAAGATAACAGCTCAAAGACTGGAATAATCTATTCTTTCAACATAAAGACAAGAAATAATGCGAGCTCAAAGACTTGCTGCTATTTCTTATCAAACAATAATTTTCCTCAAGAATGGACGCAAGCTCAAAGACTTGCTATTCCTTCAAGAGAGTTTCCTATTCTAATTAATCTTCTCTACTTGCAGCTCAAAGACTTCAAATCAGATTGGACTAAGCTCCTTTAGAAACACTTTGCATAGAAGAAATAAAAAGATTCAAACTCAAACATGTAGCTCAAAGACTCAAAACTTGAGTAATCCTTCTTTATTATTCTTCCAAAACCTTCAATTCACATTCATAAGCTCAAAGACTTCTTGCTGTAAATTTGGCAGAGTTTTTGCTTGCTTTCCAAAAAGATAAAAATTACAATGGACCTCTCAAGTATTTATAGAATAGGAGCCTTGAGAAAAAGGTGGGAGGATCCTAACTAACTTGAGAGATTCTCTCAACCACCAAGACTTATTCAATAAATAACTGAGACTTCATTAACTAACTAAGAGTTACTCTAACTAACTACAGTCCTAATCGGACACAACTTGTTGTTAACTTACATGTAATTACAAAAGTACAAGTAATGTGTAACTTGCATTTTACATAAACTACTTTTACATGTATCTTGTTAAAACAAAATTACAACTAAGAAATTACAAAAAGAGAGAAGATTCAACTAAGTGCTGAAAAACACTTAAGTTGAATTTTGTGAAGACATGAATCCTTGAAACTTCAGGATGCTTGCTTGTAGTTCCTCGGGATTCGGTTCATGAGTGTTCTTAGCAACTACCATAGTCTTCACAATAGTGTCGTGGCAGCGGAGAAGCGCGGAATTGTCTTTATCCAAGATGGACTGAATCTCATGCAAGAAGGCTTGGTGTTTCATCAATGTTTGAATTGAAACTGCTGAGAATTGTTCACTTCTCCATTCACTGTGAATCCTCATCTGTAAATCTGCAAGAATCTCTTCTTCTGGAATTAGCTCTCCATCCTGACTTACTATGTTGCAAGAGACCCTTTCACAATGTGAAACAATACCTTGATAAATTTCATCCCGGAATTTCCTTGCATCGCTGATCTCTTCGATGAGGGATTTAAGAACAAGAGTTTTATTTTCCATGAGTTCCTCGAATTCCAAGTACATGACCCTGGAAGAAATGATGGCGTGATCCTGCAGGATATTGAGCTGTTGTTGGGGCATGGTACGCCAGATTGCCAGACTTTTCTCAACACTTTCCAGATTCTTTTTGAAAGTGTTAGAAGTCTGATCCAATTTCTCCTCAATCGTTTCCAGCTTAGACATTATTTGAAAAATGTCTTTTATAACTTGCACGCATTGATCATGAAGCTGATCAACCCAGGAATCCAGTGCTTGTACTTTCTGAGCAGCTCTTTCCACTCCACGAATCGATTCTTGGGAACCAGAAGAACCAATAGAGTTACTCCCTTCGGCAGCAGGTTTTGTGATTTTATGGATGGCTGTCATGAGCTGTCGATTTTCTTCTTCTAGCTTGTTTTTCTTAGCAAGAAGATCGTCACATCTTTGCACTAGTGAAGCAACAGAAAACTGGGCATCATGTTTAATAACCTCATGTGTTTGCTTGCCCAATTCTACCTTTGTAACCCTATAATCAGCAGCTGACATTTCCTCAAGTGGTTTATCCGCAATAGGTTCCACAATTTCAGCTACCTTCATCTTGTTGCTATCAACAGTTACCCTGGAAATAGTCTTCGCCTTCTTAGCAACTTTGGATCTGGACTGTTTGAGTTGCTGGTAGTCGAAGGCATCAGGTGAGATCTCTTGCTTCTTTCTTTTCGGGGTGAAGGAACTAAGCCATGGAGGCAAAGTCATCAACTCACTTCCTGTAGCAGCTGTAGGCAAAGGAGAAGCAGTTTCTGTTTGAATCACTGTGGTCACCCTGGGAGGAATATCTGTTTGAATAGCAACTATGTTTTGCTCAGTTACCAACGGACATGAAGATTGCCTCATGAATTCTTCAAAACCAGAAGTGGAAGTGTCAATTTCTGATAACTGAATGCAAATGGGAATATCTTCAGGAACTTTCAACATACTTTCTCGCTGTTGATCAGGAGAAGGCTCGTATGCTGAAATTGGAACTGCATTCTGAGGAGACTCATCAATGAGCAAATCAGGAGGAGAAAGAGGCGTCTCAATGGAAACTGGAGGAATGACCTCGTGAGGCGTGTCTCGAACTGGAGACCTAGGCGCATCATCAGATTGCTGCCCCTCTTCTGGATTATCCAGATCAACCACCTGAACATGGAACCGCGATTTCTCCTTCCCACGAGTAGTTGTTTCTTCAGGTGGAAGCACTACTGCACGACTAACTCGTAATTTGATCCTTGTGCTTGAAGATGAAGCACCCTCCTTATTATCAATCTGGATCTCAGACTTCCGTCCAAGAGGCCCTGTAGAATCATCTTCCTTCCCAACCTTGATTTTGATAAGTCTAACAGCATTGCTTTTCAACCATGCGTTAGTGTTGGCCAAGATGGGCTGAAATCTGTCAAGAATGGAGACGCACTCTTTATGTGACCATTGAATCAAAGGAAGTGGAGCTTCCTCAACCCTCCGTGAAATGTATTCAGGATCAAGTATACGCCCGTCATCAATCATCCCTTGTGGGATATCTGCCAAGTTCAAGTCAACAATTTGCTCAACAGTGAGCCTGCAGTAATCCATCTTCAGGACTTCAGCTTCTGTGCGGAGATCTGCCCAGATGTCTTCAATGCGATGAACATGTACAAAGGATTTCTTGATCTTTTCCTTCATACCTCTATAATCAAAATCAGCCCTAGGTTTGAACCTCTTAAGCTTGATTTCCTGCAATTCAACCTCCATGGCCTTAGCCTTCACAGATGTGACAAGGGAGTATCGACCAATTTTCAATGGATTTGTGCTGGAGATTCCCATTCCGACCTTGTGTCTAGCAGACTGAAGAGTATGAACAGCCATAATCTGTCTTCCCAACTCCATAAGAATTATCCTATCGGTCGGGTATCTTGGAAGCATGTATGGTTGTCCATCATAGCACCCAATCCTCATGTAGGTGAAGGTGGGAAATTGCAGGAATAAGCAGCCATACTCAGATACCTTGACCCATGCTTCATCTGACACTCGTTTATTTCGGAGATCCATGTCAAACTGACACATAAAATATCCAAAGAATGCGTCTTGGACTCTTCTGAAATGTAGTCTGCTAGGTTTCAAGGGCAGCTGGTCATAATATTCCCAAACTGGTATGAGCGAGCGATCACCCTTGGTAGAAAGACCTGGAAAGTGTCTAAGTGATGCTGCTAAATATACCAAATAAGAATTCATAAAGAAGGTCATAGTGGTAGGAACTGCTGCAAGTTGTTCGCACAAAGCATCGCTGATGATTTCACCCCATGAAATGTGATGCGACTGCCGTATGAACATGATGAATTGATACATCCATGGCTCAAAGACATTAGAGTGCTCAAGGCCTATCATTCTGCTGAGAAGAGTGATGGTGTCTCCTATCTCCCACTTGAAATCACAACGGTACAACTTTGCCCATCTTGAGAAGGAAGGACGTGGCTCATGAATCCACTTATTGATGTGGCGCTTGCAATCTTTTTCTCTTTTCACATAATACTCTGCTGCACTTTCTTTGGTGATTTCCATATAAACAGGTGCAGGAGGTATTTTGAAGACCTTCTCGATCGTATCCGCATCAAGACGAATTATGGCTTCACCATCATCATTTTTTATGACTCTTGACTCTTTGTCAAAATGATGGGCGCATGCAAGAACAAATTCAGGTTCTAGGGCAGCCACTGGGAAAGAAGACGCATGATGGATATGGCTGTCCAACAGCCACTGCAAGTTGTTATCCTGTGGATCTTCTACCCTGTGAATGAATTCCGCCATATCAACGTGCCCTATTTCTGTATCCCTGATACGATCCAATGGAGAAGATACCTGGGAAGGTGCAATCTCATTCTGGTATTTGTCATATTTGTATTTCATTTTCTTTGGAGTTGGCGATGCCGGCAAATCTGACATTGATTGCGAACCTGGAATGCTGTGATGAAGACTTAAAAGGGTTAAGGCCACATCATAATCAGCTACAAATATCATTTTTTCTTTTTTCAAATGGGTAAAACTTTGATCTCTGAATTTCACGGTTTTGTGAGAAGAAGAGGGAAGACATGTAGAAATGGGAAAATCTTGACTTTGACCAATTTCGGATCTTGGGGGAATTTTCGTAAGTATACAAGTTGGAAAGTACATACATGCAATCGGGATTTTAAAACCCGAATACAAGTATACTTGTAAATTCGAAAATGGAGAAACGGATGGAAAATGGGGTTTTGACTTGCGGGAAATGATGGAAATGAAAAGTGCGGATATGGGGAACATGGATGGATAGAAATGGGAATATCCGGGATAGTCATTTTCATGAAAATGGGAAGATCTTTTCAACATGTAATCCGGTTTTCAAAATCCGAATTTGCAAGAGAGAGGTATTTCACATTTTTCAAGCTTGGAAATTTAACCAAAAATGATTAATTTTCTCAACCGTAAGGGAAGAACAAGAATTTCCAGCGAACTTGCAATCGAGATTAAAAATCTCGAATACAAGTTAAGATGGAATTTTGAGAAGAATAGTGCAATTTAACAATTGCATTTTAGAGGGAAGATTTGTTTCATGAAAACCAATTTTAAGGGAAGAACAACACATGCGAAGAACGTAACAAGAAACGAAAAATGAAGAAGACATGAAAATAATAAAAAGAAGAGAAGAAAGGAAGAACATACCTTGATTGGAAAATCAAAATGCTTCTCCAACAATGCAATACTTCTTGAGATGAAGAAGCAAAACTGAACTATTAAACCCTTATCACGTTTTTGTGAAAATGCCCCCAAAAATGGCAGCAATCTTAAACTTGCAAGAGTAAAATGCCAATGAAAGTGTTCCTTCCGGGTTTGTTGAAGCAAAACGATCAAGGTATTTGCTGGAATAATAACACCAAAGGTGTTTGAAGAGATATTAATGCCAAAGGATTAAACACGCAGCCAAGAGAGAGTCACATTTTTGTTAAAACGTGGCATTTATCGCATATTGCACATTCAATGCACCATTAAATGGTGCGAAACCTTTCTTACCCTCCACGCCTTAGGAAGAAAGGCCAAAACGATTTAGGAGTGTGGGCAACATTGAAGATTTAACCGCTCAAATCGTGGCATTCATGAGGCACGTTAAAAAAAACGCAGTTGCTGTTTCTTAGGGTAAAAACCAGCGGATTTGTCTTTGAAATGGCATGATAGATGTCAAAAAATGCAAGAAGATAGGATGCAAACTCAAAACGCCCCCATCATCCAACGATTCATCCACGAATTTCGTCTTGAAAAAGTCCAAAATCGCTTCATTCTTGCATTTCGGGTTTTGAAAAATGAATGACAAGTTCGATTTTCTTCAAAAGGAAGCAAATCGGGTTTTAAACATAAAATGACAAGTTCGATTTTCTCCTTTTTCCTTTTCATGCTCAAAATCGGGTTTTAAATATAAAACAACAAGTTTAAAATTTCACTTTTTCACTCATTAAGCCAAAATCGGGTTTTTTTGGACAAATGACAAGTTTAAAAATTGTCAAAAATGAACTTTATGCTAAAATCGGGTTTTGAAAGACAAACTGCAAGTTTAAAATTCCTTGTAAGGGGGAAATAAAATCCCTACAACAAGTATTAAACACTTGCACACATGTAATGGGGATTTAAAATCCCTATTACATGTAAAACCCATTAAAGTAGGGGTTTTTTGGACAAACTGCATGTTTACTTGCAGTTGAGCTAAAAAACCCCTATTTTAACTAAAAATGACCAAAAAACAATAAAAAGATAAAAACATTAAATGGGAAACTTAAAATAAATTACAAGTGACATATTTGAAATAAAAAAATGCACATGTAAGTGATCAAAAATTCCCCTACAAAGACCACAACAATGAATATCATTAAAACTTGCAGTTTGAAGAAAATTCTCCACCTGCAGTCTGGGTTTTAAAACCCGAATTTGAAGGAAAGGCATAGCAAACGAACTCAGAATTAGACGAAATTCGAAACGTAGTTCGAGAACGGACTGAGGATTAAGCCAGTCCAAGGATTAGTCATAATTCTGCCTCGGGAAGCGTGCCATAGAGTAATAATTTTTATTTTTTCATAAAAATTTCCTCGTAGTGGTCCTTCATTTTTGGAAACAAAAATGAGGACAACACGTACCAGTTCCTGCTGGCACAGTACTAGTTCCTACTGGCACCGTACCAGTTCTTGTTGGCACCATACCAATTCCTGTTGTACCCGTACATGTTGGCACCGTACCAGTTCTTGTTGGCATCGTACCAGTTTTTGTTGCCGTCGTACCAATTTCTGCTGTCGTTGTACCAGTTTCTGATGTTGTCGTACCAGTTTCAATTTATGCCGACACCATACCAGTTTCTGCTGCCGTCGTACCAATTTCAGTTTCTGTGGACACCGTACCAGTTTCTGCGGACACCGTACCAGTTTATGCTGCCGACGTACCAGTTTTTGTTGCCGTCGTACCAATTTCTGATGTCGTCGTACCAGTTTCAGTTTCTGTCGACACCGTACCAGTGTCTGCTGTCGTCGTACCAGTTTCTGATGTCGTCGTACTAGGTTCTGATGTCATCGTACTAGTTTCTATTGTCGTCGTACCAGTTTCTGCCGACACCGTACCAATTTCTACCGGAACTGTACCAAAACCTGTTGGTACTGTACTAGTGCTCATTGTACCAGTACCTGAACATGTCGTACTAGTACCAATTACCTGTACGGCGGCCTCGTTTTTCCCTAGTGCGGCCTCCTCTGCCATTGTCTGGTTTGCCATACTAGTACGGACCATTGGACCGACTACTGCCTCTACACCGTACGGATTAACTCGTGCACTTCCGCTCCCTGGTTGTACGGCCTCTTCAACCTGTGCCAACTCTTCACTCAACTTCACATGGATGGCACAAATCTCTGCATAGATACCCTCAAACTTTTCATACAACCGCTCCCTGCGTGTACAAACACCGCGAAGGAGGGGATTGTACAGATCCTGCACGTACGATTTGTCTGTTTTCTGACCGTACGGTCTTTCTCCTTTATCCGTTGCTAGTCGTACAAGATCATATGACTTAGTTTCATGTGGGTGCAATGTTCCGCCGTATGGTATTCCTCCTCTTTTAGGTCGTACACCGTACGGGCTATGCCAGTCTCCCTTCTTTGTTGACCGTACGTCGTACAGATAACTCAAACACTCCCTCGACTGGCCTACGTTGTACGAGTGATCTAGTACGGGGTTCTAGTCATCCCCTACGAGTATCACCCGCAGGTCCTCGTCCTTGCCTAGATTGATTTTTTTCACATCCCTTTCCTCGTACTTGATGGGTTTATCCCGTTCAAACTAGTGGGTTGGCGTGTCGTCCATCCGTGCCATTCCCTCTTGGTATCTACCGCACTCCGGGGAAAAGGATTGTTCTCCCATCCCGCCACTTGATTCTCCTATCTCACATATTTGAAGCATGTGACACTCTGGGTGGAAGACCTCATAGTCCTCCATTTGCTAATGAAAAAGTCCCGCCAGTGAACTGGTTCCATCCTCGGGACATTCGTCCAATTCCAACACTCCTTCCTCGTCGGGTTCTTTCCCTCCTCTGTCTCCTTCAGAACCCCACTCCAATCTATTTGAATCTTCTGAGTTGGAGTCTGATGACGCGAGCTCTTCGCTAACGGACCAGTTCCTTAGATCAATTACATACTTATGACCGTCACTCTCGATTAAGAGTGTATTCCTTTTCCAGTTATGATTAGCTTTGGCCATGATCAGCCACCCCCTTCCTAGAAGAGCGTCGTATGCTTTCCTTTCCAGCGGAATGACTACAAAATCCAAAAGGAATTGCTGCGTCCCAATTACCACCTTTTGTGCCATGAGGGTACCGAGGAGTTTGATACTGTGTTGATCGGCATCGACCAGGTGGAAGGTTGGCGGCCAGAGTGTAGGCTTGTCGAGGCTTCGCCAGGTTTCCTCTGGTAGTACGTTGACTCCGAACCCACCATCAACAATGGTGTTTGTAAGCTTTTGTCCCATTATATCCATCTCTACTACTGCCAGTTTCCGTCCAACGCCCACCGCGAGTAGCATAGGATTCATGGCATCCGTACCAAATTCCTTCACTGGGTCCGTACTACATGGTTCCACCACCGTTTGGTGTTCCTGACCGAGGGTAGTATCCATGGTTACATTTGTCAGAGCCATCCTTAACTGTGGCATGGTCTGCAGAAGGTCATACACCCGTACGGCTATTGTGGTTTGTAACATCTGCTTAATGATAGTCTTCTCTGGTTTTGACCGGACTGGTGTCGGCAGCCACATGTGAAGCCCTCCGCTCTCCAGCCATCGCCTGCTCGATATCCGCCCTTGCCTCCTGGAGCCTTTCTTTTTCTGTGCGAGGGTCAAGATACATGGCTTTCTTGTTTTGCAACCTTGTGATTGCCAGTACGTCTTCTCTTGATCCCTCCACATCAAGCATGTTCACCCCTTTTTGTTTTGGACAATCTATGTCCTCATGATTTCCTGGACCGCACCATCTGCACAACAAACTTCCTGTATCACCTCCGTTTTGGCATTCTCGGGCAAAGTGACCCCATTCGTTGCACTTCCTACACTGAATCATGGGTCGCCCCTTCCCGTCGTATTGAATTCTGCTCCTTGGTGTGTTATTATTGGATCTGTTGTTATCCTTCCGATTATTCCTGTACCCTCCAGGTGAGGCGTCAGAGTTTGCTGTTGGCTTCAGCGATGTCGCCGGCGGTGTGGTTTGGTCGGGTTGGGCGTAGAGCACTTGTGTGCTCCATGCTTTCAAGTTGTATGGGCATTCCTTAGTGGAATGTCCCGTTACTTGGCAGATGTCACAGAAAACTTTACGGGGACAACCTCCTTTAGTATGTCCTTAGGTCTTGCAGTCAGTACACCATAGTTCTTTTCCTTCCCTACCACTTTCTTTGTCACCTTTTAACTCCTTCATCATCCTCATCATATCTTTGCGGAGTGCTTGCACGGTTCTGGATCCCCCGTCGCTGTCGTCATCTGTGTTGTCACCATCGCTGGTTCGTCGCTTCCCCTGGGATGTCTTGTTTTCACTTTCAATATCCATGGCGCGATTGTATGCTTCATTGTACGATGGCGGAGGGACTACTTTCATCGTCCTTCTTAGGGATGGTACCAATCCTTCCACGAACCACCGCTTCTTGAGGCCATTTGTCGGCTAGTTCTCCATTTTGTTCAATAGTTCCCTCAGCCTTCTGTTATATGCGCGTACACTTTCGTTTTATCCTTGTTTGGTGTTGTAAATTTGCACCACAATCTCGTTGTCGTCTCGTAGGAGTTTGAATTCTTCCTCGAAGGCCTTCTTTAGATTGCTCCAGGATGTTTTATGCTGAGCATCAAGGTCTGTGTACCAGTCAATAGCTATTCCCCGCAAGGTGGCTGGAAATGCCTTTACCCAGTAGTCCCGGTCATCCTGGCCATTCGCTTCCCAAATGGTGACCCATGTCTTGCAATGTCGTACGAGGTCTTCTGACCCGTCACCCATGAATTTTGGAAGTTTTTGTTTCTCTGGGGTGTGTGTCATTGTTCTTTTCTGTGCGGTTTTATGCAGTGCCTAGAAATGGTTATATGCCGGGAAGGTACTATGTGTCCGGAGGGTACCGTACGCTCCTAGTCTGGTTGGGTCCCTGCCAACCGGGCTTTGGTCACCTTCACTTCTATAGTCCCTCCTTCCCGGGGTTTCTGGATCCGACCTTCCTATTTTGATGCCCTCCGACAAGGACAAGTTTTTAATGCCAAACAACATTGCTTCGAAAATCATGGCGATTTCCTCGTGCAGGTCTCGTACCGCCTCCTCTCCTTGTTTGGAAAATTCTGATTGGGTACTTTGTGATTCAATTCTGAAGTCTTCGTCACTTGACGTCAAGTGTGGGGCCTGGTCGGCGAGATCTTCCTCTGCTATGTCTGGAAGTGGCAAGTTCCTAGCGACCTCGGCCAACTCCTTCCAAGTACACGGTTTTTGCCTCTCCCGACTACGACTCCGACTTCTGCTGTGTTTCTCCGGACTCCTCGAGTCGGCAACCTCTCTTAGTCACCGTCTCCTGTTGGCCTATTCTTTTATACGGAGGGATCTCCGTACAATTCCTTCGTTTACTCCTCCGGTAGTAGTGGCACGTCTATCTTTGTTTGGCCGTAGGGGCATCAAGTGCCAGAGGTACGGCGCCGACTGGCTTCCCTCTCCTCGTCCTCCCTATGACTCCGTTCTTCGTACCGTCGGAGGACTTGTTGCCGCCGAAGTTCCTTTGTTGTTTCTTCTCTTTGGTTTTGACGTGCAATCAAGTTCCTAGCGAGTAACCTTGGAATGCTCCCGAGGAGGTCAAAGACGAGGTGCTGACGGTGAGTTCACCACGTACCGTGCCTTCCAAGATGTCTCTCCTGAGCCTCTCGCTGCACGTATTGCGTGACTGACGCGTCCCACAACTCCAACAAGTCTGTCGTCAACTGATCCTCTCGTTCCTCTTCCGCGGTACTCTCCTCATGCGTGTCGCTGTCCACAACAATTAATTGCTGGTCAAACGGTCGGCCCATTAATTGCTTCCGCCTGCCGCCATAGTTATCCCCAGGTTCGTTCAGGAAACGGCGCCAAAATATTTAGTCCTAAAGGTATAGTGGTGAATAATCAATAACACAGTAGTTCCTGCACGTACCAGCATTCATGGAACAGAACAATTGTACATCATAACATAAATGACCAATGATAATAATTAGACTAGAAAGTTATATCTTTATTCCAATGTTCAGAATTGTCCATACATCCCCCTCCTGCTGAGGTTCCAACAAAACAATATATAGACCCGATGGTTGGCCAAGTTGCCAACCGTCACCAACTCCCAACTACCCGACGGGAACCTCTCGGCAACAGCAAAACATAAACACATAACACACTTATAATTATTATTCGTACTAACATACGTTTTTACCCCTAATAGAGGGTTTTGCTTGATTTTTCCTCAAAAATTAGGGAGTGTTGTTTTACCCCGTGATGTCTGCTATTTTGCCGCGTGAGGTTTGTTGTTTTACCACATGATGTTTGTTGTTTTGCCATGTGATATCTGGTGTCTTGCCGCATGATGACTAGTGTTTTACCGCGTGATGCTTGGGGTTTTACCGCGCAACGTTTCAGGGGTTTTTACCATTTTTTTTCCACAAAAAATGATGATTTGTATCTTCAGTTTTGGAAGGTTTGCTGATTTTTCCTCAAAATCATGCTTTGAAATTTCAGTTTGGTTACCCAACATCAGGTTGGATGGATTCTGGTATTCTTGGTCATTAACACTTTTCAAATCCAAGGAGGGTCTCCACCGCAGCAGAGTGTTCTTTTTGTTTGTGATCAAAAGACTTGCAGTGTCTTCTGTAGGGTAGTTAGTAGATAGAATGACCATTAAGGGAGGGTATTAGAATATTTAATTATATTTTAGTCACCTATATTTAGTTCCTTGTTTAATGGTCATTTAGCTTTTTAGTTAATTAGCTTTTAAGCTTTATTTAGCATTTAGCTTTTTCTTTTTAGTTAATTAGCTTTTAAGCTTTATTTAGCGTTTAGCTTTTTAGTAGTTCACTTTAAACGACTTGTTCTTAATTTAGAACATCGTCCTTGTAATCTCTTTATATACACTTGTATATTGTTGAATAGATTATCCAGTTATTGAATCATTCATTCAATTTATTTTTCAATTTGATCAAACATCTTCCAATTTTGCTTCATCTTCCAGCCGACTTAGTTTTGATGGATTTTAATCTCTTCAAATTTGCTTCATTATTTGTCCAACTCATGTTTGATTTCCAATCAGGTATACTTCAACTTAGGTTTTGGTGAATTTCATTTCCTTGAACTTCGCCTTTTCACTGCTTATGAAACCAAGTTCGATGTATTTGTTTACCTTCTAGGTTTAGAAGTTAACCTTTACCTCTTTTGTTTGCCCTTCTTATGAACTTAAGTTAATTCGCACTTTTCATCTTCTTAGGAAGATCGATGTCTTATCAATTTAAATTGGCGTTTGCCGCCTTCATCTTCTTTAGGAAGATCAACTTCCCATCAATTTAAGTTGATGTGAAGCTTGTTTCTCATCATTGAGAGTTGAACTCAAATAAGAAAATTTCGTTTCCTACCAACCTAAGTTGGTGTGCAGGCGACTTTATGATACTTTTTACTTCCCACCAACCTAAGTCAATCTGCATGAGGTTCTTTATCATCCTAAGTCTAAATGCTCTTGATTAATCCTTCAAACTTTGATGGTTTTGCTTTCTAGACTTGATCGACTTCTTAGTTTGGAAGGACCATTCCTTAATTCGCCAAGTAAATGAAACTCTTTCAAAATTGATCCTTCTTGCCAAACTAGGTTGATTTGCAATCTACTAACCCTAGCATAATGAATGGCAATTACTTAGAGCGAAATTCACCATTTTGGAATTCTGGGAGTTTACTTGAAACACTATACCATGAGAATTTCTTCAATCAAGACTCTCATCGAGGCCAAATTGTTGTTGGATCAAAACCCTAAACAACTAAAGCAACTAATCTAAGCAAGCAAGAAGGGGTCCCCATTTGCAATGGGGCAATGTGTGAAGAATTCACAACAGGTCCCAATGGAACCCTCATACCCCTTATACCTTAACACCCTATGAAAATATGTTCTATAGTAGAGAGAAAGCACACTATTTGATGGAGGATCTGCCAAAAAAATTTCATATGCCATTTATATTTCTATGATGGGAATGTGTCTCTTGTTTCAAGCAAAGAGGTTTATATCTTCATGGATGCCAAATAGTACCTTTTGGGGTTACTTTTGACTAAAGCATGACCTCCCTATGCACCCAATGATTGTGTATTACTAGCCTTTTATGATTTATTTTTCAATATAAGATGGAAACCTTATTTTTGCATTTCATGCTATCATATATTATTTCAAGCACTTGCAGATTCATGTGTGTTAGTTGAATTAATTAATTTTCCTTTTAGGGTTGTAAAACATAAACCATCAAACCTGAACATTTAATATTATAATCATTGATCAAATCCATTGCCAAACCTAAACCTGGTCCCATACCCACTATCGTGAAATAGAAGGGATGCATTCCTATGAGTCAACAACATAGCCCTTTTTATCTATTAATAACCATTTTTTACAATTGATCGATTCTTTTATTTTTCGCATACTATATACAAAAAAGTATTGCTGATTTTAATCTATTTCTCTTACCTGGTTGACCAGACTCCAATTTCTCTTTCCCGTGACTCCAGCCAAAAGAATACCTGGAGAATGAAATATATAGATATTAGATTTTTTAAAATACCTTAGTCAAGAAACATAGGTAATTTTGGTAAAGAAAACATGATAATATACAATGTATGTATCTTTCACAAGCAGACCCAAAGTAACAAATTTTCAATTCTTTGTTTATCTAATTATCTTGCACAGCCAAATAAACTGAGCAAGGATTTAGCATAATTAAGAACAATAAATATCCATTTATATGAGTTAGAGACTGAGACAGTCCCGAAACTAAGTACAATTGGACATAAAATAGGTACACATTAGGCACAACCACCAAAGTGGGTCCAAACTATGTGTGAAATTGTAAAGAGATACAATTTACTATGCTACAATAATATGCACACTTTAACAGGTTTTTGTTTTATATTAGTTCATGGTAGCAGTATAATGGTCTGTCCACATTTGCATCCTTCAATATATATGAAACTTCAACATACAACCATAAATGTAATTGCTCGTTCACACAAATTGCAAATATAATAGCGAGATTTCATTAGCTATCCCGACAAGTTACAGAATGACAGTTTTCTAACCTCTTTAATGCAGATTTACAATCATAAATTTTTGTGTAAGAAATGCAACCAATTGACCTCAAGAAATAATGTTATTTTGCTTCCAAACAGCCCTGGAATCCTCACACCACCTTCCTTAACACCTGTGATTTGATTCTCTGCTCCTTGGCGGCTAAATAGGTCTGTCATTACAACCTCTGTCACCCCCTAAATTGCTCGATTTTCTTCTTCCTTGGGACGTGTATAGTTGAAGAAAATCTTGATGTCAAACAAGTAACTTAGGCACTTGACCAGCATACTGAAACCTACGCCAACAAGGGTAGAAAAATGCCAATTATCTGAAGTTCTAGTTGCCGAACAACCTTCAATACTAACACTCAGCCTTAGTCCAATCTCCATGTCACCAAGATGAAGGTAAATATGATGAATTTTCAATCGCCCACATAGAACAATTATTACACCAGTTATTAGTCAGCAATCTTCCTAATATGGCATCCAAGTTTCTCCTTAGATTCCTTGTTGAACTCCACATACAACCTGACAATCGATCTTTCTTGCAAGACTTCACAAATTGAATCTTCAATTGATAAATCCTTGTGTGAAACCAGTATGATTCGACCTGCAACCAGCTAGGGTAGATTTTTTACTATTGAAACGGACCAGCTAGGGTAGATTTTTTACTATTGAAACGGATTTCTTGGGGTTTCTGTCCTAGGGTTTGCTCGAAAATAGATAAAATAAGTGAGCATGAGCAAATAAGTTCCAATTTCACATTTTATATTTTCCTTAGAACACTGCCAAAGGGTTTTTCAAATTTACGCTTAAATATTTTGTTAAAGAACCTTTATAAAGTGACTTTTGATATTTCCCATTTGAATTCATGTAAATCACGTTATAAAATTATTTAAAGTCATCCGTAAAATTTGCTTTATTGGAAAACTTCATTTAAATAATTAATTTTTCTTTTTCCCTGATTTCACCCAAAACTAGCGTATGGGAAATAAGTAGGCTAAATGGTTCATCTCCAACTACTCCTCAAAAGGGGACATTACAAGTTAAGTGGATATGAACTGCCCTTGAATTGAGCATGCGTAGACACATCGATTAGTTAACTTTTGTGTAACTGGTGAGTTGTAAATGTGCAAGGACACGGTATTCACTCTAAGTGAGATGCAGTTGCTGAGTTATAAATGTAAACTAGGATTCTTTAGTGTACTAGGCCAAGCATACACAGGGAAATTTCCAACGTGGAGATAATAACAGGGAGAATTAATTATAATATAGTCCCATCAATGTGACTCTACCTACTAATTGAATAATATTTAAGTTTAAACAAGCAACACTGAACGAATATAGGAACCTTTGTCAACTTAATGTTCTATAATAACGAAATTAAATCATATAACAACTTCCTTGAATGCAACACAGTCTACACTAAATGTATAATAAGTCACAAAATTATGCATTATTTTGAAGTCAAAACAGTGTGGTCAAATATGATACCTACTATCAGGATCCTCGAGATTCTTTTTTGCATCATCTGGAAGTGCTGCTAACCTGATTATAAAGCATGAAAACATCATCATGATTTTCAATCTAAAGAGACAAAATTCAGTATCTCCTTGTCTTTCCTTATACTTTAATTTTTCTGATATTAATCTCTCTATGTTTCCTTCTGGTCTGATTTTTTTCCTGAGGTTGCACTTCTACTTTTGAGGAAACAGAGTAACAGATCTCTTTCTGACATGCATACACATACCTATGAGAAAGCTGAAGTAGATTTTTCCGTAGTTTAGGATAATTTGGAACCTGCAAATATCAAAAAAGATACAGAATTTTAAAGAACAAAGATATCATGCTCATAAGAGCTTAACAGTGGCATCTGTCTGGAAAAAGGAAATAGATTGACCAATGCTACAGATTATAGAACAACAATCTACAGCTCAATAACAATTCCAATTTGTTTGATGGTAATAACAACATGAGGTAAACAGAAGAGTACATAAATGGTTACACACTTTACATCTGTCAGGAACAAAATACCATATACTTTTTTCCTGATCATCATTTATAGCTAAAATATTAAAAGTATTATAATTAAATATTTGTAATGGTTACAAACACTTGTTAAGGGACTACGTATATCGTTCACTTGATAATCTAGCATATTCTCTCAATTTGGAGCTGAACTATTGTACCAATTTACCAAAAGCTAAAGCCATTTTTGGACATTATGCAGAGAATGGCAGAGGAATTGCAAGATTTCAAACAAGAGATTTGTTAGAAAATGCATAAAATCTCCTGCCATGCTATAAAAATAGGAACTTGTTGACGTGGATGAAATCGCATTGCTGCAAACTCCATATGGCCAACACAGAATAGAATAGCCGACTGATTATCCTACTCTCTCTTGAGATAAGGAAGTCTCTAATGCTGTTTTCTAAGTTTGATCAAAGGAGACTACCTCAAGGTTTCTTTTTTCAGGTCTTGACTGCGGGATCTCTCAGTGGCTTGATGTGTTTTTGCTGGAAACACAAGGGGACTTACGATTTGCAACAAGCTAGTCTGCTATGATTCTCGAATTACACAATAAAGAGCAAAAGGAAAGGTTTAGGAGATCTAAAACTAACAACACGGGTATGCAGGTAGACGGATTCCACATGACCAATTCCTGCTTGGCCAGAATAGCTCACAACCTTGCAGGAACGGTGCAATCTTCAAAGGGACTTGGAAGATTTTCAGACTGGAGACGCACGGCTAAGCACCCAATTCTGGCGCAGCTTAGACGGACACCTGCAATTGAACTAAGCACAATCGAAGGCTCAGGTTAACCACACAAAAGGATACACAATCAGCATATCCTCAGTGGTATGAGCCCGAATCTATCAAATACCTGCACACCCAAAATAGAAAGATCTATCTAAAATGTTGAAAGAAACCATGCAAACAGGATGAAAACAAGACAATAAACACCAAATCAATGTTTATATATTGATTTCAATTGCCTATTACAACAATTTCTGCAGCATCTCTATGCTACTGCTAAGATCTAACCTATTCTAACTCTAAAATCTAACTATCTAACCATCTCCCTATCTAACAATCTCCAACCCTTTTACAAAAGAAAGGCCTCTGCCTTTTATAGATATTACAATTTTGAATCAGAGGCCAGGATGGACTGCATCCAAGGGTCCTGATCTGCCTTCCAAAAGCTGACAGCTTTGACCCATGCCCATTAAATTCTCAGTTATCCAACCAACAAATATCTCAACTACCAACCACTTTTGGCTTTAATTCAGGTCTATCTGGTCTTCTTGGTGGTTGGAAATAGTTATCCACAAAAATATCCTGCACGGGACCCATAGGCAGTTTACAATAAAGCAGTTTCAGCTTTTTAGGAATTGAATTCCTTGAATTAAATCCAGCTGTGCACTTTCTTGAGAATGCATAGACTGAGTGTTCTTTTGCCTTTTGCCTCCAATTTCGCCGGTGGACTTCATCTTTGTTCAACGGCATGGTTCCCAATGCTCGGTTGTTCTTGCGCTCCTACATCTTTTCTTTTCCAATCTTCAGTGCCTGGCCTTGAATTGCAATCCTTCCTCGATTTGCATTTCAGGTCTTTCTCCTGGTTCTTCGATGATGTCCTGCAATCAACCAATTTCACTTAATTAAATTAATTTGGAAAATTAAATAATTTAATTTTAACAAACATTAAATTTAATTACGACATCTGGCTTGAGAAGCTCTTTGTGAGATGTATTTTGAAAATGCTTCTCCTTTCTCTTCGAATGTGAAATCCGATCCTTGGGCTATTTACTTCTGCGTGATTTTACCTTTGGAGTCTTGGGCGTTTTAAATGGGTTTATGGCGCGATTCTGGAGGTTTGGAGAACTTCTGTAGATTTTAAAACTCTAACTCTCATGCTTTTCTGGTAAATTTCAGAGAACTTAGACGTTATTGAAATTTCATCACATTCTCCAATTTAGCCCCCCAGGGTCTGAAATTGGCATTTTAAGTGAAATTTCGGACCATCTAGGGATTTTTGCAACTCTTCCAAATATTAAATTTCAGCCCCATGATCCGAAATTGATGTTTTGGACGAAATTCGGAGCTCTTGGTGTTTCGTACAAACTTTTTAAGCATTTTCGGACCTAAAGCACCCTTTTGGGAAATTTCGGATTGTTTGAACTTTTTGCAACTTTATCATTTTCGGACCTCTTGGCGTTTTGGAATTTCGTGATTTTAATGCCAAATTCGGAGCTTAAGGCGCCTTTTACAACTTGTCCAGAATTTCAGACCATTCAACGTTTTTGCGAATCTTTGAAGTGAAGTTCGTATTTTTTGGAGGTTTTAACGTTTTGGTGCCCAAGGTATTTTTCGCGATTTTAACCTTCTGGAGCTTTCAGCGTTTTGAAGCATATTTTGCGAAATTTTAAACAAATTTCGAAGCTCCCAGCATTTTGCAACCTTGGAGATATTTTCGGAGCATTCATACTATTTAGAAGTTTGATGGGTTTTTAAAATTTCGGGGCTGGGGTCCGAAAATGGGTGTCTAAGGCGAACATCGGACCTGGAGGAGCCTTGCAAGATTTCACGTTTTCACATTCCGCCCCTAGGGTCCGAAAATGAGGATTTTAAGGCGAATTTCGGACATAGAGGGTTTTTAAAATTTCAGAGCTTCAACGCCTCTTGTGATTTGCCATTATTTCAAATTTCGAAGCAAAGGTGCTTTAGCGAACTGGAGACTTTCGCCAATTTATAGCAAACTTCGGATCCTTAAGGCGTCCTTCGCGATTTTGAAGATTTCGGAGTGTTTACACACTTTTCTGCCTTTGCGATTTTGGAGTTTTCGCGCTTTGTTGCCCAAAGGCATTTTCAGACCATAAGGCATATTTCGTAATTTTCAAAAGAATTTCGGACCTATAAACGCGTTTTGCAAATTTAGAAGAAACTTAGAATTTCGGCCCTAGGGTCCGAAATTGGTGCTTTAAGTGAAATTCGGACCTGAAGGCACTTTCGCAACATTTCACTTTTTCGGACTTCCAGCCAATTTTGTCAGCTTTTTCACTTTTTGGCCTAGGGTCCGAAATTGGGATACTTAAGTGATTTTCGAACCTCTAGGGGCTTTTTCGCAACTTTTGAACTTTTTCACATTTTGGCCCCAGGGTCCGAAATTGGGCATTTTCAGCGATTTTAAACGTTTTCTCAAGAAGTGCGAGCTTGGGCACTTGGGCAAGTTTGTCCAGATCTCCCCGGAGGATCATTTAATGGAATATAACATTTAAGTATAAGAAATTATATTCCATATATACTTTCAAGATGTTTGAGAGTGGTTTCGGCCCTCCAGGAGTTATATTGCAAATTCTAGTTTTTGGAGGTTTCCTCAGTTTTTCAGAGTTAGCCAAATTTCAGGATCAGGAAATTCCAGACTTAGCGAGAATTTCAGGGTCAGGACAGAAAGGCACAAACTGGGGGGGGGGTCCCTATCTAAGACGGGGATGGGTGTGCGATTCGCACAACAGAACTCAACTAAGAAAAGGTCCTAGGATTATATCAAAGAAGACCACCATACACACAAACCAAATGCTATAAATCGATATTTTACATGCTGAAGTTTGACTATATCAAAGAAGCAACTAAAAAGTAAGGTTTATTTTTCCCATGTTAAGTTTGACTAGCCCAGGGGTTTCCAAGACATCACAGGGATTTTCGAGATGGCTTGGCATTCCCCCGGGGTTTCCCAATGGAGGGCATTCCCAGGAGACATCTCCTATGTAGGGAGGGCAGCCCATAGGACATCCCCAGAAATTAGTTTTTTTAATGAAACACACAGGGATGGCGAGGGTTGGGGTGGAAGGAACTAACCCCATCCCCCCATCTCCAGATGTCCCTCTCTTTGAAAATGCATGAAAATTCCACAGGATGCATCCATAGGGAACACTAATCTTTTGCCCAAAATCTCATCTTGTAAAGACTACAATACTTTACGTAATTATTAAAGTGAATTTCTATTAAGGCTACTGAATTTAGAAAACAGTTGACACGGTATTCAAATTCAAATCAAATTGTGGAATACAAATCAAAACTGATTATTCATACATCAGAAATGGCAATGATACCCAATCCATTTGGTCCAAATCCAGCCTCCAGTTCTTCAGAAAAATCAGCACTTGTTTCCTGTATAAAACAGAGAAAAACATCATTAATTCACTTTCTCATCTAAAAGGACAAAAAATGAGTGGATATGACAATAGGTAAGAACATTAATGTTAAATAAGGATCAGTAAAAAAAGAATAGGCTGTGATCATATAAATGATAAATAAATTCTGCCATTCTTGTGCATGTTTATATTATCCAAAGCATCACGTATGGTTGACTATCTATGTCTGAAACTTAGTACAGAAAAGAAGGAATGAAATTTTTTTAATGTCCACAAGTGACCTAGTGCAGTCAGTCAGACTTGAAAGTACATTCAGTAATAATAGGTAGGTGCTAGGGTGGAAAGATCTTAAGGTTTGGAAAAGTAACAAAACACTCAGAAACGTGACTGTGTGGTTAAACGTAAGGCAATTGAAACCCACTAAAGATACTGATAGTCATACTGAATTCCTACTTTCCATAGTCCAAAACTGTTTAAACTCTAAAGAAATAATTAGATAAATATATGTTTAACTTATACACCAAAGTAAAGTAGACAAGGGCGTTCAATTTCAAGCTTGATGAACTACATATGTCATTTTATGTCATTTAACACTCTATTTTGAAGACCAGCATCACTAGCACAAAACTATTGTCAACCAAAAAAATCTCCATATTTTCGTTGTTGTCAAGTAAAATGTAAGTTTTCTCATTATAAGACTTCGAATGCATATCCCCTGAATTCATGATCAATATGTCTTTTGAAGTATCATGAACAATTAAGGTAACACCGAAAGCATTACCTCTAAACTTATATCTTACAATTCCTCTTGAAGCAATTCTTCATGCAATGTCCTGGCTTGCTATAATACCAATAATTTTTTTTTCCTTTCACTAGTTGTTCTTGCTATCATACAATCTCAAGTCTTTCTTTTGAAAACCATAATCCTTTCAATGTCTCACTTGCTCTTATGACCTGCTTTGGAAACATGAGAATTATTATTAGACCTTATCTCACAGATATGCTTAAACTTTGTTCATATAGCAACAACAAACTTGCTAAATCTTCAAGAGTTTATTTGAAAGATTTGGCAGACATAGGGGGCAAGAAAATGCTGTATAGCACTGGCAAAGTATTGAGGATAAAAGATTAATAACATTCTTATCATCTACCCTTTTACCAGCATCAGAAAACTAGATATGGATCTTTCATTGAGCAAAGAAATCCTTAACACCATTGAAATGATCACGCAGATGCAAAAGTATAGCTTCAATCTTCTTGTTATACAATTTATTCAAATCTCTTCAAGATTATTTAACAGTGGTAACACCATGCAAATAACAAAGTTTACCATCACTCACAGATTGTTTGAAAACGGATATGGATTCATAGTTGTGCTCCTCAAATTTTTTATTTCCCTTACATCTTGAGGTTTCTAGTCTTTGCCATCAACCATAGACAAAAGCATATAAACCTAAAGAGTAGACTCCACCTTCTCTTTCCATAGGAAAATGACATCACCATCTAATTTGCATTTGTAAGAGTATGTTGCCATCATGATGCAAAATGAGAAAAAAGGAATACTCAATCAGCTCAATCTTTGGAAACTACAACATCTAGAAATAGAACCAAATAAATAAGCTGTCAAAAGCTGATAATGGATGCCATCACCTAGCTCCTTGGAGGATTTGGAAGTCCTGTCAGCCAAAGGGGGAAAAGCCACATGCTTGGCTGCTGAAGGAGAGATCGAGCAAGGGGTGGAGTACAAGGAAATCGCAAGGGTGTAAACAATACATATTGGGGAGCCTGTACAAACAATACATGAGGAGACAGATGAGCCTTGTGGCTATGGCATGCAAGAGATTGCCACTGTTTCCCAACTGGTTAAGGCTAAGGCCAAGGCACCAGTAGGTGGGGATTCAAACAGTTCCAATGCGGATGAGACCCAAGGCATGCATATCTAGATATCCAAACCAAATCCTCATGATGTCTTGGGTACAGTGCAAAGGTACCTATCTAACTAGAGCATATCGCCTTGGTCACACATGAGGTGGCATTCACAACATATGGACATTGGGCATGTACCACTAATGGCTAATGAGGCAGAGAAGATGCTCAGCTTTATGCGGATAGGTTGTGAAAGGAGTTCTTTTGTTGTTTCATATCCCGTGGATGGCCTGCTACAGAGACCCCTGAGATGCAAGAGGCATGGCACCCAGCGCGGCCCACTATAGTGGTTAAGCATGGCAAAGTGCTCTCGACACTCCAGAGAGAACTTGCTTTCGAGATGTTTTCTATTGGCTAAAGAGAGCACACACTTCCCTGGAGGATGCTAAGACGGTGAAGGCGAATGCACTCACCCAAGCGAAGATTGCTAGGGAGACTATTAGGAGGGAGTTATCGACTCAAAAGGTCCTTGTGCAAGGGCAGCTTACTCAACAGACAAAACCTACCACCTCTGAGCAAGAGTGTCGTATGGCTTTGGAGGTGTAGCTATTGGAGTGTGAGGATCAGTTGGAGCAACAGAAAGTTGCCTTGGCAAGGATGTTGGCAGAGCTAGAGGAGCACCCGAAAGTCATGGCTCGAGAGTTGGAGAAATCCAAGCAAGATTTGATGGAGGCAATGCAAATGGTGAAGAGGTCACAAGAGCAAGAGTTGGTGGCAAAACACAACCTAGGCTCTATACAAAGCAAGTGCAGCATCTTCATCAGAGGCTTTCCACCTCCAGAGCCACATCCATTTCAACGTCGACATCCTCTCACCCTGCTTCTCAATGATTTGTTGTTGTACATAGCCCCAATTTTGTTTTCGTCGTCTGGAATACAACTTCTTTTGGGGGGGGAGGAGGGGGGGCTAATGTAGTCAGTAGTTTTGTCATAGTTAATAAATAATATGTTATCAATTAATTATGTTGTAGTCGGTTGTGTAATGTCAATTGTTCCCGAGTGGGTAGTTGTTGGCAGTACCTAGTGGTTGGCAATCTTAACCAACCGCCAAGCACTATTTATGTATTCATTGTATCTCGGGAACTAGTAATGATTTTGAAAACACATTGTATATGGTGATCAATGAAATATCTTTCTAAAGCCTATAATGTCTTCTGCATTGATACATTGTGTTATGTTATGTTATGTAAATGATTTTTGTTTACTCTACATAAGTAATTGAATAGCTCCCTACAAGAGTAAACACAAAATATCTCAATATATTATAACATTAATTTGTTTGTAGGTGTCAAAGTGTAATTTTCCCCTTAAATTTTTTTTTGATTTTCCAATAAGATTACAATGTAAACACAATAACCCGTTAAGGTTAGAGAAAGAAGCTAAAACAACTGAAAGTGAACCCTTCCACCTTTTGTTCACCGAGAGCCCAATCTAGGAGGGTGAGAGCATAGGGTGTTCTGGGGATCGTTAGCACCATA
This sequence comes from Cryptomeria japonica, assembly GCF_030272615.1. Classification (NCBI taxonomy): domain Eukaryota; kingdom Viridiplantae; phylum Streptophyta; class Pinopsida; order Cupressales; family Cupressaceae; genus Cryptomeria; species Cryptomeria japonica. Next base: position 168,499,473 of record NC_081410.1, on the reverse strand, counting down.
AATTGAACTGAAATTACAATGCAAGGGCGGCAAGCCAGCCCCTTCTGATTATCCAGCAGGATAGAAACTAAACTACTTGGCGATGAACCGGCCAAGGAAACAACAAGGAATTTCAACTCAATCACTCTACCGCATATTTCAGCGGGAGGACAATATCACTCAACCACTTACTCAGTGGGAGGACAAGAATTACAAATATCAAAAGTAAGCGGCAAGCCAGCCTCTTCCACTTTTCAGCGGGTATGCTTTACAATCCAAAAGTGGTTGATAGTACTACTATTCAACCTTACAAAAAGAGAGGAAATATAGAATACAAGAGCAATGTTGATCACAAAAGATAACTACCACCAAAACCAGCTCAAACTACACTCACTCACAAGAACTCAATCAAACATCAACTTTCGAAAATCTGATATAAATAACAGCAGGCTGGAAATGCATAACCAGCAACCCCAAACCACACCAAAATGCTCCCAACTCGCTCCAAACTCACCCCAAACACATAGCACGCATCTCAATGCACCCACAAAAAGTACGCCTATGCTGGAAAAGTACGATTTGCATTATAAAATTAAAAACTCCAAACTAGGGGCTAAAAAATTGCAAATCTTATCGCCAAATGCACAAAAATATTTCGAGCCAATACCCAGAATGATAGGTCGCACAGGCAAGGAGGTAGGATCGAATCTTTGCTTAAGCCACACCAAAAACTAGCAACACCGAAATCACAGCAGCAAACTCGACACTCAAAAACCCACACTGAAACTGAAAATGCACACTGAAAACTTCACCACAATCCAACACTCAGCTAGGTACTATGTTTCAAGTACGAAACTGGCTAAACTAGGGAGCCACAACTCCGAAGCTCAAGTTCACTCGCCACTCCAACAGCATAACAATATGATTTCTTCAAGATATCCAAGATTCCAAAATGATAGCCCAAGGCTCTTATTTAAGAATTTCGTCCAACCAAATTCAAATGCAAATGCACACCAAATACACCTAAATCACATGTCATTTCATTTCACCCCAAAGGCGCCCAAACCCATTCGAATTTCATTTCATTTGCCCCTTCCAAATGGCATCCCCTTCCATCTAGGCAAGTTTGAACTTTGCCTTGGAAATAACTTGCAAATATAAATATAATAAGCTCATGAAATAAGCTTTATTTCTCTTATGCCATTGACTTAGGGAAAATTAATAAAATCATTTAAATAAAATAAGCTTCTATTTCCCAAAGTCGTCCAAATAATAATAATTAAAATATTAACCTTAGAATGCAGTGTTAATATTTAATAAATCATTATGCAAGCCAATTACTGCTCAATACCAAATGAATTGAGGACTGAAGTGTTGGACCAACAACTGGACTGAACTGGAGCTCTGAACTACCCTGCTAAAAATAGAACTACTTGAACTGATACTTACTAAAAATAGTAAGTCATGAAATCATCTTTGAAAGACATGCTCGTTGAACCCAATGAGAGAGCTCAAAAAACCCAGAAAACCCTCAAAATCTGGTCAGCTGCCACCAACTTACTAAAAATAGTAAGTTCAGAATTCCTCTCAAAACTGAATGCATGTCATATCACTGAGTAGCTCTCTAAAAACCCAGAAAAAAATTCCCTAACAGAAGTTCCAAACTCCAACTGCTTCCCACTCAAAATCCACCTGGAAGCTAGAAACCCTAATTCTGCCAAAAATAGCCTACAGGGCTCCTGAATAGGCTATTCCCCACCAGGAATGATCACTGGCTAGAAGGGGACATTACACAAAGCCTTTAGTAAGGGCTTTGCCTTTGGTGAGTGGGGTGCAAAACCCACTAAGATAGCTATATGACCAAATGGACGAGGTAATGAAGACCATCCAAATATATATATGGAGAGAGAGAGAGAGAGAGAGAGAGAATAAAATTGAATCCAGTTGGAACATTATTGATTAGAGGTGGAACAATCAACTCCACCAACCCATTCATGCAACAACATATCACTTCAACCCCATCTTTTCTACACAATTGACTTAACGCTAGCGAGGAGGTTATGGAGGGCCTCACAACATGCATTAGGAAGATTACACCTAAGGAAGAAATCAAGGTCCTAATTATCGAAGAGTTGCAAAGATACAATCATTGAGAATGGAGACTCTTCTCATTGCCACTAGCTATCTGAGGGAGAACCACCTGAGCACCAAGCAACCAAAAATATCAATCTCCACTCCACCTCTTTAATGTATGCAATCATTTCTTACAAACTTGTGAATGCCTTCTTTGCAACTACTTGGTGTAAACATTGGGGTGCAAAATGAGTTGCACAAAGGTGATTCCGTAGTTGAGCATATAGTTGGATGAGTACACACCCACTGATGATTTTTATGTGATTGGGAATGGTGAGATGGATATTGTTTTGGGAATTCAATGGTTGCACTCACTTGGCAAATAGAGTCAAAATTTCCAAACAAGGGAGTTGGAGTTCACTATTGACGAGAGGAAGATAGTGTTGAAGGTGTTGATTGTGATGTCCCCTTCTAGCTAGACATCTGTGTAAGGTAGATTAGCCTATCATTTTGGCCCTCGTAGGCTAATGAGGATGGTTAGAGGGCCTTCTGAGGCTTGGATCAATTCCAGTGTTCAGTGGCTTTCAGTTCTAGCTTTCGTTTGGTGTTTCCAGGGCTCTATTTGCTATACTTACTATTAATAGTAAGTAAGAGGTTGGTTCAGAGGGACCCTTACTATTTTTAGTAAGGAACTTGGTCGTATGGGGGAACCACAGGCTTAACTCCAGTTTCAGATGGCGTGAAGAAATATCGAGTATTGAAGGAGATATTAAAGTTTTAATGGCTCAATGATAATTATTTATTAAAAGGTGATAATATAAGTTATAACTTAATGTTATAACTTGAGGGTCAATTCATCATAAAAGGGGGCCATTTGAGGAATTAATTATAAAGGAGAATTTTAATGAAATATTAAAAGCATTCCCTAAGTCTCAATGAAATAACATTTTAAATGTTATTAATGTGTTTTTTCATGGGAAATCGAGCCAAGAGGGAAATATAAATACTCCTCCATGAAATTGTACAAGTTATTCTTGAGCACTTGTTTTGATGAAATTGTTTGAGAGAAGGAAGCCAAGGGTTTCATTCTACGAGCCATTGGAGAACGGTACATTCTTCAGTGTTTGCAACTGCTCTAAGGTGGTGAAATATCCATTGAAGGTGGCATCCAGGGGAGCTTCATAAAAAGGTTCCATTTGTGCAAATTGGTGAGAAAATTCATTGGTTTTCAGCTGGTTGAAGGAGCTACATCTGCAGATTACGGGACGAATTAGTGCAGCCATTCCACACATTGTTGGCATCAATTTCTAGGCTGATCGAACTGCTTTTTGGCAGCTCTCATTTGTAGCAAGGAGGGTGCTTAATGTGCTGGGCGATTTTGATTAAAAAGGGCCCCGATAAAATCAAGGATAGGGCGTTGGACTTTGTAGAAGCCGTTGGTGTTCAATTTTAAGGTTATCATTTCAATTTTGATGAGAATCGATTCACCAAGGAGCTGCTTTTTGGCCTGCTGAAGCATTGAAGAAATTTGAACATCATTTTCAGGTATGCATGTGCTTGTAAAGACTTCAACATTTCATGAATAATGATAATATCTGATCCCAGTTGTTATTGCTCTCGGTAATTGTTTAGTTTTACCAATTTGAGCATTTTTATGTTTCCTTGCATTGCTTTTTATATCCAAAACACAAAAAATTAAAAATTTAAAAAAAAAAAAAAAACTCCCATAATTCATCCAAGAAATTGAGAAACAATACCAGAGAGGACAAGGGGTCTTCACACTGGTATTAGAGCCAATTTCCTGTTTCCTGTCATCTTGTGATCATCTTAATTTAGTTGTTAGATGAGTGAAAGAGACATCAGACATTACAATAGAGAACAGAGAAGACAGCAGTTCCAAATTCCACAAGTTCCTAAAGCAGAGACATTTTCCGAGGCTTTGAGAGAAAGAGATAATGGTAAAGCAGTTCAAAACATGGCTGAAGAGGATCGAGATGCTAGAGCTAAAAGGAAGTTTGATACCATGCTTGATATGATGTCATGCTTGTTAGCAAAAATGGATCAGCAAGCTACTCAGAATCAGAATCAACAAAACAATGTCTAAGAAAATAGTGGTGTTTGTAGAAATAATGGCAACAATGGCTTGGAGGGTAATGGAAGAGATAGGACAGTTAATCAGCACGTTACGACCACTAGAGGATCGGCCTCTAGACCACTCTTCCCTACTTTCACTCCGAGAGAAAAACAACCACAAGTTGCCACAGCGGTACCTTTCAGAGATGAAGCAAGGTAGGCTTACTTGGAATATAGTACCTTACCTCCTGATCTGAGAGAACAATGGACCTTTGATCAATTCATGAATCAAAGGAATAGGAGGAATGGTGGAAGAAATGAACAATATGCTCCAGCAAGAACAGATTATTAGCAAGCTCTTAGTAAGCTTGCATTGGCCTATTTTGATGGAAGTAATAAGTGTACAGCTAAAGGATGTTAAATTTATGGACCAGAGTTAAAATTTATCTTGTTCTATGTATTACTGATTAAAATATAAATCTGACTATCTTCTTTTGTATGGCAGGTGAGAGGAGCATTTTTATTTTCTATGTCCTATCTCATGAATGCCACTCAATATAAGTATATAACAAATGGGACACGGTCAAGCAATGCCTTGATCAGTCATGACCGATCAAGACATTACTTGATCGTGCCCTTTTGTTTATACTAACAAATGCTAAATAACATAATGATATATATAATTAAATGTTGAAGGCCTTAAGGCCAATTTAACATTTAATTTTATCCAACTGAAGCTATAAATCATCAACACTCCCTCTTAGCTAGGGAGGATAAAAGGTATTGGGAGCAATATTCATAAATCGTATGATGCTTATCTTGGGACCATAGTTTCAAGATGTGAATTGCCTATGTCGGCGATTCTATTCACAAACTCTTGAGTGGATTGCCTCAGTCGGCGATTCTATCCATGAGCTCTTGTGTGGATTGCCTCAATCGGCGATTCTATCCACAAGCTCTTACGTGGATTGCCTCAGTCAGCGATTCTATCCATGAGCTCTCACGTGGATTGCCTCAGTCGGCGATTCTATCCATGAGCTCTCACGTGGATTGCCTCAGTCAGCGATTCTATCCATGAGCTCTTGTGTGGATTGCCTCAGTCGGCGATTCTATCCATGAGCTCTTGTGTGGATTGCCTCAGTCAGCGATTCTATCCATGAGCTCTCACATGGATTGCCTCAGTCGGCGATTCTATCCATGAGCTCTTGTGTGGATTGCCTTTGTCGGCGATTCTATCCACAAGCTCTTACGTGGATTGCCTCAGCCGGCGATTCTATATGATAGCACTACCGAAAAGGATGTCTCTATATATCAATCTGATCTTAATCGGATCTTCCTTCAGGCGGTTTAGGCTTTATAGAAGGAAACTTGGCTCTGATACCATGTTAAATTTATGGATCAGAATTAAAATTTATCTTGTTCTATGCATTACTGATTAAAATATAAATTTGACTATCTTCTTTTGTATGGCAGGTGAGAGGAGCATTTTTATTTTCTATGTCCTATCTCATGAATGCCACTCAATATAAGTATATAACAAATGGGACGCGATCAAGCAATGCCTTGATTGGTCATGACCGATCAAGACATTACTTGATCGTGCCCTTTTGTTTATACTAACAAATGCTAAATAACATAATGATATATATAATTAAATGTTGAAGGCCTTAAGGCCAATTTAACATTTAATTTTATCTGACTGAAGCTATAAATCATCAACAAAGCATGGGTACAAAAGCTTGATAACTACCTATCATTGAGACCAATGCCTGAAGAGGATGCTATCAATTTGCTACACTACACTTAGAGGGAGCTGCTCATGAATGGTGGTATCATGGTTTGGTCACTCTTGGCCATAACCTCATTACCACTTATGATGTATTCACTAATAGATTGATAGAGAGACTTGATGTCAAGGATCTTGAAGTAAGTTTTTGGGAGTTGGCACAATTGAGGTAACATGGAACTCTTGAAACATATATTGCTGATTTTCAGAGGTTATTAGTTATGATTCCCACTATTAATGAAAGGAGATTGGTGGTTCTATTCACTGAAGGTTTGATGGAGCCATTGAAAGGTTGGTTAAATGTTGTTGATCCACCCACATTGCAGGAGGCAACGAAAAAGGCACGAAGCATGGAACTTGCAGCACCTTCAAGCAAGTTCTCATCAAAAGGATCTTCCTCCTATCGTGACAACAAGAAATTTCCCAAGAAGGAAGACAAGACAAACCAAAAAGGGAAATCAGCATTTCCACTAGATCAAGACACTTAATGATTTGAGGAAGAAGAAACAGTGCTTCTATTGCAAACGGCCATATGATGCAAACCATGATTGTCCATTGAGGCCTAAGGGTAAGGCAAACCATGCTATGTGGGCTTTCTCTGAGGGTTCTGAATCTGAAAATTCAAACCAGCAAACTGATCAAGAGGAATCTGATGCAAAGAAGGATGAATATGAGCCTGAAAAGTTGGAAAAAATGGATGCACGTGAAGAGGATGTCAAGCTTAAGGAAGCACGCCTTACCAGTATACAACAGGAGGGTTCATTCAGAATGTGTGGGGTATTAGCTGGTCAAAAGGTCATTCATTACCTTGTTGGATACTAATGCTACGCATAGCTTCATTGATGCTAGGCTAGTGGAGAGGCATGGGATCCGTATTGAAGAGTTTGAAGGTATAAGGGTAAGAGTTGCAGATGGTTACACTCTTAAGTGTGACAGGATAATTTCAGCACTTCCTTTGTGTGTGAATAATTATGAGTTTAAGGCAGAATTATATGTTGTAACAATGGGTGACACGGATGTGGTCTTAGGAATGAGATGGCTTCATGATATAGGTAAGTTTACCCTTGACCTTCACAAGATGGAGATGACATTTAAGGTGGATGGGAAGACACATGTGTTGAAAGCCATCCAGGATAGCAGTTTCAGGATGATATCTTTCAAGAGGATGGAGAGACTTATGTGCCATGACATGGCAGAGTGATCAGTAGAGTGTATGTTGATGCCATCATCAAAAGGGCAGAAGAAATCAGAATACCATCCAGACATATAGGAGTTGAGAATCAAGCACGGGAAGGTATTCAGTGACATCCCACCTGGCAGACCCCCAGATAGAGGTATCGAGCACATTATAGAGTTGGAGGAGGGTGCTAAACCCGTGATGATCACTCCTTACAGGCACCCAAAGCGACTTGAGGATGAAATAGAAAAAACAATCAAGGAGTTGCTCGCTATGGAACATATTAGGCCGAGTAAGTCACCATTTGCCTCATCAGTGGTCTTGGTGAAGAAAAAAGATGGTACTTTACGAATGTGCATCGACTATAGAGCCTTGAACAAGAGGACCATCAAGAATAGGTACCCCATTCCACAGATTGATGAGTTGATAGATGACCTCCATGGTGCCTGTTATTTTTCAAAGATTGATTTGAGGTCAGGCTATCATCAGATCAGAGTTAGAGAGCAGGACATTGAAAAAATAGCCTCTAGATGCCACTGTGGCCATTTTGAGTTTGTGGTTATGCCATTTGGGCTAACCAATGCTCCTGCTACATTCCAGGCTACTATGAACAGGATTTTCCAGTTACAGTTGAGGAGGTTTGTACTTGTCTTCTTTGATGACATTCTTGTGTATAGCAAAACGTGGAATGAGCGTTTGGCCCATTTGGATACAGTGTTGGATATTTTGGACAGGGAATCCTTGTATGCAAAGGAATCCAAATGTGATTTGGGCATGACAGAGTTGTTGTACTTAGGCCATATTATCAGTGCAGAGGGTGTGCGGATGGATCCTAAAAAGATCCGTGCTATCATTGAGTGGTCTACTCCAGTGAACCTCACTTAGCTGTGAGGATTTTTGGGGTTGTGTGGTTTCTACCGCAGGTTTGTCAGTGGATATTCTCGTCACACAACTCCTTTGACAAATTTGATGAAGAAAGGAGCGTTCATTTAGAGTCCTGAGGCACAGGAGTGTTTTGAAAAGTTAAAGCAGTTGATGACTACTTGCCCAGTTCTTGCATTACCTAATTTCAACAAACCATTCAAGCTACAGTGTGATGCATCTGATGAGGGTATAGGCGCAATGCTTATGCAGGTTAAGCACCCCATTGCGTTTGAAAGAAGGAAGCTCAGAGGACCTAAGAGGAGTTTTAGCATATATAACAGGGAAATGTTGGCCATCATGCATGCTTTGGCCAAGTTCGGGCAGTACCTTGTGGGCAGCAAATTCAGCATTAAAACGGATCATAACAGTCTGAGACATTTCCTGGGGCAGCAAGAACTTAATGACCGTCAGCAAAAATGGGTCAGTAAATTGCAGTCATATGATTTTGACATTGTCTATGTCAAAGGGACACAGAATACTATTGTTGATGCCTTGTCTCACAGACCTCACTTGAGCTCCATGGTTGAGATTACAGAAGATTGGAGACATTTAATTATAGCAGAGTATGCAAAAGATTTATGGGCTATGGCACTGTTGAGGGTACGATACAAGATGAGAGATATTCCCTTGTGAATGATCTCATCATTTACAAAGGGAGGATTTACTTGACCCCGGGATTAGAGATGAAGAACAGAGTGTTGAGATTCTTTCATGATGAGCCTATGGCAGGACATCCCAGATATTTTAAAACTTAAAGACATGTTTGGGAGCGCATTACTTGGAAGGGTCTCAAGTCAGATGTTCTCCTATATGTCAGAGGGTGCCCTGTCTGCCAATAGAATAAACAAAAACACACATACCCTGCAGGATTACTTCAGCCACTTCCAATTCCTAATAGGAAGTGGTAATGTTTATCTATGGATTTCATTACGAGCTTGCCGAAAGCCCAAGGTAGAGATTGTATTTATGTGGTTGTTGATTGGCTTACTAAATATGCTCACTTCTCTCCAATTGCAGCTACATACACAGCTACACAGGTAGCAAAGTTGTTTTTTCTGTGAGGTATTCAGGTTACATGGTTTACCTCGGAGTATTGTTAGTGACAGGGATAGTCAGTTCATGAGTAACTTCTAGCGAGAGTTATTCAAACTTTGTGGAACCGAGCTTACTCCGAGCACTTAGTTACCACCCGCAAACAGATGGCCAGACGGAGATTGTAAATAAATGGCTGGAAGGATACCTCAAAAATTATATAGGACAACAAAAAGCTTGGGTGAATTGGATTTATCTCTCTGAGTATTGTTATAACACTACACACCACATGTTGATTCAGATGACACCATTCATGGCGTTGTATGGCTATGAGGCGCCAAGTTTCCAGGACTTATTGCTGAGTGATAGCAGAGTGCCTAGTGCTGGAGATCTTCTACAGGAGAACCAAGACATCATGCAAGCTCTCAAGGAAAATATTGCAAGGCCACAAAACCAGCAGAAGCAATATGCATATTAGAAGAGGACTAAGCGATCTTTCTAGGTTGAAGATATGGTGTATTTGATGTTACAGCCCTATCGCCAGTCCACTCTTAGGAAGAGTGGTGCAAAGAAGCTTAAGCCACATTACTATGGTCCTTTCAGGATAATCAAGCAAGTAGATGAGGTGGCTTATAAGCTGGATTTACCGGAAGACAGTAGAGTCCATAATGTATTTCATGTGTCACGCTTCATAAAGGCGTTAGGACATCGCGTCGTTCCTTCTGCAGTTCTACCACCCTTGGATGATGAAGGGAAGTTGATTTTAGTACCTGAGGCCATTTTGGATGTCAGAGAGAAGAATTTGAGGAGGCGGACCATTAGGGAATATTTGATTAAGTGGAAGGACCTATTGGTTGAGGATGCCACTTGGGAGAGTGAAGATATATTACAGCATCCAGAGTTGAGATTGCTTGGGGACAAGCGATTTCGGGGAGGGCAGACTATGATGTCCCCTTCTAGCTAGACATCAGTGTTAGGTAGACTAGCCTATCATTTTGGCCCTCATAGGCTAATGAGGATGGTTAGAGGACCTTCTAAGGCTTGTATCGATTCCAATGTTTAGTGGCTTTCAGTTCTAGCTTTCTTTTGGTGTTTCCAAGGCTCTGTTTGCTATACTTACTATTTATGGTAAGTCAAAGGTTGGTTGAGAGGGATCCTTACTATTTTTAGTAAGGCACTTGGTCGTATGGGGGAGCCACAGACTTAGCTCCAGTTTTAGACGACGTGAAGAAATATCGAGTATTGAAGGAGATATTAAAGTTTTAATGGCTCAAATGATAATTATTTATTAAAAGGTGATAATATAAAGGAGAATGTTATAATTTGAGGGTCAATTCATCATAAAAGGGGGCCATTTGAGGAATTAATTATAAAGGAGAATTTTAATGAAATATTAAAATTATTCCCTAAGCCTCAACGAAATAACATTTTAGATGTTATTAATGTGTTTTTTAATGGGAAATCGAGTCAAGAGGGAAATATAAATACTCCTCCATGAAATCGTACAAGTTATTCCTGAGCATTTGTTTTGATGAAATTGTCTGAGAGAAGGATGTCAAGGGTTTCATTCTACAAGCCATTGGAGAACGGTACATTCTTCAGTGTTTGCAGCTGCTTTGAGGTGGTGAAATATCCATTGAAAGTGGCATCCAAGGGAGCTTCATACAGAGGTTCCATTTGTGCAAATTGGTGAGAAAATTCAAGGGTTTTCAGCTGGGAAGGAGCTACATCTGCAGATTAAGGGTCAAATTAGTGCAGCCATTCCACACATTGTTGGCATCAATTTCTAGGCTGATCGAACTGCTTTTTGGCAGCTCTCATTTGTAGCAAGGAGGGTGCCGATTTTGATTAAAAAGGGCTCAATAAATTCCGATAAAATCAGGATAGGGCTCTAGACTTTGTAGAAGACATTGGTGTTCAATTATAAGGTTTTCATTTCAGTTTTGATGAGAATCGATTCACCAAGGAGCTTCTTTTTGGCCTATTGAAGCATTGAAGGAATTTGAACATCATTTTCGGGTATGCATGTGCTTGTAAAGACTTCAACATTTCATGAATAATGATAATATATGATCCCAGCTGTTATTGCTCTCCATAATTGTTTAGTTTTATCAGTTTGAGCATTTTTATGTTTCCTTGCATTGTTTTTTATATCCAAAACACAAAAAATTCAAAATTCAAAAAAAAACCAAAAACAAAACTCCCATAATTCGTCCAAGAAATTGAGAAACAGTGCCAAAGAGGACAAGGGGTCTTCACATTGATTAATGGTCCCCTAAAGGTAGTGACAATGAAGAGGATGGAGGCATTGCTTGCGTATGACGAGGCTGACATTGAGGTATGCAATTCAAACTTGGTTAATTCTCATGATGGAGACTATTCTACATTGCTTCATTGCAGTAGAAAGTTGAGGAAAGTGGGAATCAGAGTGGCACAGCTAACATTGGGTAAGGCCAAGATACAAGATGGCAAGTTTGTCGATTTTATATAGATAATTATCCAGCTAATTTTCAAGAGATAAGGAGGTGGTAGGGCCAAAAATCTTGCAGCGCAATGTTTCCAGTAGGAGTTCATACCAACCTCCAAGATTGATATGGAGTCCTAGTGCCGGATTACTTGAGGGCAAGCAATCTCAGGCAAGAGTACTTGTAATGTCCCTTATCACATACTAGTTAGTGGGACCAGATAGCCAATCTGATTCCCGTAGGCTAAGATGCATCAAAAAGAGAATTAAATTAAAATATTTAATATTATTAAATAAAGTCTAATTAAAAGGTAATATTAAATAGTAGCAGCGTTTCCAATAGGAGTTCATACCAACCTCCAAGATTGATATGGAATCCTATTCCCGAATTGCTTGAGGGCAAGCAATCTCAAGCCTTGTAATGTACCTTATCACATACTAGTCAGTGGGACCGGATAGCCAATCTGATGCCCGTAGGCTAAGATGCATCAAAAAGGGAATTAAATTTTTAATATTATTACCAAAAGTCTAATTAAAAGGTAATATTAAATAGTCAATAAATAAAGTGACTTTAGTAAATTGAGATCAATTAAAGTCACTTAGCTAATTCAAGTAACCATGCGGGAATTGGAAAATAAATTTATAAAATGAACTTTGGGATTGATGTTCGATAATCAATCCAATATTGATTCTGAGGAGTTTCTCAGGGTTGCAACATCGGGACAAAAACCCTAGGGACAACATTTTCGGTATCATTTCAAATAATCAATAGTAATAAATAAATAAATTTCAAATAATCATTTGGTAATCATTATATTAATCAATAGTAATACTTGCCTCATTTAGGATATATATATAACGATCAAGGAGGGGACATGACAGGGGCTAAGGGGGGGGGGAAGAAGGAAAGGGAGACGGGAGGATAGCAAGCGGACTACGGTCTAGGAGCTTCAACAGCAGACTGCAGACTGCGACAGGTAAGTGGTGTCTGCGGTTCACAAAGGATATATGTGTCTGTGGACATGTGTGCCACACACACACATTAATAGTAATGAATATTTTAATATATGTTAATGAATAGTTCTAGATATATGTTAATGAATATTTTTTAATATACATTAATGAATAGTCATGAAAATATGTTAATGAATATTTGTGAATATATGGTAATGAATAGTTTTGAATATATGTTAATGAATATTTTTTAATATATGTTAATGAATTTTCCTGAGAACATGTTAATGAATATTTTCTGAATATATGTTACCGAATACATGTTAATATAGGAATATGTAAATGTAGATTATGGAATGAAAATGATAATGAATTGTAGAATGAAATATGAATGATGTGGCTATATGATGGAGGCTATTGGGAAGAAATTCCCTTAGTCTAATGCAAGAGTTATGATAATCCCTGGTAGGCAGTATATACTGAATATCTATATGCATATATGTTATGGCTTGGTTGACAAAGTTCATCCAAGAAGAGACGGATCTGGCCGGTCCTCTCTGGTAGACTTGGATGATGAGATGCATCATCCAAGGCAAGGAATTGATCATATATGATGGTCTTCCTTGGTATGGCTTGGATGTAAGAAATTACATCCAAGACAGGAATCGAATTAACCTTCGATTTCCTGGTATGGCTTGGCTGTAAGAAATTACATCCAAGACAGGAATCAAATTAACCTTCGATTTCCTGGTATGGCTTGGAACCAAGATGGGTTCCAAGAAGGCGAGTTTCACAGCCGCCTAAGGACATGTCCCAGTACTGCACTCGTATCCTTTTTATTAAATAAGAATTGAGATTAGTGTTAATTAAGTAATTGAAGTTTAATTGCAAGTTAGATTAGTTATATATATATTTGTTGCATTCTAACAGTCCGTTTTGCAGGACAGTGATCCCTAACTAGTAGGGACATTACACTATGGAATATCACTGATTCGATTCACATTAAGATAGATTTGTCTCCTAGTCAACTTCATTTTAGTCATAAGTATGTTGAAATAGCTTAATTATGGTTAAAATAAGCCTCAACCTAGTAGGGGACATTACAACGAGAGCCTTGTCATTTATTTCTAACTTCCCTAGCATGAACAAAATGTGTAGCTACTGCTCTTAAAAAGTAGGACTGTCTTGCTTGAACCAGGTTGGAGACTTTTTGCCTTTATCAAAGGAGCTTGCTAGTTGGTGCTTGTTATTGACTTTGGCTACATAATTCTTAGTGCCTATTCAATGCACGCATTATCATATTGCATCAACTCTTCTAATATCAGTATACATTAGGGTTGTGTGAGAGGAATCATTCCAATACATCTATTATGCTACTATTTACTAGGTGCAAATTGTAATTTCTGTTGGGATAATTTCTTTCCACCCATTTTGGTATTGAGGTTGTTGTCAACTTCAGATTTGAAAATAAAGTTCAACAAAATTGTTGGCATATGTTGTTCTTCCCTTGGTATAGAATTACAAAATTTGGTAATTGTAATGATGTTAATTTATGGATGCCAATAAATTCTTTATATGAAAGCACAATAAAACATCAAAACATCCATATCTGGAATGATATTCTTAGCAATTCAGAATAAAACATTACAACAAAACATTGTATTGTGTTGAAAGTTCAACGGCAGATTTAGCAAGGTCTTTAAATCCATGATGACAAGAATCTTGTAATTACATATGTAATAAACACCCCTCAGTTTATTTATTTTTTAAAATCCCCAACTTAAAATAAGATACAATGCAATGTCCTTATCACTTTTTGATTACCCAATTCCTGGGATGGGCAAAGTGAGAACGTTATAGGACCACACCAACTAACTGAAATGCAACGATGCTGAAAGAAACACACCAGGTGGATAAGCCATCCAAACTTCACTTCTTTAGTGGAGCGTGCTATGTAGGGATTGAAAGGGAAAAATACACTTCTTCACTTAGCAGAGCATGTAGTTACAATAAGAATAGGAACTTCCACTTATTCAGCAGTGAGTGCAATTACAATAATCACAGCCACGTCCACTTATTCAGTAGTAAGCAAATACAACACTTCCACTTATTTAGTGGTGACAATTATAGAACTTCCACTTATTCAAGGAGGTGAGGAAATACAGCGCTTCCACTTATTCAGTGGGTTGAGAAAATACATTGGAATGGAAGGAAGAAACCAATGGCGGTACTATCAGCCAGGGTATTACAAAATATCAGTGCATTACAAACAATGTTTAGAAAGGATTAATTGTTGATCTGGTATAGAGTTCTGATTAAATAATTAGTCTGTTACAACAACTTCAAATAGAATCAAACAACGTGAATAAATCAGCAGAATGCCTTGTAAGGATGAATGAGAATGCTGGTACAGATCTGAGGGCACTTTGTTGCTGCTGTTTTACTATCAAAACAGACTGAAACACATGCTGGATATGCTTAAGGGAACTCTGGAAAGAAGCATAATAGAAAATACACACCCATACTGTCAACAACTGGAAAGACACACTCTTAACTCTTCAATACACTCCAAAAATCACTAGAAATGACTCCATATCACATCAGTGGGCATTATCAAATGATAGCAGGTTTGAGATAAAGGACCAGCATCTGGTACAGCAGGTACAGAGGACTGTATGGCCCCCTTAAGATCATGTCAACACCACAAGTCCAACTCAAAATGGAAGGGACTATCCTCCAAGAAGCTAGATGCCACCAAGAAACTTGAAAAAAACTCCAAAAAAGGCAATGCTTCATTCAAGGAACCCACACGCCTCTCTCATAGTCTAGCATATGGTACAGCCCACACATAACTTCAATCTTCCTTTCTAGGACTGTACAGCTTCCAGGAAGATCATTAACAGCAACTAAACAAAAAGAGAAATGAAATAGAATGCACAATCATTAAACTCCCAAAGTGGTACAACACAGGCAAAATGTAAAACCAGCAAGAAAAACTCGGTGAGTCTATGCTGTTTACTCAGGAACTCAGAACATAAAGTTCACGGCGGCAAGAAAGGGCATTTTAACTTCATTTTTGGTCTGCTATTTTGCTCTCCCGACCAAGAAAACCCTCCCAACCTTCAAGCACGCCATTTACAGTGATTTTGCATTGATTTAAGAAGATTAGAAGAGATTTTTAGGTGAATTTCAAAGACAAATTGGATTTACAGGTAGATTTTTTGTTTTTTTTTTCTTTGTTTTTTTAAAACATTTTACTTCATTTTTGTCGCATCTAGATCTAAAAAAATCATCAATGCTAATACTAAGCAGTCTAAATAGATTTAAATTCCACAAAACAAGATTCATCACCCTTTTTTGACAATTTTATTTTTATTTTTTTAACTGTTTTCACAATTTTTCATACCCATCTTATTATTTTTTATTTGAATCTTTTTCCTTTGAAGAAAATGTTTAGAATCTTAGACTAGATTAAATTTTTACTGATTTAAACTAGTTTAGGTTGTTTTTAATTTTATTTTTTAAAGAATTAGTTGTACTTTCACTTTGTAGCGTATGTTAATTTATAATGGCAAATAGAGAAGCTTTTGCATCTAGTTGAGCCTCAGGCTCTACCCCATCGGTGCCACAACCATCATTTGTAGACACCCTACTTGCAAGAGCTAGAAACCCTGCTTGGAGATATGGTAACTGGGTTAATTTTTTAAAATTAAATGCGAATAAGTATATCATGGAGGCATAAACTACCTCAAATACCATGTTGCAGGCATCACTCATTGTGATGTCAAGGGTTGTCCTAGGACCACTGAAAAAATGAAAAGAGAAATGAATGCCCTACTTGCAGCCGCAAAAAAACAAAAAAAATGCAAAGGGAGAGGGCAAAGGCAATCATGGCAGCATCCATAGCAACTTCTTAGGGTGCTCCAGGCAACCTTAAATCAAATGAAGATGCACTTCAAGGCATAGTGGGCTCTCTTCGTGATCCACGTATCCAAAACAAATCCACCACCACCATGGCCTCCACTTCATCTACTTCTGGTAGCGCTCCAACACCAGCACCAACACACATGCCACATTTTTTGTTGTGCCCAAAAACACACCTGGAGTACAACCATCATTGGAGGCAACTAGGTGGAACAAGGAGGTGCATGATCATGCAAACATTGCATGTGTTGATTTTTGGTACTTTAACAACATCCCTTTCAATGTGGCAAATAATCCTTGTTAGGAGAATTAGGTTACTACATTGATAGTTGTGGGAAAAGACTACAAGGTACCTTCTCACACAAACATAAGTGGAAGGTTAATTAATTTAAATTTTTTGATCATATATATTTTACAATTAAAGTATTTTAATGTTGAGTTTTAGACTAATTTTATGTTTCTAATTTAAAGTAATTTATGTTGAACTTAAGCTCTTTTTTGTTTAAAAATTAAAATTGTGTACTTAATTTCACTTTGTTCTTGTAGGTTGCTCGTGAATGCAACTAATAGGGTAAGGGCAATAATGGAATATGAAAGAAAGGAATGGAAAAAAATATGCTGCACCATTCTTTCTAATGGGTGGATAGATGGGAAAAACCAGAGTTCCGAGACTCGCAGCGAGTCACGCGAGTCGCGCGAGTCAGCGGGCCGGGTGACCTCTGTCAGGTCATGGCGACCCTGACCCGGGCCCGGACGAGTCACAGGGTATGACTCGCCTGACTCGCCGAGTCAGCAAGTCACCCTCTGACTCGCCGAGTCCGAGGGTCGTGACCCGGCCGGCGCTGCTTGCAAAAAGTGGACGCAAAATTAAAAAAAACAAAACACAATTTTATTATGTTTTGTGCCATTTGCCTTTGTTATAACCCTAAAAGGGATTGCCATTTAGTTTTATGAGTGGAAGAGAGGAAAAAAGAGAGGAAGAGAGGAAAAAAGAAAACCATAGTTGTGCAACCAGCAGACAGGAAGAGGGGAAAAGCTAGCACAAATCACATTGGGGCAGCACTACAGTTGCATTGAGAGCATCAAGGAGCTCATTTCAAACACTTGTCAACAAATTTGAAAGAGGTAAGTGTTAATTTTTGTTGATTATGTTGGTTTTTTTTCTATATTTATGGATTTTTTCATTTTTTTGTTATTTTTTTTTAAACTTCAGCTTTCCAAATCTATATTGCTACTTGCATACTTCAATGATTCAATCACAATGACATAAATAGAACAATAGCATAGCAAACCCTAGACTTTTTTTTTTGAAAAAATTGTATACATGTATTTATAATTTTTTCTAAAAAAAACCTAGGGTTTGCTGATTTTTTTGAATTGTTAATTTCTTTCTTTGAAATTTGAAAATTTTCAAGAAAAAACACAATGCACAAATTAGTCTTTGCTGATTTTTTTTAATTAGTTTAAAATTTTAAATTTAAAACTTTGTCAAACACAATGCTTAAATGGTGATTTGTAAAATTGTCTTATTGCAGCAGCCCTCACGTTTTGAAAACAATTTTTTTTCCTAATGGCTCATCCTAATCCTCCACCTAGGAAACATGGTCAAAAAGATGAGGCATGGAAATACACTGAAAGATTTCCTGGTAGACAAAGAAATCAAACCAAGTGTATGTTTTGTAAGGAAATTAACCATGGGGGGATAAATAGATTAAAATATCATATTGCTGGCATACGTGGTCATGATACTGAGCCTTGTGACAAGGCAACTCCTGAAGCAATCCGTTTTTGTTACGTCTTATTAGAAAACTTTGAAATACATAAGCAAACAAAAAAAAGACAAAGAGAGGAGTTATGTCATATTGGTTCCCCTCCACCCACATCCGCATCTGGCTCCGCATCCACAGCTGCATCCGTAGGTTGTGTTGGAGAGGGTTCTTCTATGCCTCCCTTTCATCCTAGTGCTTCTGCTAGTGCCAGTACTTCTATTCCTACTCCTAGTCACACTTTTGGTCCTAGAGTGCGAAAATCTAAGATAGACAATTTTTTTGTACCACGCACTACTCCTGGCGCACAGCCCTCGCTTGAGAGCATGTCTTGGAACAAGGAGGTCCATGATGCAGGAAGAAAAGCAATTTGCAAGTTTTGGTACTTCTGCAACATTCCATTTATTGCAGCCAGGTACTTTTTTATTTGATTGTTTTAAATTAAAATTTAAAATTTTATGGTTTGAATTTGAAAGTTGAAATTGAAATTGAACTTTTCTTATTTAATCTATTTCAATTTGTGACAGGTCTTCTTATTGGCAAGGCATGATTGATGCAGTAACCATTTGTGGGCCGGAGTTTAAAGCCCCCAATGATACTGAGTTGAGTGGCCCTCTCTTGTTGGAAATGGTGGAAGATATGAAAGTTGACCTAGAAGACCACCGCCAATCTTGGAGCCAGAAGGGTTGCACCATCATGACAGATGGTTGGACTAATAGGAGGAATAGAACACTCCTAAATTTTCTTGTTTCCAGCGGAGGTGATTGATCATTTTACTTCTCTATATGCATTGTGATTGAAATTGAATAATTTACATTCTAATTTATTGATAATTAATTTGTTTTATTTTCAAGATCCACCATAATTTTTGAAGTCCATCGATGCTTCCTCACATGTCAAAAATGCGGCATACTTATGTGAGGCCATTGAGGAAGTTATAGATGAGGTGGGGGAAGAAAATGTGGTGCAAGTGGTGACGGATAATGCAGCAAGTTATGTTGCTGCAGGTAAACTTTAAAAGTTTTCTTTTAAGTTTTAAGTTTTAACTTTTAAACTTTTAAGTTTTTAACTTTTAAATATTAATGGTAAAATTTCTTGATACTTATAAGTTATCACATTTAATTCTTTAACTAATTTAAAATTGTTGCAGGAAAACTTTTGATGGAGAGGCACCCAAAAATCTTTTGGTCTCCATGTGCAGCCCATTGCCTTGACCTCATGCTAGAGGATATAGGTAAGCTTGGATGGGTGAAAGAATGCGTTGAAAGGGCCAAGAATATATGCAAATTTATTTACAATCATGCATTGGTCCTTAGCATTATGAGGCAATACACGGGGGAAAGGGAGTTGGCTCGTCCTGGTATAATGAGATTTGCCTCAAATTTCCTCACATTGAAATCCTTGTTAAAATCAAAGGCATCTTTGAGGCGCATGTTTGTTGGTGAGGAGTGGACTTCCTCATCCTATGCTACGACCACTGCAGGGATGGATGTAGTAGATTGCATTTTTGATGAGCTAGGTTTTTGGATCCCTTGTGCAGAGATCGTGCAGGTAATTTTATAAATTTATAATATTACATGCATATTTTTGTTTTGTTTGTATTGTGCAACTTTGCAATTTTTCTTATTTTCATGCACACTTGTGAGTTAACTATTTTTGTTTAACATTATTTGCAGGTCACTGAGCCCCTAGTAGTTCTCCTACGAGTTGTTGATGGGGAGAAGCCCGCTATGGGCTACATATATGAGGGCATGGATAGGGCCAAGGAGGCCATTAGATCCATATATGTTGGAGTTGAGGATAAGTATAGGCCCATTTGGGACATAATTGATAGAAGATGGCATAACCAACTTCATAGGCCCATCCATGCAGCAGCTTATTACCTCAATCCATCATTTCGTTTCCGTGCTGATTTCAAAGCGGATGAGGAGGTTCTTAGCGGGCTATATTCAGTAGTACAACGGATGGTCATTGATACCACAGCTACACTTCTTGAGATGGATGCATTTAATAATGCATCAGGGGCAATCTTTGCCAGCCAATGGTGTAAAGAAGGTCGGACAAAATTGCAGCCAGGTAGAAAATTCTAAAGTTTATGACATGCATTTTAATTTTTCATTTTATAATCTACCTTTAAAGTTGGAAATGAGACTAATGTTTTTTTCTTTTCCTTATCTCAGATAGATGGTGGCAAATGTTTGGGCCTTCAACCCCAAACCTTCAAAAAATTGCCATCCGCATATTGAGCCAGCCGTGCAGCACTTCTGGATGTGAGCGCAACTGGAGCATGTTCGAGCACATCCACTCAAAGAGGCGAAATAGATTGTCTGTGGAGAGGTTGAATGATCTAGTCTTTGTTCATTACAACCTCCGTCTCAGGACCAGACAGATTTTGGACGATGACTCCTCTCCGATCACTCTAGAGGAAGTCGACCCCGAGTCCGATTGGCTCACTGAGTCCACCGATCCAGTCTTCACTAATGAGGACCTTGAGTGGGTTTACCAGGCAGACAGAGAGGCTGAGGCTGCGGCTATGGCAGAGGAGGAGGATAGAGCACGATCAGGCACAGCACCTATGGCTACTCAGACTGGCACATCACAGGCAAAGACTATGGCTACTCAGTCATCCAGGACCTACCTTAGACGCCTTTGTAGGAGGCAGATAGACGAGGCTGAGCCAGAGCCTGAGCCATAGACTTTTTTTTTTTTACACTTTACAGTTAGATATATGTTTGGGAACATTTGTAGTCATGGATTTTATATTATACATTGGACAACATTTATAACTCTATATATCTATGTTTTCTAATTCCTTCAGCTACAATTTACATTTCTACGCATGTGATGGATGTATGTTTATGTATGTGATCAAATTAGCTTCTATTTGATGATGTTATAGTGTCTTTAAGCTTAATTCAATAATGGGTGTATGAAACAAGTTTTAAATAGTTAAAAATCTCTAAATTTCAAGGGTTTTCTTATTTTGCCGAGTCGTTGCCGAGTCATTGCCGAGTCCAAGCCGAGTCACGAGTCGAGTCAGCCTTGCCGAGTCAGAGCCGAGTCCGAGTCTAGGAACTATGGGAAAAACCACACCATCATTAAATTTTTGGTAGCTTGCAAAAATGATGTGATTATTTTAAAATTGGTGGATGCCTCCAACAAAGCGAAAAATGCAAAAGCTTTGGCTCTAATGTTGGAGGAAGTTGTCATAGAGATGGAAATTGAAAATGTGATTTAAATAATAACTAATAATGAAGCAACATATGTGACGGCTAGGAGAATCCTCCAAGAGAGACACGGGACACTTTTTAGGTCACCTTCTGCAGCACATGTCCTTGACCTTCTTTTAAAGGACATAGGCAAACAAAATTGGTTGACACCGATTGTAGATGATGCAGGGAGCATCACAAAATTTATCTACAATCACCTTTAGGTCCTTCACTTAATGAAAGATCACACAAAAGAGAAAGAGTTGTTCAAATCGAGTATCATAAGGTTTGCAACGATTTTCTTAACATTGCAAAGCATTCTTGGTTCATTGACGGCTTTGAAACAAATGTTTGTGATTCAAGTATGGCTACTCAACTTATTCAAAGAATCTTGAAGGAGAGAGGGTTGCATGCATAGTCTTTGACAACCTTTTTGCACAAAGAGCTACAAAGATTGTGAAGATAACTTCAAAACTTCAAATTTAAATTCAAATTGAAATTTATTTATTTTTTAAATTTAAGTCTTGCATTATATATTTGTAACTTTATTCTTTTTGTATTTTTAAATTGTAGGTGTCAGAGCCCTTAGTTAGAGTTCTCCAATTGGTAGATGGGGATCAAACCCCAATGGGGTATCTTTATAAGGCCATGGATAGGGTCAAGGAGCCTATTAGAAATGATTATAAGGGGGACCATCTCAAATTTGATCCCCTATGGGAGATTATTGATAGGAGGTGGAACAATCAACTCCACCAACCCATCCATGCAATAGGGTACATCCTCAAGCCTAGTTTTTCCTACTCATACACTAGTGGAGAGGTTATGGAGGACATCACTACATACATTCAGAGGAAGATACCCAAGGCTGAGGTGAGAGACCTCATTGTCAATGAATTGCAATGTTATAGAAAAGCAAGGGGTATGCTCTTCTCTTTAATACTTGCTAAGAGAGGAAGAACAACTTAAACACAAGTATAAAATCTGGAGTCTTTCACATGCATCTTACAAGTTACAAATTTCAAATTTACAAGTTTACAATAATTTATAATTTGATAAAATCTAAGTCTTCAATATTTTATTTTGTAGTCTTGGTGGACAAACTAAGGTGGAAATAGTCCAAATCTCCAAAGATATGCCCTCTGCATCTTATGCCAACCTTGTAGTGCATCCAAAAATGAGTGTAGTTGGAGATTGTTTGAGGCCATCCACACAAAGAAGAGCAACAAATTAGCTTAGAAACGCCTCAATGACCTTGTCTTTGTGCAATACAATCTTTAAGTGCGCACAAGAAAGGTAGAGGAAGTATCAGGTGATCCAATTGATTTGGATAAGATAGATCCTTACAATGATTGAATAGGGTGGGATGAGAAGCCTCCATTGTTTACCGAGGATGAGATCTATGATTTGGAGAGGCAAGCAATGAAGGAAGGGGGTAGATCAAGATTGTCATTGGATGACGCTGATGAGGCTAAGGAGGCATTGCCACCAGCATCTATATCCAAGATGGAGGTTGAGCAACAACCTATCATGCCAAGTGAGGTGAAGGAGCCACAATAGACTCATAGGACTAGACCCTCTAGTTCTATGTCTCCCCTATTTTTCACTAGAGTGGGCAAGAGGAAGGTGTAAAATGTTTTAATGCAGTATTTACTTATAGTTTTACAAAAACAGTTTGCTATTTTCATTTGTTTCAGACTATCAGCCATCAGCATTCCACATGAGGATGCCATTTTGTACCCAATTTGCATTCAAATCAATCAAATATAACTAGACTCAGCTTATTTCTTTTATGTACTCATTTATGGACTCAATGGATGCATCTTCTCATTGAATTTTTCAAAAAAAATGTGTTTCTAATGAAATTTACGCAATTTTTTAAGTTGTCAAGGTTTTTTGCCAAGTCCAAGTAGTTCAACTTTGAATTGAACAAACCCCAACAATGAGCTCAAGTTCAATCCTTGAGTAGAGTTGACTCAATGGATATGGGGGTTTTCCTCCCCAAATCCAACTATGGAGGACCAAGAGGGTTTTTGTCCTCCACGTCTTCAACACCAAAGATTTTGTCTTTAATGCTTCAAACTCCAAAATGGAATGAACAATAGAAATGATGTTGGATAGATAGATAATGCTTTAAAGTGAGCCTTGACTTCTCTCTTATAGGTGCTTTGCTTCAGACCCTCTATTTTATTTTATTTTTTCATTCCAAGTATTTAAAAGTACTTTTAGATTACATCCAAAAGTTCTTTTTTGAATTACATTTTGAATAAACTGTAAAAATTACTTCTTTAAAGATATTACATAGGATTCAAAATCCTATTTAGTTGCCCTTATGAAAATAAAGTGATTGGACCCACATAAAATATTATATTTTTTGCTTTCCTTGTTCTATCATTTAGCCCATGAGAAATGGAGATAGACTAGAGTTCTTCTCCCTGGATCTAATAAAAAGGGAACACGATAATATACCAACTTACAGTGCCATGCTCTCCAATGTTCCTGTGTACATTATGTTAAATCCAGTTTCCATGCTTTGGAGTGTACATGTTTTGGGTTGTCTACAGTTCTCACAAAACATTCCAGGATCCTTTTGAAAGTATTTGTGTTTTGAGGCACAATTTGAAAACTTTTGAGCTGGCTAGACACAAATTGCCAATCTATGGTAAAGTTTAAACCTTAAATGCAAAGATATCCTCCATTAGGGAGCAATGGTTAGCGAAGGCAATCCTTTGATCTGGAAATCACACCTAGCGGCAAGAGGAATAAATATCCACCACCTCGTTGCAGCCTCAGCTTTTACTTTCGCTTACTTGAATATCGGTATTACCTCCACAGTGAGCCTAATGGTGATGTGGGGCACTGATTCAAATCCCCACACAACAATAAGGCCACCCAGGAATCTAGTAGAGATGTGGAACGTAGTTGCATACTGATAATTGGGTATATGTGTGACCTGTGGATACAATCCTGCATGTATAGCAGCGCATTAACTCAACCATGATTTGCACAAGGATAGTGGTATAGCAATTAATGGCCATAATGAGCAAAGGAGGGTCGCTGATCAATTCCCTTATGGGAGAATTCTAGTGTAAATCTTAGCAAGTATATCATTTGAGGGATATTATATTCCAGGATTAAGAGAAATGACCTTTAAAAAACAATAAAACTATAAAAAGAAATTGAGAAACCTGGACTAAATTCACCAAGCCAAAGGAAAATAATCACTTGAAAAGTAATTCCCGCCGTAAGATTCAAATTATTACTAAGCAAGCATGAAAATGTCGTAAATCGTAATTACAGATCTCCATACTGACAACAAACCACTTTCAGCGAAACCTAAAGATTCAGAACTTACTAGACCAATAGAAGCATTATTTATTAAAAGATTGACGCTAAGCTACAGCACCATGTCAATTGCAAAATGTGATCAGCGTACCGCAAGATCGGAATATCGAATAGTCACCACTTTAGCGGTTGAAAAATTGACATCTTCAAAACTTGCCCTCGTCTTAAACGTCTTTCGAGATTTCAATTTCAAAATTTGTCGATTATGGCTACTCATCCTTTTTCCATTTTTATTGCCAACAACTGTAATTGAGATTTGCATGGAAGATGGCACGACAACAGCAGCCATGATTATAGTTGGATTGGAAATGGAAATGGAAATGATGCAAAAGGAGCCCAATTTTAACTATGTTGACCCTTCCCTTCTCTTCTCTCCTCTGCTCTCCTTAAGAGCGCGTTTCTGACACGCAAAATTGTGTTTTAAATTGTTCTGCGTGTTGGGAACAACTACTTCAAAGTCGACTCCCGGACTTTTGTGTACAGAAAAGCGCCGAAATACCATTGCTTAAATACGGTTCTTCGGGAATTGAATTCTGCCGTAGACTGAAAAGTGAGAAGACTATAGTTTAGGATTTGGCGCGCGATAGTATCTTTCTACTGTTATTTTTAATTCCGGGAAGATTCCATGATTATTATTTTATAGTATAATGACAGATTATAACATGAGGCTTTTATAGTTTTGTAATGTTGAAAATTGTATAATAATTGGGTTGTTTTAATTTTAAAATGTTGGAAGAGATTAGGTTTAAGGTATTCTATTTTACAATATTTTTTTAGTTAGATGTTCTTAAGATATTTATAATAATATTATTTATCAATGAATTATATTAAAAATTATTTTAATAAAGAATATATTTTCTTGTGATAAATAATGAGATAAATCATGTTTCATGTTTGTGCAAATGTATAATATATGTTACATTAATATCATCTTAAATGGTTTGAAACACTTGAATTTTATTCTAATGTACAATTAATATAACGTCTAAAGATAATCCATGCAACATTTTATATCTATCCAAAACTATAACATAAGTCACATCAAAGAATAATAGATATTTTAAAAAAAAAAAATTATATGTCAATATGCATTAACTTATTAGTTCTATTGTGGGTCTTTCTTCCTCAACTTTCCTTTTCGCAAGTTGTATTTCTATCTTCATCTATTCATGGTGATTGTATGAGAAGGGAAACACAATTCTTAGTTTCTCCAAACAAATCACATAAGAGAGCCATGAATATTAACAATATCCTTTTGTTTCCTATACTAATCATTGTTTTAGGAACATGCAAGCCTAATGATATATATATTGTAAGTGCCCGAGCTAATCATGAGGGCAAGTGGTGCATGTGACCCCTTTATTTTAGTGTGATTGGAATCATATTTAGAGAAGTGTAATTAAATAGAATTCTAATGTAACTATCAAAATTCACCATAACATATGTTGGTGGTTCTAATGAGGTACTTCCAAGTTTTTATAGTATATGGTATGTGCACAAAGATGGTGGTCAGAAAAGTGGACACCACCCAAAATAAACAAGAAAAAACAAGCAGCGTGTACGCGGTTCTAAAATTTGAAATCACCTTGTACGCGCTTAAGTTCGTTGTTCCTGAGCCTAAAAAAGATAGCACGTACGCACTATCTTTATGAAAGTGAGTGCGTACGCGCTGCTTTTAGGAAAGTGAGTGTGTATGTGCTCATAAGACCTAAAGAACCGCGTACGCGGTACCTGTCAAAAAAATGGGTCTTATTTTCCCATGACCACAGCATTTTTTCTTCCATTTCCTCCATGAAATTGCGAACAGGTTGCCTCATTTCTCCTCCAAATGCTATGGATCAAGTTTAGTTTTTCTTAATTTTGTCTTTCTTTCTCGTTTATTCAATTTGTTTTACGTTTTGAATTTAATTTCGTTTATTTTGATTAAGTTTTTTTATTTTTTGTTTCAAAAACCAAATTCTGATAATCCACAACAACAACAACAAAATGCACCTCCTGAAAACCCAAAAAAACAACCACAAGATACACCTCTAGTTCCTCCTTTTGACCGTACACCTGAAACACAGGAGCAATTGATTAATCAGTTAAGGCAAAACACGTCTAAAATAAATAGACTAATTAATAAATTGAAAATATCTGAGCTTGAGCATCATAAATCCCTCACCACTAGCCTAGAAACATTAGTTAGTGGTGCCACAGTCGTTTCCACACAAATTACAAAATGGGAAAACTTTAGGGATATGTGTCGTCAATACTATGCTGGAGGGTTATCATACGAGGGAGTGAAAAACAAAAAATATTAGTGAACAACAAATATGTGCCCTTTTTGTTGATCCTAAAACTGGTCAATCGTTACCTCTTAATGCAAAGAGGTTTCTCATACATTGGTGTACCAATGTGCAGATGAAGAATTTTTTTGGCAAAGGTGGTGGATGGTCTTTGATGATCCACCTTGTAATAATTATGAGGTGCCATTGTATTTTTTTAGAAAAGTATACTGTGAGTTTGTCCTCAATGTGTGACCAAACTATTTTGACATGAGAGAGTTCCATGGTAGAGGTGGCGGTTTTCCCCAAGATAGACCTGGAACCTGTAAGCGAGTAGCCTCGGAGATTTGTCACCCTCTAGCACCCAAACCCAAAGTGCATCAGGTTGTCCCAGTAGAGTTGAAAGAGTCGATGCCCAAGATATACCTGGAGCCCATACGTGAGTAGCCCCGGAGAGTTGTCGCCCCCTAACACCCAAACCCAAGGTGCATCAGGTTGTCCCAATAGAGCTGAAAGAGTTGATGGAGCTACAGACTCTTCAGCCAGCTACAACATTGACTGGTGCCATCATCCAGCATGGGACACATTTAACATGCCCTCTTGTACTAGATGATGAGCCATTAGTTATTCCAGGTGGTGACAGAGAGCCCATTCAACATCTATGTGTAAGTTGCTCGGGGATATGCTTAGGGACGGATGGCGAGGCCACTGTCAGACCCGCATGATTGAGGATGTGGCGCTAACAGAGGAGTTGTTGCATATGTTATTTCCCCATCAGTGGTAGACACAGGTGTGTTGATTTGAATTCATAGCATTTTATTTATCAGTCACTTTAAATTTGTAATTACATAAATGAATTTGCATTTATACATCGATTTAAATTGAGACAAATAATATGCATTTCAAGATGCAGCAACGATATCCCATACTCCTCCCGCAATTACTATAGCTGGAACTTCGATGCCTAAGGTATAAATTTTCTAACATGTTAAAATAGAATAATACACTTTGAATTCAAAAAAATTACAAGATATACTAATTATATTTAATGCTTGGTCCAATTTTTGGTTTGTAGGTGTTGACAGGGGACCAAATGTCCCAGATTCATGACATCACACTCTCAGCGATTGATTTTGTCCTACAAGGCTATATGGTATCATATTTTGTACAACCCTTTTTATGTATTGTTTTGATAGAATATGCAAGACATTTCATTTTATATTTTTTAAATTATGTTTAATTTATTATCTGTACTAATATCTCATGTTAATTTGTTTTTTTAGGGTACCCCCTCTGCGTCTAGGCCTCGTCTTAAGCAAAAGAATTCCTTGAAGATGCCAAAACGTGGGAAGAAGGTAATTGAACACATTTTTAGTTGTACAATTGTTTGAAAATGTTGAAATCAAGTCTTAGTTGGGGTTTGTAGATTGATTAGTATTTTTTTGTCTATTTTACATGTACAGCGGCCTTTGAGCTATGTGGATTTGTTGAATGCACCCCGTAGATCGAGAGAGGGCAAAGGTAAAGGTATGTATATCTACTTTATTTTCTCGATTTCATGATTATATGCATGTGTACATGTGAACTTGTGATAAATTATAATCTTATAATTTTTTCATACAGGAAATATCCATAGCTACTTCATCAATGGCGAGCCCTCCTCCATGCACTAGAGAATCATCTCAAGATCTGGTACACTTTTGTTTGATATATTACATTAATTGTTTTTAACCTACAATACTTATCATTAAATTAATTGTATTTAATCTTTGATCATTTTTTGTATAGGTAATAGCGATAGTTTCTCCGTCGATGGTGAACCAGCCTCAGTCCATTGGAGAATCATCTTAGGCACTGGTACGTAATTGTTCTCTATATTATAGTTTTTAAGTGTTTTTTATATATTTATGTTAGTACATTGTATTAATTGTATATTTAATCTACAATAGCCCCCTTCACGGTTCGGCCATAACGTGGATCCTTTTAAGTTTGTCTTCAAGAAAACAACTAAGAGTGACAAGAAGAGGAGAGCGAAGACATTAGCTCCAAGATCAGCCAATGAGGTAATCTACATTTCAATTGCAAAGGAATTATAGTTAAATGCATAGTTATGTTGTTAATTATGAACTATTTTCTACAAAAGAATTTTAACTTGGCTTTTGAATTGTGGTTTTGTAGCCATCTACAGAGCTGTATACTGCATCGAAGAAGCTCGATTTTGACGATCCACCACAAGTTTAGGATCATATAGTGTTAGTTGTGGTCATAGAATGACCAATACATGTAGATATATTCTAAATTTTTATTGTATATCGATTTGGACATGGCATATGCCACATTTTTGTAATACTTGTATTGACTTGGCAGACATGCATTTTATATATATATATATATATATATATATATATATATATATATATATGTTGATATTCGATCCAATAAATATGTATTGAGTTTATTATTGTGTATTTTTTGTATTTCGTGGTTGTCTTTTTATAAAGTTAATTGATCGTTTGCCTATGTAATCAACAATATGAATATAAACAACAAACATCTATGATATAAAACATTGCAATCGTGGAATATGATTTGATAAAATTTCTAAAATGTCGAATTAACCCTACAAACTCCTTGTATTCGGTTTATTATTGTGTATTCATTGTATTTGGTGGCTGACCTTTTATAAAGTTAAATGAATATTTGCCTATGTAATCAACAAAATGAATATAAACAACAAAAATCGACAATATGAATATAAACAACAATGTGTGTGGTGCGAGAGTAGCCTCATGCTTGCAATGGTCAAATTTTGGTTCTCGTGTGAATAAACTGACGTTACAAGTGCATCCAGGTGCTAAGGTTTATGCTAGGCATGCTCCTCTCGTGCATCCCAAAGCATCGGAACATCGAGAGTCATACCCTATCGGCGCGATCTCTCAAGTGCCCTAAGTCCAAAAAATTGTCAAACTTTGACAAACTGTTTCTTCCAATCCATGACACATGATCGATCCGTTTGAACCTGTGGGGTCGTGGGAGGCTCCTCTACAATGGCTTATCTCAGTTTTTGACGACTCGAAGCCATTTTCAATTGGTAGCATTTTTTTGCCTGTTGCAAAAACCATCAGTTGCATACAATGCAAAGTTGCAAGATAGGCTAGAATTGATTTGGTTCGTCGTGTGCACAAACCGACGTCACAAGCATGTCTAGGTGGACAGTTTTACACTAGGCATGGTCCTCTCATGCATCTCAAAGCGTCAGAACGTCGAGAGTCGTACCCTACTAGCGCAATCTCTCAAGTGCCCTAAGTCAAAAAAAATGTCAAACTTTGACGTCTTGTTTTTTCTAATCCAGGACACATATGATCTATCTATTTGAACCTGTGGGATTGCGTGAGGATCCTCTACAATGGTCTATCTCGGTTTTTTACGACTTGGATCCATTTTCAATTGGTAGCATTTTTTCACATGCTGCAAAAACCGTCAGTTGCATGCAATGCAAAGTTGCAAGATAGGCTAGAATTGATTATGTTTGTCCTGTGCACAAAATGACATCATGAGCCCGTCTGGGTGGGCAGGTTTACACTAGACATGCTCCTCTCATGCATCCCAAAGCGTCGAAACGTCGAGAGACATACCCTACCGACGCGATCTCTCAAGTGCCCTGAGTCCAAAAAATGTCAAACTTTGATGAACTATTTCTTCCAATTCAGGACACATATGATTGATCTATTTGAATCTGTGGGGTCACGTGAAGCTCCTCTACAATGGCCTATCTTGTTTTTTGACAACTCAAAGCCATTTTCAATTGGTAGCATTTTTTTCACCTGCTGGAAAAACCGTCAGTTGCATGCAATGCAAAGTTGCAAGATAGGCTAGAATTGATTTAGGTCATCATGTGCACAAACCAACATCACCAATGTGTCCGGGTGGGAAATTTTATGCTAGGCATGCTCCTCTTGTGCATCCCAAAGTGTTAGAATGTTGAGAGTCGTACCCTACTGACGCGATGTACAAGTTGCTTGACAACTTTTTTGACAATTTTTTTTACAATAATGACAATTTTTGCTCAAATTGTATCTAGACTCCTATGACCCGATAATGACTCAAATAATTATCCATGATTATACAAGAATCAAGAAATGCTCATGATTGACCTTATCAATAATGGTCATGATTGACCTTATCACATCACATAAACTCAAAACATAGTCACAAAACATAGACACAAAAAATAGTCACAAAACATAGTCGCATATTATGCAAAAATTTGCCTTTAAATATGGTCAAATCAGCTCTTGGCTATTTGAATATGCAAAAAAATTACTTACAAATCATCTCATGGGCTTTTATAAAAAAATTGGCATTACAATATGTGTGATTCGGCTCATTGCCATTTTAATATACAAAATTTGGCATCTAAATATGTACAAATCAACTCATTGCCATTTAAATATACAAAATTATGCCCCTAAACATGTACAAATCAGCTCATGGGCATTTATATATACAAAAAATGAATATAGAACAATTCATTGACGATATATACAAAATTCTCAAAATCATTCTACTTTGAACCATAGAATCAATCAAGTGAGCCTTTAGGATTAGCTCTAACCCGTATTGTGTCATGTATTGCCTCGTGGTCAGATTCATAAACTTTCCATAAAATCTTGTTATGAGGTCTACCACGATACTTCATCAAATGAATATTTGTTGCAACAACAAGGTTAGAGAAATGAAGAATATGTCAGTGTGTTTCAAAGTCCTCGAACAACCAAACATCAGAATTTTTGATAGGGTGTCTCCTAAGCCATGTTCCTGTCACGACAACAAACCCTATTGGGTACTCAATACCCTCTCCGTTAATGATTGTGGTTGTCAATTTTCTTTTAGGCTCAACATAATGACACAAATAGTAATGTGTTCCTTCTTCATTGTTCTCTTCTACAATAACTACATACACATGACCTAGATTATATAAAGTGATAATTAATATAAAAAATAAAGTGTGATGTACAACAAAATGAACCAAAAAGAATACTTGCAAAAAATTAACTCAAAAAATCACCTGAATCCACTAGGTCGGATACATGGTCAAAATCCACTGATGTCTCCATTTGGCTCAATTGTAGTGCTTTGGGAATTTGATATGTATCAATGGGAACCAACGGTCTACAAGACCATTTGTCAACCCACTCTTGTGACTCACATTCTTCCCACAAACAATACATGCATGAAGATATCTATCTCGTATAAATTACTACTGAACATGCATTTGAACTCATAAATGAGTGCATGTCACTCGATCCTGCAACTGTACAACAATCTAGATAGTTTTCAATGTTAGATTCAGTGATCAACCAAAAATATCTACGAGCCATTGACGTACTTGGATTACCTTGACTCATCGTAGAGTTACACCATCACACAATTGTTTCTACATCTATCAACTCAGCACCACCTTCGTACTTCAATTATTCTCTCGCTAAGGCTCTTTTTACACATGCTCCTGCACCATTGTGCTCTCCCTTACCATGTCCAGCCTCAGTGAAATTCCAAAAATGTTGTAGACCGCTTGTCATATGCATCCTTGTCAACCAATAAAACATCCTTGCATTCTTGAATTGTGTGGTGCAATTATCTAACCATATTAAGTGTTAGTTGTATTGTATGTTTCTTTCCTTTAAATTATCATAGAAAACTTTAAAGCATCCTTGTACAAACTCTGATAAATGAGTACGATCATCACTTATGTAGAAGTGATACTCTCTTACAACCTTTCTATCCTCCTTTGTGCTATAATTTGCATGCATGAATGTTATGTGTACAAAAATAGAAACTTTTGTAGAATGATAATACATAGATTGCACTTTATTTTGAGGTTGTAGTGTATAATTTTCAGCAAAATCAATGATAGAGACAATGGTGCCAAGAGGAAATGTGTCCTTACATAACTTGAATTTCTCATCTAACCATCGAGTTCTATGTGTATGCATTATCTACTCATAAACTATTTTCTCTTGAAACATTTTCATAAATTCAGCTACACATATATCATTTTTCACTAGCTCACATCTCTTCAAATCTTTTCCATCTTTAACTCCATATGTGATTGTCTTGTATTTTCCAAAAGAAACTAATTTCCTACCAATTTCATATGTGCTCTCCAAATGTACACATCCTGGTAAATGTTGCAAACCACCACATATAGCATGCTTGAAATAAATTATCTTACTGACTTAGGAGGTGCTTGTACATTGCATTCCTGCAAAACATCGTTAGTGTGCAAAGTAGAACAAATATGATGAAAAATGTCATAGTGCATGAAAAATTCAATATGCATCCTACAACAACACGTGGTGCGTACATGATCAATCTTAATATAAAAAGGTTTTGCCATTTCAAAAAATCTTTGAGAAATTCTTATTTGAGGAAACTTTTCAAGAAATCTTTCATAAAATTTTGTTTGAGTCATATCCAAATAATGTTTGCCATGTGGCTCACGATTTGTAGACCCGATTCGCCTTCTAACAACATCTCTTTGGTTGGGTGAAACTCTTGTGTTGTCATGCCAAAAAAATTCAATTAATGTTCTTAGTGCATCAACAAAAAACTTGTCTTTGTGTGGTAGTCTACCCGAGAATGCCCAAAGAGAATTATTGTTAGGTTCCTCTATTTTTTCTCTCCTCTGTAATGCTTTACTTAATGTTGTTCTACTAACATTTAATGACTTACTTGTTTTGCTTATCAAACAATCTTTTTATTTTATTTTAATGCTCATTATGGTTGATGTAATAACACGTCGAGTAGCATTATAATCTTTAGTACACGATTTTGAACCAATAGCTTGATATGCATCAAATAGATTTCTCACAATAGTTCTTTCGTTGTTACTTTCAAACGATTTTAGGCCTAGAATTTTCATTGTTTCTCTAAAATTCAAAATTTTAATCATTTGAACAATTAATTGACATCTTGTTGTTTGATTTAAGTTTTCAAAATAGTTTTGTCATATTCTTTAACCATTCTCCTACAAGTTCATTCATTTATTTTATCGGGGATAGGCTTCAATATATTCTCATCAATGTCAATTAGATACTTTGGTTTCCCATGAATGATTCTAGGAGGTGTTAACATCGGTGCATTGTGTGCATTCATCATTTAATTGATTATTCAATGTGGTATCTTCTTCAATTGCATTAGGTGCATTATGTTCATTTGGTAAATCAAATTGAGATGTTGAGGATGACATACCTTCTTCTCTCATTGTTCTTATGTCACGTAATTTTTTCATATGATGTCTTTGTTTTTCCTTTTCAACCTCTCGTTGTTCCATCTTTGCTCGCTTGTTCTTTCCCATGGTTGATATCGGTTGTCCTAAATAGAATCATATTACATATATATGTAAAAAAAAGATTCATAAACAAACAAATAACCATAAATATGCATCTTATCATTATTTTTTTGAATCAAAACTATTAAACAATCACAATAATATTGACAAAACTAATAAGAACAACAATTCAATCATTTGAAATCATGCAAAAACAAAAAATTCACTTACTTCTATGTATAAAACAATGATAGAAGTGCAGACACGGTTTCAGTGGGGCCTTCAACGACCTCAAAAACTTATTTTGAGGTCGTTGAGGCTCTTGGGCAAATAAAACTATGTCTAAGTACTCTGTACGCAGTGTATTAATAACCGTGTGCGCGCTATTAGCCCCAAAAAGTTGGCAAGACCAGCAGTATTTTTTTTTCACCATGTACGCACTTAGAACTCATAATTAGTGCATACGTGCTCCTACGCCTTAAAAATGTTATGGTAGGGTAGTGAACTAATAGGCTCAGTACCCCATACGCGCTATTTGTAGTAAAGGAAATGTGAAGGAAAAGGGATGGAGGGAGAGAGGGAGGGGGAGAGAGTTAGAGAGAGAGAGAGAGAGAGAGAGAGAGAGAGAGAGAGAGAGAGAGAGAGAGAGAGAGGTAGAGGGAGGGAGAGAGAGGGGGAGAGGAAGAGTTAGGAGAGAGAGATGGGGTATGGAGGAAGGGAGAAGGGGAGAGAGGTAGAGGGAGGGAGAGAGATAGAGGGAGAGGAAAAGAGAGAGAGAGAGAGAGAGAGAGAGAGAGAGAGAGAGAGAGAGAGAGAGAGAGAGAGAGAGAGAGAGAGAGAGAGAGAGAGAGAGAGAGAGGGGGGGGGAGAGAGGGAGGGAGGGAGAGAAGAAGAGAGAGGGATGGGGTATGGAGGAAGGGAGGGAGAGAGAGAGAGAGAGAGAGAGAGAGGGTTAGAGAGAGTGAGAAGGAGAGAGAGAGAAAGAGAGGCATCGTGTATGCGCTTGAGAGGGGGAGAGAGGGAGACAATACACATACATACACAAATATGTGTGTATATATACTTAATATATTATATATTATATATAAATTATATATTATATGTATATACACATATTATATATACAATATTATATTATACACACTCCCAAATTTTAAACAAAAGTAGAATGTACATGTTGTTTATAGTAAAGATACATCGTACGCGCTTCTTACACCATAGGTACCCCGTGCGCTCTTTTGATTGTTTAGGCTTGGAAATAGGCCTAGATGACAAAGCTATGGGTTGGAAGTTTGATTTCCTTCCATTTCCCTCCTTTTTGACATGTTTTATTTTATCAACTTGGTTTCTCGACTTTTTCATCATCAAGTGGGTATTTCTAAAATTGGCACCATATGTTTACCCATCTTATGAGCTTTCTAACCATATAATTTTTTTTTAATTTGAACAACAATAACATTATTATTGAATTTTTTTTACCAGTGTCTCTATAGTTCTCACAGACATACGTGTACCATTTTTTTAATAACTTTTGATCTACTTATCCAAATTTAAAAAACTTTATATATTATTGTCGTGCACTTGATTCTTTACAATTTTTTAAAAAATGTACTTTCGATTTTTTTAGTGCAAGTTATGCTTCGCGCACGAACAGGTACCTAATTTTCAGGATGTGCTCGATTGGAAAAATCATAAAAATAAAATACTCAACAAAAAATTACAAAAAAATACACATCTTCTAGTGCTCACTCTTAACTATCTTTCTGCCAAAGTATTTGTCAAAATACTAAATCTAACTATGACTTTTTTGATGGGCACGTCAGGCACTATGTTATATTTTTTTAGAAAAAAATCAAGGTCTGTTTTTCGTGCATGAAAGATTTGAGCCCCTTAATCTTATCCAATTTTGAAAAAGTTTAGTAGTTTGGAAACTAGATTCAGAGTAATACAATATTTTTTTTATTATTATCTTTTTATCCTGAGTTGGTGACTTTCAAATTTTGCCTCCAAGTTCAAGTTCACCTGATTTCAGAAGAAAAAAAAAAAGTACCCACTTATACCCCCCTTTATTACCACCATCTTTGTGCACTTACCCTATATTTTGAATATATGATAGAGCCCATTTATAATTTTTATTCCTATCAATAGATTGGATGTTAAAATGACTCTTACATCTTTTGCAAGTAATAACTCAACATCAAGTGCATTGTTTTAACCTCCAACTAGTTATGTACTTCCCTATCTAGTTGCAATGTTATGGGCTATTAATTTTTGCAATGAGTAGAATTTTTATTGTGAATATATGAATATCATTGAAAAATTATTCCCTAATTGTTAGATCTAATGCAACATATATTCTTCTCATAAATAACTTTGAATCATCAATTATCATATCCACATTTCTAAATGTGATATCGAATCTAAAAATGCAAGTAGGAAACAAATGCAAAGACAAACCTCCTATCCTAAACTAGAACAAATCTCAAATAGAGTGTGCAAAATAAGTTCAAACAAATGAAGCGAGATAACTATTATCATGAAAATCTATTTGCAAGTTTGATTTACTTCAATGATTTGGGAAGTAGATGTTCTTGTGCACAAAATGTAGATATTTTGATAGCATATAATTAGCAATAATAGAGTGGATTCAATGCATAGGATGGTGCCTCAATTTATAAATATTTGGGAGGGATGGTAGACAATGGATATGTGATGAGAAGATCAATGATGGGGAATGCATGAGAATACTTTTCTAGGATTGGGGAGAGGATAGAGGGTCATGATAGATTTGGTTTGAAGATGAAAGGATAGGATAGCATTTACCGGATATAATAAGTTATTGAAACCAGTAATGAATGTGGGAGACAGGTGCATTTAGGAGGCCCTTTATTCTTAGATTTTGGTGGAGGCATTTTAGGCTCAATTAACTATTTTAGCCATGCGACATGAAAAATAGAGTAATTAAATAATAAACTTATTTAATTATGTGTGTGAGATAGAAAATGACTAATTAAATGATAGAATTATTTAAATAGGTGGGGTGCATCAAGTGAAGTGTGAATTACAAAAATAATATACTGTTTTTAATCAATTTTATATAAGGTTACTAGAAAAGAATTATGTGTCTAGATTATACCCCTCTTCAATACAGTTTCATGACTAAGTGCTATTATGTCAAAGAAGAATAAAAAGTAGGATGGAGTAGAGCTTTGATGGCAAGTTTCTTTGATTTCTTTAGGAAAATAAGGATGATGGTGGAGAAGATGCCCCTGAAAAGGGTAAAAAACTAGGCCTAATGGTTAGTGTATAATCTAAAACACAAAATGACAATGCATTCAAATACAAAAATAAACCGTTATACCTTGATTGCTCACTTCTTCTTCCAATGGAGCTTGATATGGTGGGTTGATTATAGCAAGATTTTGGCATTAGGATGGTATGATGGAGGATTTTGATTCTCAAATGAGCAACAAAACAATGAATGAAAGATGGATTATTTGTGAGGAGTGGAAAGTCCAATTTATAGATTGGAGAAGGGAAAAATGGAGGGCCAATATTGATTTGAAATGGAGAGCTAGGATTGAAAGAAGGTGGAGGAAGACTGAGACGACAAGGTGTGGGATCTAAGAGATATGTCATAAAGGAATTTCTTGTCTCTACACCCCACAAGTACATGGGAAAGAGTTCCCCAAGTACATTGGGAAGAAAAAAAGGAATATAAACTTCTTTGGAGAAGGGAGGAGGAATTAAAAAATCCAAAATATAAGATTGTGTGGGAAGAATAAAGAGATAAAGGAATTAAAAATTCCTTGGGAAGAGGGGGCATGGGAATGTGCAAGGATTTGACATTCCTTGGAAGAGACAAAGATGGTGCATTTAAGGTTTGGAGGGTGAGGTGAGAAAGCCATTTATGGCAAGGAGTTGACCCATTCCTAATCAAGGTGATTAGGTGGATTGACAAGGGATTAGAATGCAAGTGGGAAATTTAGGAGGATATGACATGAGAAGAGATAATGAGTGGAGGAATATAAAATTGAGAAAAATGATAATCATGATTAGAGTAGAACTAATTAGGCTAGATGATAGGATTAAGAAGGGTGATTTGTAGGAATCAAAGGGTTAGTTAATTAATTAGGATTAATTAACTAATTAGAATTTAGAAGAAATATTAGTTAAGGTTGGGGATTGAAATGATTTTTAGAAGAATAGGATATAATTAATTTATTAAAATTAATTATAAGGCTAAATGATAAAATTTTGATAAATTAATTATAAGGCTAAGAGATAAAAACAATTAAATATAATTTAACTAATTTTGGGAAGAATAAAGGCTAACATAATTAATAGAATTAATTATGAGAGAAGAGATAAATTTATTAAATATTAATTTAATTAATTTGGACGTCTACAGCCCCCTCAAGAGAACTCTTAGCAAAAAAATGGCCTAAGAGGTCTCTTAAAGAGATAAGGAAGAGGAGAAGGTGCGACTTGATGGATAAAAGATTACTTGAGAGAGATCATACTAGGATAATGTATGTGTCATGAATATAAAACTATCGATTGATGAGGATCAAACATGTTGATCGATGTTGCTTGGATTATTGGAATAAATTATTCTAGATTTCATGGATAGATTTATAATGAAGTCTCATATGGATCTAATGTAGTTATGATGTCGGGTGATTTAATGGATAGAGGATGGATGAATGGAAGGAGGATGAGAAATATTAAAAATAGATGAAGGGTGACTATTGTCAAAGTAACTTTGTGCGTTAAGAGCAACCTATTATTTGTTATATTGTTGACATTATGCACCATAATTAAATAGATTACGATGATGATGCACTGTATGCATATAGACTAATACAAAAAGTAAACAAGCTAGTAGTATAACAATCCAAAAGGCATGTTGTCAAGGATGAGGATGACCATAACAATGTGATGTATGGAGCACTCATACTACATGCAAATAAACAAACATAAACACAAGAAAACAACCAATCAAAATTGTGCAAAAAACACATGAATTGGTATTGATGCAACTATTGAATTGAAAGTAGGTGGATGGGGAGATGGGATGGAGGATGGATTGATTGGGTGGTGACGATCCAAGGATTACTAATGAGGATTGGACTATATTTTACCCCTAGTCAAGCACTAAACCATAGATTATTTTGATGATGATTATGGTAGTATTGTTGACAATAAGAACAACATGAGGATAGTGTTATTGATGATAAGAACAATATGAAGATTGGAATTGATATATATTAATAATAATTGTAGACACCTAAAATTGTCTTATCATTATTAAATAAATATTTTATTTATTTAATTAATTTATCCTAAGCCTTATATTAAATAAATAATTTTTTATTTAATTAATTAATTCATTTAGCCTTTTTAGCCTTTTCCTATTCAGATAAATATTTTTATTTATTTAAATTATCCTTTCCCTGAATTAAATAAATGGTCTCACTTCCTCTATTAATTAAATAGATATTTATTCAATTAATTAATTCATAGTTTTTTTCCTCCATGACACTTGTCATTTATCTCTTAATTTTCCTCTAACTACTCCCTTCATATTTTATTATTTTTCCTACCCACCCTTTAATCCTAGCCGACCATTTATCATTTTACCTTTTAATCTTATCCCTCCATTTTTTCTAAGGTGTCTTCTATATAAGAGAATACTCTCATCCTTTCACAACCCTAACTAATGCGTCAATCAAGCCTTCAAGAAACCAAGTGACTTCACAACCATAATATGTTCTTTGTTGAGCTCTTGTGTACATACAAAATCTGAGAACAAACATATCGAATAAGATCACTGGAGATAGGAAACAATGGAGATTAAATCCTACTTGGCATGTGAATGGTATTATTATCTTATTTATTTATTTGCATGTTCTTAGGTTTCTTCATTGGTATATGGTGAATGCTTTATTGCAGGACTACGGTTTGCTTGTGGTTGGATATTTTATGGTTTTGCAATAATTTTGATCATCATTTTTCACTGTATACATTTTGGCACACCCGGTGGGACTCTTGTCCTTGTCTTAATATTTGTTTTTGTAGTTTTAATCTTTTTTGTCAAGTTACAAGTCAGATCAACGATGATTATAGGTGAAATCACATTTACGAATCATCTTTTTGCATCTGTGTTTTGCTCCAATTCTCTATTTTTGCAGGTTCACCAGAATCACATTTGTGCACATTATTTTCATGGCTACATTCAGTATAATCGTGTCTACGTATCTTATTATCAAGTTTTTGATTCAAATCTGAGGCACTATATCTCTACTTTCACGTCAGGGTTTTTATTTTCATGTCTGTGTAGCATATAATCATGTTTTTGTTGTAGTATCATGTTTCTACTTTCTGGGTTTTGTAGGATCACAAGTTTGCAAGCTCCATATAATCATGTCTCTGCTTATCAGAATCACGTTTGTGTCTAGTATTTTCACGTCTGTGTTCTCTGTTGGTTTTGCAAGTTACAGGTTCTTTTCGCATATGGGTCAGTTATTCTCGCATTTGTGTTTCGGTATAATCACGTTTATGTTTCTGCATTTTCAATTTTTCTGCTTTTTTATTTAGGCTTTTAGTTTTCAGATTTGGTTTTATCTTAAACCCTTGCTTGGACTAACAAAGTAGTGCAAATGTCTAAATCGTATTGTCGAAGACCTCCTTTTTAACATTTCAATTTTGATTTTCTAAAATTAACCTAACAAGTGGGCTTGCAAGTGGGGTGATTACTCAAAACTACTAATCATTTTTTGCAGGGGTAGTTAAATTGTGTGTGTCTTCACATTTCAATTCCTAGTTTAATTAGGCTCACACATTTTCATTGCTCTTTTCTTTGTTTGTTGAGGGTTAATTAACTTTTCTTGAAGTGTCTTGCGCCTTGGGCACATTTGTGTTTAGATTAGAACCATAAAGGTGATAGCAAAAGTATCCTCTCCCCTCGCCTTCCATTGGACCTTGGGTGTAAGATAAATTGTTATCATCTTCTTTTTTGTAGGTAGAAGGCTGTGCCTCTCAAGTAGCCCATAAGGCCAAGTGAGAGGGAATGACCCAAGCAATACTTTCTTCAACTCGCTATATTAATTAATACATTAGGAAAAAGTCATGATGATCTAGTGATGTGTATCTACATTGACGGTTTTCCCTCAATATCCACACTTGTGTGAGATGCGTAAAAATCATCTTGAGGACTGGAAATGGGTTCTTAAATGAGCCACTGCCACATGGGTAGACATTGGGGACCATTGAAGTACCTCCATTAGAGACCTTAGATTAGAGGTCCACCCTTATTTTGTCTAAATATTGCGATAATTTCAATGAAAGGGGATAGCTGGTTTTCCCCCTAAGATACTCACCACAAGGCTCCTGTGGGATGAGACAGAAATACTTAGCTTAGCATAAGCTAATTGTAGTTTATCGAGGAGAGGGTTATAGGGTCAGCCTTCCAATCCTGGAGGCCCCTAGCTGTTCACTCATGAAAAAGGCAAAATTAGTGAATACACCTATCAAGGTGTCACTACACTTGAGCCGACGAAGATTCTAAGTTACAGGTTGAGGTTATTACCATGAGAACATTGACCTTAGGCTAAGAAAGTGTTTAATGTGTCTTCGATTGTGTTAGACTCATGGAAATTGGGTTGATTCAGCCTATAGAACATTCACATTGCGCTCAAAATTTGACAAAATAATTTCACATTGTGTCTTCATTGTTTGTTGTGTTTTCTTGCCACAAGTCATTCAACATTAAGATATGATCACATTCAAAAATTGGGAACTTGGACAAAATTATGCAAATTTGCTAGAAACGCATATGTGTTTGATATCAACATGTATTTGATCATTTTGGTCGTGTCTGTGTCTATTCTTTGCGAGTTTCTGATACTTAAAACCGTGTTTACGTAGAACAACACCGCGTATTTGTATTTGCATATCAAACTTGGAAAAAAATTTCAAATCATCAGAAATTGCGTTTGTGTTTAGAAATCGCGTCTGTGTAGGGTAGAATCATGTTCTATATTT
The DNA here is from genome assembly GCF_030272615.1 of Cryptomeria japonica. NCBI lineage: Eukaryota > Viridiplantae > Streptophyta > Pinopsida > Cupressales > Cupressaceae > Cryptomeria > Cryptomeria japonica. The sequence goes on along the minus strand of NC_081410.1, from coordinate 168,457,124 downwards.
TGAATTGAGAACAATAACATCAACAGTGAAATCACATCTATGAACTGTGAAACTGTGTATAAGTGGGTTAAAACCACGTCTATGAACTCATGGTGCATCTATGTTCTAAGATCAAAGCTTCTAAGGCAGCTTCCCATAGGGCTTCATTTTAGTCAACCAATCTTTATCACAACATTGTCACATATTTTCAATCATCATTTACAGTACTCATATACACTTTTCAAACTAGAGTCAAAGGGTTGTTTAGTGGTCCTCATCATATCTTGCAAACATACTACAACATTTCACTAAGTGGTTCTCGCATCAGATTTATCATCTTGGGCCCCATTTGGTTCTCACTACAACATTTCACTAAGTGGTTCTCGCATCAGATTTATCATCTTGGGCCCCATTTGGTTCTCTTTAGTCAAGGCTAACTTACCTCATTAAGAGATCTATCACCTTTTTGGAAGCCACACCTTACTTTAGATCACACTTATTTTGGACTTACACTCTTGGACATTGCAAGACAACCCTAGATTCTTTTCCATCTCATATACCCTTTTGGACTTCCATTGTCTCCACATTTTCTTCCATCTTTCACTGTAGCCAAGGTTTTGTTCATGGTTGAAACCCATTCACAAAGGTCTAGAAGATAAGTAGAGGAAGCTCTAAGATCTCTCAACATGAGTACCTATTAGTTTGATGGAGATGAATTTTACAACCCACAAAATTTTGAGGATTGCAGTAATCCTCCAGAAAATGAGAATAACAATGACAATGCCAATGAATCCATCAATTTTGTACATTGAAAAGACTATAATAGATCCAAGGTTCAATAGAACGGTGGAATAAATCATGAGAAGAGACTGACAACACTTCTTTCAAGTGATGGTACAAAATGGAACAAGATTACCCCATGATTTTGATGTATCCCAAATTTTGGAGGATGATCCTAATCAAGCGAATCAAGAAAATACAAACCCTAGAGGACATAATGGTGGTAATAGAAGAGAACACATCGTTCCTAAGTCACTCTCATCTTTATTTCAAAACCTAGAAGTGACAAGCACTCATGCTCGTACCAATTTTGCTAGAAACTCTCATGAACAACTTCGTGGTCGTTATGTTCCCCCTCCTACAAACCCTACCGGTGGTCCCATCACACCTCTGCTTAATGCCCTTTGTCTCTTCTAACATGTAGTCGTGGTCTAGGAGGCTCGCCTATAAATCCCTACGCACAGGTGAGGTGGCACTGCTACCTTATATAAGCTTCATCAATACGTGATATCCTCTCCCGCTCAGATACAATATGCATATCCTGACCTTGTATCTCCCTACAGTGTTGCCCTGGCTAGCCTCATGGTCTCCTCAGTGGTTGTACACCGCTCGATAGCCCAGCCTCTCTCATCCCTAGCCTCCTAGATTTTTCACCTCAATTGGATCACCTCTCTCTCAAGATTTTTGATATCATCATCTTGTCCTTGTGTAAGCTCTTGAAGCATGAGTAACTTGTCCTCCTCCTCATCCCCTCCTACTCCCTCCTCCTACTTGATTTGCTCTGGGGCATCCTGCACAACCCTACCCTTCCTAATCTATCCAATATGTCCATGTATGGCTTGTACCTATACCTATGGAGCAACTTGGAGTGGTTGTTCTCCTCTCCCTCTTGGTGGCCATGGTGGTCTACCCCCCTCTCCATCTCTACCCTGTGCTCTCTCTCCCCATTCTCCATCTATTTGTACTCCACCTCTTCCCCTCACAATCTTCCCGAATCCTCCTCTGCTTCATCTCCTCCATAATTCTCCTCCATCCTCCTCCTCCTCCTCCTCATCATCATCATCATCCAATCTGAGATCTATCTCTCTCAGACCTATCAATCGAGGGAAGGGATGTGTCGTAAAATGAGCTACATACTCATTTGGCATGCCGACATCTGCAATGTCACTCATCACATTGACAAAATTGGTCCCCAATGGACCTACTCTCTCACTCTTCGAGCCAACTCTCTCGGGCCTCGTGGCATCTGTTGTACTCTACGAAATCGTCTCACCACCATGTCAACCAGATGTTTATCCAAAATGTATGGAGTATTTCCAATGAGATACCTGATACAGAAACAAAATGATAGCTCCCTGTTGTCCTCCCCCCATGCCTCACAGTCCAAGTATGGTTTCCATGTCACACTATCTATATCATCAATCAACAACTGTCAGTACTCTAGCTTCCCAATCCATGGCTAGGAAGTAATCATACCATAAGTATGTACACAGGCTTGTCCATGACCTCTGAATCTAAATTGAATAGGCCTCGTCACAACTATATGTTCATAAGCCCAAACCTGTAGTAAGGTGACCCCGCATCCTAATCCACAACCACCGATGTATACGGACGCATGGCCCCCAACTAAAGTTGGTCCTCTCTGTGACTACAATCTCCAATGCTCTATCCCACCCTATAGCCATTCCAAGCATATCCCCGTCGAGACATAGGAACCCATTGATCACCCCTCCCACCATTGCAGCCAATGTTTGTCCACTGGTGTACATAACCTCCCAGCTCAAGCTTCCTCCCCTTATCTCTAGCTCCGGTCTCCGAAGGCTCATCACAATGCATCCACATCCCCCTCTTTGTCATACAGAACTAGCTCTCCATGGATCGGTATACGTAGTATCCTATATACATTCTCTAATGTAACTGACATCTCACCAGTTAACAAATGAAACATGCATGTCTCAAAGTACCATGTCTCTGCAAGCCCAATCAACGGTCATGTGTTCACCCGAATCTTAGCCATGAACATGATATGCCTCAAACCCTATCACCTCGATTGATGCATGATCATCAATAGTCAGGTCTGTCTATAGCCTCTGTGTCATTGAAAATCTCTCTCGTGATTCAACATGAGGGAGATACTCCTGTGTCCAACTGAATCAATTGTGTCAATCCTAGTAGTACTCATGTCTATCACATAGTGTTGTTTATCTTATCTTATCTTAGCCTAGTGGTACCTATGTCTATCATATGGTGCTACTCCCAAGGCTCTATCCTAATGCTTATGTTTATCACATGGCTTTGTATTCTATTGTATATGCTTATCACAATGTACTTGATCTTATCTTGCTAGAGCACTCACCAGATTTTATCAATTCGACGAGTTATCCTATATTCAGCTTAGCAAACTTATTTGTATAAGGGCACCTGTTGAGTGAATCTTCTCAACAACTTATCCAATTGGTGATGCATGTCTATCACATGGTTGCAAATTCTAGCCTTGTTTTCAGTTTGTCTTTCCTGGGGCACTTTTTTTAGTGAATCCTCTCAATAGTTTATCCAATTGACAACGTATATCCATCACATAACTATTAATTTTGGCCTTTTAAGACACATACACAATTTTGTTTAACACAGACACATTCGCACTATCTAAACGTTTTTTCACTGCACAGATGCGGTTTTACAATGCATAAACACATTTTAAAACATAGACACGATGATGTGCATCATAGACATGCCCTAAATTGGCCTAGATGTGTTTCTAGCCTAAAACAACGATTTCACGTTTTTGTTTATCTACCTATAAAGTGAATTGAATGCATCATAAATGCAAAATTAATGAGCAAGTTTGAGGTATGTACTGGCTCACACATGTCCTATGGCAGCTCGAACAGTCGAACTCACTCAAATCAATGCAATCTAACTGTCATCTCTCCTAGACAGCTAACTGCTCTCTAAACTCTTCGAGTGCTTTACTCTGCTTTGATCTCTCTAAAGGTCATGGATGCAAATGAGGATGTTTTCTCTCATGGCCTGCATATATAGCTTGTGTCACCCTAGTCTATTTTGTCAGTCTCCTGATACTTGTTGATCCCTTTTGAGTCTGTTCTTCACTCGTGTGACCTAGTCACCTTGTCCTTACCCCTTTCTAGCCTTTCTTTCTTATCGAGAGATTGTCTGTGATATTTTTCAAATTTTTTTCATCCAATCCCTCGAGGGGTCATATCATTCCCATCCTAGGGCAACTTTCTATCAGTTTATCTTATTTTATTTGAGCCAACGTGACAAGTTGCATTATCTCAAAGAGGGGCAAAATGTAGACACCTAAAATTGTCTGGTCATAATTAAATAAATATTTTATTTATTTAATTTCTATTAATTAAATAATTATTTATTTATTTAATTTTTATTAATTAAATAATTATTTATTTATTTAATTAATTCATTTAGCCTTTTCCCATTTAAATAAATATTTTTGTTTATTTAAATTATCCTTTCCCTAAATTAAATAAATATTTTATTTATTTAATTGGTCCCACTTCCTCTATTAATCAAATAGATATTTATTTATTTAATCAATTCATTAGGTTTTTCTCTTCATGACACTTTTCATTTATCTCTTAATTTTCCTCTAACTACTTCCTTCATGTTTTATTATTTTTCCTACCTACCCTTTAATCCTAACTGACCAGTTATCCTTTTACCATTTAATCTTATCCCTCCATTTTTCTAGGGTGTTTTCTATATAAGAGGATACTCTCATCCTTTCACAACCCTAACTAATGTGTCAATCAAGCCTTCAAGTGACCAAGCGGCTTCACAACCACAATTTGTTCTTTGTTGAGCTCTTATGCACATACAAAATATAAGAGCAAATATATCAAACAATATCAATGGGGATAGGAAACAATGGAGATTAAACCCTACTTGGCATGTGAATGGTATTATTATCTTATTTATTGATTTGCATGTTCTTATGTTTTTTCATTGGTGCATTGTGAATGCTTTATTATAGAACTAGCGTTTGCTTGTGGTTGGATCTTTTGTGGTTTTGCAATAATTTTGATCATCATTTTTCACAACATACAATAACGATTGGGTTGAATTAGGATTAAAATAAAATTCTAATAAGATGATAAATTCAGGGCCTATAGATTTTTTGGATGGATGTCAAATGTTGAGTGAGGCTTGTTCGAGGACTGGGAAAACTTGCATGCACATGGATGAAGTTTTTTCGGGATCACACTTTAGACTTGGATTATATTTGGATAAGAATTTAATTTTGGTTCTTGTTTTCATGGTGGAAGCAATGGTCCAAGAGATAGTCCAAGCCTAGAGACAAGGATGAAAGTAGTTTGGATGGTTTGGTTGAGGGATTGGATGGGGTTGAGAGGAGGTGGATTAATTGATCAACTTAAAGGGAGATTGCCAAGGAATATATTGCAATGGGATAGCATGTTTTATCCAAGATACAAAGTTAGATAGTATTGTGTAGGAAATTAAAAGATGGTATTTGGCATGTCATCAAAGGATGACTGTATCAATAATTTACCAAAGTATGTTTTAAGTGTGTGCCCCCAATCCTTGTGAAGATCAAGGTAGGTAAGGAATATGGATGAGAATGATTAAATGAATATGATGGTTAGGTACAATGGGATGAAATGACAAGAGGAATAGATATGATGGAGTGGATGAGGTCCAACTATCCCCAAATTGCAAGCTTTGGAATCTAGTGGCTCATTAAGTTCTCTATAACAAAAGTGTGACTTTTTGAGAGATGAAACCTTCCACTAACAAAAGTGTGACTTTTTGAGAGATGAAACCTTCCACTATTGAGTTGCATCTAGAGAAATAAGAGAAATAGTATGAGGTAGATCAAGTACCACCAACTTTGATAAGAGGTGAACTATGTGTTCCTATTAGACCTAATGATAAGGAGAGATCTAATAACTCTAAGCATTATAAAGAAGAAGGAGAGCCTCAATCGTAGAAATTTAGGAGGTCTACATGTATTAGATGACAAGTGTAAAGGTTTGGTTATTCATTGTGAGATTCCAGTTGCATTTTTTCTTTGATTGCTAACATTGATGCTCACTTGGGACTGTTAGAGAGGCTATGACTATGAAGATGTAGATTCCTAGATGAAAGTGATGGATGAAAATATGGTTGTATTGAATAAAAATGATACTTGGGATTTGGTGCCCTTTCTAGAAGGACAAAATCATGTTAGTTGTAAATGGGTGTTTAAGAGGAAATCTAGTACAAATGGTGGTACTAAGAAGCAGAAGGCATGCATGGTCGCTAAGGGTTATTCTTAGGTGGAGGGAATTGACTATGGTGAGATTTTCTCTTTTGTTGCAAAGCTAACATCTGTCTAGTTCTTGTTATTACTTGCAATAAAATATGATTTAACAATGGAATATATGGATGTGAAGATAATATTCCTTCATGGTGACTCAAAGGAAGAGATTTATATGTGATGGCCAAAACATTTTGTTGTTAAAGGTAAAGAAAATCAAGTATGCAAGTTGAAAAGTCTTTGTATAGTTTAAGGGAATCTCCTCTACAATTTGATACTAGAAATTTTACACGGGTTGGGCAAGTACAAGAAGTGGGGTACCAATTGGGGGGAAGTTGGCATGCTGGAAAAAACACCACTAAGAATAGGGCCTCATTATTGATAAATGAAGCCTTGTTATTGCTTGAGTCCTCGAGGCCAAAAATAATGGGGCCCTATTACACTTTGGGGCCTAGATCGTAAAGGGGCCCCATGTTTCAACACAGGGCCCCATTTTGTAGAAGTATATATTTTTCAAAAAAACATTGTGAAATAATTTTCATAGTGCGTTTGTTGTAGAGGAGAGATAGAAGGAAACACAACCCCAAGTTTGAGTCCTACCAAACACCCTACCACCAGAATTTCAGCTTTAAGGTACACCATCTTCCTCATTTTTTATCTTTGTAATCATTTTGAGTAAACTTTAGAGGGTTTTGTATGTTTTTTTAGGTTTTTGCATTTTTTTTAGGGTTCTGTATGTTTTATTTCAAATGAATTTTTTATGAAAGAATGATGCATCTACCACCTCACAAAACATTACAAGAAACCATTTTGACTCAATTTTAGATGTTAAAGTAGTTGAAATCATTTTGAGGCACGAGGCTTTCATTAGTAACTTTCATGACTTCTTATTGGGTTTGAAAGAATTTAAATTATTTATTACAAGTCAATTTAATTTTTTTGATTATACAAAGGATTTCTTTTTTATTTACAACAAGTTGGAGAAGACTTAAATGTAATCTTAGCTTTTTGACCGTAGTTTAAAAAAACATTTTCTTTGTTTTAAACCATATAACCCTTGTTTCATCACTAACAATGATAATTATTTTTCACCTCACTTACTTATGTTGAAGTTTGAACAAGACTTAGGACTAAGAAAAATTATTAATTTTCTTGGTAATATTATGTAATTCTTATGAGGACTCTAACGATCAGTTTCACACTATCTTTGTTAAAATCTACATCAAAATGGCTTTTAATAAGGATTTTCTTGGTTCTATTTTGTTGAAAAAGAACTTGTATAATGTTGGTCTCAAGTTATTTATTGTGCTAATATCCCCTTTAGATGTTGGAAACGTGTCTAATATGGTCATTACGAAGCTCATCATTTGAGTAAGGCTTCCAATTATTTAAAAAATTATCTTTGAATGATGGCATGAGGCAAAGCCTCACTATTATTAGCTTGATCTATACCTAAAACTAAAGGTGCCCCACTCTTTATTGTAGGATAGATAGTCTACCTCCTCTTAATCATTTCATGAGGTTCTAAGTCAATATTCATCGATAATAAATTTCCCTAAGCACACCCCCATGCTATTGGTCATGCACCAGATATTGCAGAGAATGCAACTAATGCTCCTTGATAACATAATGTGTTCCTTCAAGTCAACTATGATTGATGGTTTATCCATGGGAAATATGGATTGGATATTTATTCAAAACATAAAATATTATTTAAAAATTATTAAGGATTCTCATCCCATGATTCTTGACTCCCAAATGAAAAAGGGAGAGTTTAGTGTTTAGAGAAGTTTAGGTTCTAGTTATGTTATATATAAATTTTATATTATCTTAAAGAAAGGGTTTTTTCTATTTTTATTTTATGTTTTATATATAATGGAAGTGGGCCGTACCCATAGTTTACTATTTCAAAAAAACTCCCATCTAATTATCATGTTATAACTAGAAAGAATTAATTAACGCTATGTCAATATTTGAGATCATAATGATAGTTATAGACATGTGTGGATGCTTGGAGTGTCTTTAAAATTATTCAAAATCATATATCTAATCAAGAGTAGGTCTAAGGTGAGAGATGGTAAGTTAGGTACCTTCGATGCCAAGCACAAAAAACTCTAACAATGTCTTCAGGCACTACCAAATCTAGACAACTAAGGTGAACATTTTACAAAGATAATTCCCATAATAAAAGTTCAAAAATAAGTATTCGAGATAGAAACTATAGGTGTGGCAATAATTTCCTCTAGTAAGCCTAGATTAAACCCAAATGGAACACATGCCATCTCTTAGGTTGAGAGAGTTTTGTTGTCTCATATTTGGTATTATAGAATAAAATTAGATCATTGGGTGTAACTTATAGTAAAATATATTCACATTACAAAAACTCTAATTATGGTAAATCTATTTGTCAATTTTGAAAAGAATTTTTCTATATTTTTTTTGCCTCATTTGATCATTCTAGGGTAATTTGTTTGATAGTGCATTTTGTGAGATTTTGCCAAGATCAAGGGCACAATGAAAATCATAAAAGAGAGAAAATAGTATGACAAGAACAAACTATATTCTCATCAATATACAAATGATGAACTGTATTAACCAATACAATGAATATAGGCCTGCATATATAGGCAAGGCCAAATGGATATGTGAGCACACAATCATGACATGTGGCTCAATGAGAAACACAAGTAGGTAAGAAAAAGTAGAGGTAGGTAGGAGAAATAATATAATATTCCACAAGAGGTGGATGACCCACCGAATTTAGAGTGTAATAGCAAGATAAGACCACAAAAGGTGGAATTTATCCTACAAGCTACATCCCTAAGTGTCTCATTTCCAAACTACGATGAGATGCATTATCCTAAGTTAACTTAAGTAAAGTGTAATTATATCTTATAAGAATAAATAATTACACCAACACCCCCCCTTAAGTGCAACTTAGGGGAATGAAGACTCAAGTCAACAATGCAAGATGGGTCCTGACTACTAGGCCATGATAGGTACCCATGTACAATATGCAAATACAAACAAACCCATGCAATGCAATCTCTCACAAATGGAGAAAGGGAGAAAACCTAGTGGGAAAAAAATCCCCCCCAAAATAGATAAAAATGTACAAAAGACTCTCAAAGAAGAAGGACAAAACCTCAAAGAGGAAAAAGTCCCCCCCATAAGAGAGGAAGACGAAGTCAACTAACCCCCCCTAATGAGATATCTGGCACCCCCAAGAGAGTTTGCAACTGCTGGATATTACTCTTAGTGAAGGGTTTGGTGAATATGTCTGCAACCTACCCCATTGTAGGACAATACTGCAAATCAATGATCTACTCCTGAATTAGCTCTCGGATATAGTGCATATGAATCTCGATGTGTTTGGTTCGCTGATGTTGAACCGGATTCTTCAAGATTGCAATAGCACTCTGATTGTCACAATGTAGAACTATCGGTCGTGGAGTGGAGAACCCAAATTGTGAGAATATACTAAAGCCAAATGGTCTCAGTCGCTGCGTTAACATCCCCTCGATACTTAGCCTCAGTTGAAGAGAGAGCAATAGCATGCTACTTCTTGTTGTGCCAAGAAATGGGGCCTGAACCAAGGTGGAAGCTATAACCAGAAGTAGACTTATGATCATCAAAATCTCTAGCCCAATCAGAGTCTGTGTATCCAACCAAGCGAACTCCTGTGCCTATTGCATAGTGAATCCCATAATGATGTGTACCCTGGATGTAGTGTAGGATGCATTTGGTGGCTTTTCAATGAAGATCATGTGGTTCTTGCATGAAGCGGGAAACCATGCCAACCACAAATGAAATGTCAGGGCGTGTGTGAGTCAAGTAGATGAGACTACCCACAAGCTGACGATACAATGTGGCATCAACTAGTGGAGAAGAGCACTTAGCCTCAAACTTGACTTCTGAAAGAAAGGGAGTCGATGCAGGCTTACAATCAACCATATGAAAGCATGCAAGTAGATCAAGAGCATACTTGGGTTGCAAAAGGGTAATCCTGGAAGATGACTGTGAAATCTCTATCCCAAGAAAGTAGTGCAAAAGACCCAAGTCAGTCATAGCAAATCTGTCATGCAAAGTAGATTTGACACTGCTAATGATGGATGCGGTGCTCCCTGTAATGATCAAATCATCAACATAGAGCACAAGTATCAAGTGTGAGTCATCTTGTTGCAAAATATAGACAATCAGATTGAAATGACACTTGGTGAACCTATTGAGAGAGGAAAGGAATTCATCTTGGCGTACCAAGCCATGGGGGCTTTCTCAAGGCCATAGAGAGATTTCCTCAGTCTGCAAACCAAGGAAGAATCCTAGATGAAACCCTATGGCTGCTCCATATATATCTCCTCATCAAGATCCCCATGAAGAAAATCACTCTTCACATCCATTTGATGTACAACCCAAACATGAGCTGCACCAATAGCAAGTGTCAAGCGAATGGAGTTCATCTTGGCTACGGGCGCAAAGGTCTCAGTATAGTCAACACTGAAAATATGAGAGAAACCTTTCACAACAAGTCAAGCCTTATACTTATCCACACTACTATCCACTGCAAACTTGGTTCGATAGGTCCATTTACATCAAACCATCTTTCTCCCCTTAGGGAGAGGGAATAACTCCCATGTGGTGTTCCTCATCAACGAACTATACTCTTCCTCCATAGCTTGGTCCCACTCAGGAACCCCTGATGCTTCTTGAAATGTTTGTGGATCGGAAGTGGTAGCAATGTATGCATGTGGAAGGTCCTGATGTTGTGATCGAGTCCTCCGTGTATCTGAAGGATCCCCAACAAGAGAACCCCCTGACTCAAGTGTCTGTCGAGGCCAACAAGGTCTAGGTGGAGGTGGAGAACGAGGCTCCTCAACTACAAGTGGACCTTGCAGAGGTCTAACCCTATGAGTCGGATTTGAAGGAGTCTCACCATCTGGATCACTATCATCACTATCCACAATGGAGGAAGGTAGAGAAGGAAGGGAGGCTAAGCTAGGAGATCTTTCCTCAAAATGAACACTCCTCTCAATAAACACCTCATGTGTCTCAAGATCCATCAATTGATATGCCTTAACACCCTCGAGATATCCAACAAAAATACAAGGCCTACTCTGAGGTTCCCATACCTTGCATTTCTACGGAGGAAAGCGAGCCCATGCTGGACACCCAAAGACTCTGAGATGTCTCACAATCGGTTCCCTACCAGCTCAAACCTCAAAGGGAGTAATACCCATTAAAGCTTTGCGAGGAACCTAATTTTGGATGTGTGTGATACAACTAATAGCCTCTGCCCAAAAGGCAGGATCAAGAGAACGTGCATGTATCATACAACTAGCCATTTCTTTGAGAGTTATATTCTTGCGTTTTGTAATTCTATTTTGTTGTGGAGTGTAGGCAACTGAATGTTGAAGATCAATCCCCTCAAATGTATAAAAATACTCAAGTCTTTTGTTCACATATTCCCTTCCATTATCTATGTGAAGAATCTTGACCACTTTCCCTGATTGCTTCTCCACATGAGCCTTGAAGTCTATAAATTTATCAAACACTTCACTCTTATGAATGAGAAAATAGACCCAAGTGAAGCAGGAGTAGTCATCAATGAAGGTCAGGACATAGTGAGCCTTGCTAAATGAAGGTGATGGAAATGGACATGCTACATTGCTATGAACAAGTTGAAGAACTTCCAAAGCTCTCCAAGATTTCCCCTTATCAAACTTCTCCTCGGGATGCTTGCCCATGAAACATCCTAAACATACACCCTTTGAAAAATTGATTTGAGGTAGACCTGTGACCATGTCTTTAGTGTTGAGCTACTGAAGATAGCAGTAGTTGAGGTGACCAAACCGCTCATACCATAGCTTACTTTCTGAATTTGAATGAGTAAGCAAGGCCCTAGAAGGAGAATTTGGCACAAAGTGGGAGAATGAATAAAGTCTTGAGTTGTCATTGACTTATCCCACTACTACCAAGGCATCATTATCAAGTTCCTTTACCACAACTGAATCATGTGTAAACTCAACCTTTTTCTCATTCCCATAGTGATTGATTTGGTAGATAGAAAGAAGATTGGTAGACAAGTTAGGGACATAAAGAACATTCTCAAATGTTTCATCATCCATGTCAACTGAACCTTTCCCTTCAACCTCAACTTGTGTATCATCACCTATGTAAATGTGAGGTATCTTTGATGCCTCCAATGAAGAAAAATTCTCCTTTGTACAACCAATGTGATAAGAGACACCCGAGTCAAGTATCCATTGCTGTGAAGAACCTGTTGAAGCCACAAGTGCTTGCCCTTTTCCCTTAGACTGTGAGGAAGAGGAAGGAAATGAATCCTTCTTGTTATAGGTGGAAGGCAAATTGATGTTGTTTTTCTTAAGAAGATTTGTCAACTCATCAACTTGCTTGGTGTGCCACTGATGCTCATCATGACCATACTTCTTGCAATAAGCACAAGTTGGTTTATCCTTCTTAGGTGGAGTCACCTTCTTAGAAGAGGATGAAAAATCGCCTTGTGATGGAGAGGATGATTGTCCTTTTTCCTGTTGTGGCTTTGACTTAGATTGCTTTTTGTTGTTGTTGGAATCTTTGCCTTGACTCCCTTGACTCCCTTGATTAGCCACCAAAGCCTTGGACTTTGAAGACTTGAGAAGCCCTATGTTCAACAACTTATATTGTTCCAATATCAACATTCCTATGAAAGCATCAAATGAAGGCATAGTGTAGGAACTCCCCACTGTCAAACGATGATTTTGGAAGCTAGAAACAAATGCTGCATATTCAGGTGCAAGATTTTCCAATGAGTTGAATATCAACTGAGCATCCTTTTTGTCAATTCCACAATCCTTAAGCTTTGCTCTTAGCTCATTTGCTTTGGTGACATAATCTTGGATTGTATCAAAACTCTTGGGATCCAAGTTGGTGAGCTCATTGTCAATCTTGTAACCTTTGATTTCATCAACTTGACTATAAATTTTTTGAAACATGTCCCAAGCCTCTTTGATTGTAGAACACTTCTCAATGTGAAAAATGAGGTCATCTAATACATACTTACGCAAAGTTCCAAGAGCCATGAAATTATTAGTGAGCCATTCTAACTGAGCCTTAGGATCAGGTGGTGTTGCTATTGTTCCATCTATGTAATGCATGAGTCATTTTTCCATTAATTTGCTCCATGCTTTAATTTTTCAAGATGCATAATTATTTGGAGTTAAAGGTGGAAATTTATGAGGACTCATAGCAACAAAAATGAAAGAGCACAAGGAAAGAGAGACACAATCACACAAGACACCCCTCCAAATTCACTCAATCAAAGAACCCCCCCCCCAAAAAAAATAAAAATAAATGATGATTTGGCACTTTATAGTTAATGCGTGTACAATGGGCCACTTCCAGAAAATGGCAAAGTGGACTTCTGATTTCAACTTTACAACTACCTCAAAGAGGCCAAATGAGACTCAAACTGATAATGCAATAGATCTAAATAAGATCCAAGCAATTACAAGTACCAAGTAGGTCAAAAAAGACCAATATCTGAAAGTACAACATCCACTAAAAATCTTTGAAAACTGATCATAGATTATGAAAGTAGACAAAAAAAATGCACTTAAAAAAAAACAGCACCTAAAAAGGAGGTCGTATGAGCCCAAACAAAGCCTTTGAAGTTGCAAAATTGAGGATTGGACAGGTACATCTGAGAGAATTTGCAAATTTTGAAAAACCTATGCACCAAAATAGAAAAATAACCACACCACTGCGGAAAGAATGAAAAATTAGCTCAAATAAAAAAAAAGCACCCAAAAAGGAGCAAAATTGAGCAAGTTATGAGCCTCCAAAGTTGACCCAAAAAATTAATGCCGAGGGGTCTAAAATTTTCAAAAAAGTGCTAATGCAGGCTGACGTTAGCAAAACAATGTGTTAAATTTGGTGGTCATATGACCGTCAAACTGGTCGTCGCACCCCCTTTGCCTTCTTTTTTCGAAAAAACTTTAATTTAATTTTTTTTTTCAAATAAATAAAAAAGATTTTGCAAAATAAGAAATATTTTTCGAAAATCCGTACCGTACTGCCCAAATTAGGCGAAAAATTTCTCCAACACCCAAAATCCAACTTTCACCAAAATAGGTTGATTTTATACTCGATTTTTATGGAAATGGCCTCTCGAAAGTAATGGTGAGGTCTAAAACGCTCTAGGATCCAAAATGTGCAATAGCTCAGATCCGAAAATAGAAGCCCTCCAAGATGTCTCCCAAAATCAATCAATGAAGCTCCAATGGCTCTGATACCTATTGTCCTCATTTTTGTTTCCAAAAATGAAGGACCATAACATAAAAATTTTGTGAAAAAATAAAAAAAAATTACTCTATGGCATGCTTCTCGAGGCAAAATTTTGACTAATCCTTGGACGAGCTTAATCCTCAGTCCATCCTCGAACTACGTTTCAAATTTCGTCGCATTTTGGGTTCGTTTGCTATGCCTTTCCTTCAATTTCGGGTTTTAAAATCCCAACTACATGTGGAGAATTTTCCTTGAAGTGCAAGTTTTAATGATTTCCATTGTTTTGGTCTTTGTAGTGAAATTTTTAGCTTATTATATGTGCACTTTATTAAAAAATGAAAACTTGTAATTTGTTTTAAATTTCCCCAGTATTGTTTTTATTGTTTTTATTGTTTTTTGGCTTTTTTTAGTTAAAATGGTGATTTTCTGGTTAAGTTACAAGTAAACTTGTAGTTCTTTCCAAAAACCCCTACTTTAATGGTTTTTACATATAATAGGGATTTTAAACCCCTATTACATGTGTGCAAGTAAATTATATCTTGTTGTAGAGGTTTTATTTCCCCTTTGCAAGTGATTTTAAACTTGCATTTCTGTCTCAAAAACCCGATTTTGCTTATAAAGTGCATTTTTGACATTTTAAACTTGCATTTTGTTCCAAAAATCCCGATTTTGGCTTTGTTGAGGAAAAAGTGAAAATTAAAACTTGTTATTGTAGACACCTAAAATTTTCCAGTCTAATTAAATAAATATCTTTATTTATTTAATTATCTAAGCCTAATTCTTCTATTAATTAAATAAATCTTTATTTATTTAATTAATTCATTTATCCTCTTCTAGCCTTATTTCTCATTTAAATAAATACATTTATTTATTTAAATTATCATTTTCCTAAATTAAATAAATATTTTATTTATTTAATTATCCCACTTCTTCTATTAATTAAATAAATTTTTATTTATTTAATTAATTCATTAACCTTTTCTACCTATGACACATGTCATTCATCTCTTAATTCATACACTACCCACCCTCTCATTATTTTATTATTTCTTTTACCTACCCTCTAATCATAGCCGACCATTTATCTTTTACACCTCTCAATCTTATCCCTCCATTTCATATAGTGTCTTCTATATAAGGAGATGCTTCCTTCATTCTCAAACCCTCACTATGCATTCAGTCCCGACTACGCTTTCGAACTTGCATATGCAATCAAGCCTACTTGAAACCACATTTCCGTTCTTTGTTGAGCTCTTGTGCACATAAAATCTGAGAGCAAATATATCAAGCAAGATCAATGGAGATAGGAAGAATGGAGATCCAAACCCTATTGGACATGTGATGGTATAATCTTTGTGATTTCATTTGATTTGCATTGTCTTAGGTAATCTTCATATGTTATGGTGGATCTTTATTGTTGTTAGGCTAGGGTTTTGTGGTTGAATTCATTATAGCCTTCCAATATTATTATTGTTTATCCATTTTCACCATATACAGTTATATCTTCTAAAAAACCCGATTTTCACATGTTCATGCAAATTCGAACTTGCTATTTGTTTCCAAAGACCCGATTTGCAAGAAAAACGTTTTTGTTGAACATTTCAAAGTGATTTTTGTAGAGATTTTCTAGGAAGGAGAGGCGCTTGGGATTCCATCCTATTCTCATGCATTTGTAAACACTTATCACACCATTTGGGGTTTGCATTTACTGATTTTTTGGTCTAAATCAGCAAACATGTGGTTCCTTGGATCCATATTTTAGGCGGTTTTTTCTTCACAAAGCAGCAAACTCCTAAGGCGTTTTTGCCTCTTTTCCCTAGGTGTTGAAGGTGGATGAAGATTCGACCCTTTTTCATGCCATTTTATTTGCCTTTGCTGCCACTTTTTTCAGTTTTTGACGTTTTTAAAAAACGTGGCTAGGGTTTGGGGATTGCGGTTTGTGTTTACTTAAGAGCTATTCTTCTTCATTCAAAGATTGTTTGCATTTTTGGAGAAGCATTTTTCAATTTCATTCAAGGTATGTTTTCCTTTCTTTCTTGTTTCATTTTATTATTTTCTTGTTTTCTTAGTTTTCCTTTCTAGTTGCATTTTTGTAAATATGTTGTTCTTCCCCTTAAAATCGGTTTTTGTGAGAGATTTTCCCCTTGGTATACAATTTTTGAATTGCATTGTTCTTCCCCTTTTTCCCTCTTTACTTGTATTTGGGATTTTAAATCCTGATTACAAGTTGGCTGAAAATTTTTGTTCTTCTCTTACGGTTAATGAATTTAACCATTTATGGTTGAAATTCCAAGTTGAAAAGATGTGAAATACCCCCCCCTTTCAAATTCGGGTTTTAAAAAATGGATTACAAGTTGAAAAGTTCTTCCCATTTTCATGAAAATGATATTCCTGGATTTTCCCATTTCTATCTGTAGACACCCAAAATTGTCATGTCTAATTAAATAAATATTTTATTTATTTAATTATCTAAGCTTAATTCTTCTATTAATTAAATAAATCTTTATTTATTTAATTAATTCATTTATCCTCTTCTAGCCTTATTTCTCATTTAAATAAATACATTTATTTATTTAAATTATCATTTTCCTAAATTAAATAAATATCTTATTTATTTAATTGATCCCACTTCTTCTATTAATTAAATAAATCTTTATTTATTTAATTAATTCATTAGTCTTTTCTACTCATGACACATGTCATTCATCTCTTAATTCATACACTACCTACCCCTTTCATTATTTTATTATTTCCCTTACCTACCCTCTAATCATAGCCGACCTCCTTTTACACCTCTCAATCTTATCCCTCCATTTCATATTGTGTCTTCTATATAAGGAGATGCTTCCTTCATTATCAAATGCCAATGATGCATCCAAATGACCTAAGTACTTGATCACTTGAATACGCTACGATCCTACTTGCAACCACATTTCGTTCTTTGTTGAGCTCTTGTGCACATAAAATCTGAGAACAAATACATCAAACAAGATCAATGGAGATAGGAAGAATGGAGATCCAAACCCTATTGGACATGTGATGGTATAATCTTTGTGATTTCATTTGATTTGCATTGTCTTAGGTAATCTTCATATTTTATGGTGGATCTTTGTTGATTGTTAGGCTAGGGTTTTGTGGTTGAATTCATTTAGCCTTTCAATATCGTTATTATTGTTATCCATTTTCACCATATACATTTTGGCACGCCCGGTGGGACTTTTGTCCCTTTTGCATTTAACTTCCTTGTTGCAGATTTTGTAATGTGAAGTTGCAGATCCGACATTTTCGGCAACATTTTAATATTTCCGCGTCTGCGTACTTTCGGATCGCGTTTTTGATTTTCTGGCGCGTCTGTGACATTTGGATCCGCGTCTGTGTTTTGGCAATATTTTATTGCAGGTTCAGGAAAATGCATCTGTGTTGTAAAGTCGCGTCTGCGTTGATTTTAGCCGCGTCTATGTCCAGAAGACGCATCTGTGTACTGTAGCCGCGTCTGTGTCTCACAGAACCACGTCTATGTTACCCAGTCGCGTTTGTGTTGAGGGTAACTGCGTCTGTGTTCACCAGTTTCAAAATTTTGGGTTTTCATTGATTCAGTTTTTCGGATTTTGCATTTAGGGTTTCAGATCTGATTTATTTTGAGCTAACATTTTCAGATCTAGCTAACGAAATTGGTGCAGCTTGTCTTGAAAGAAAAATCGTTTGGTCGAAGGCCCCTATTTTCACAAAGTCTTTTGGGTTTAAAATTTACCTAACTTGTGTGCTTGCAAAAAGGGGTGATTATTTCAAACAATCCAAACTACTAACAACTCTTTGTTGCAGGTCCTTGGCAAGGGTTTCTTTTTGAATTTTTTTTGTGTGCCTTGTTTTCATAGACTAGCAAACACTTCCATTGGTGCACTAAAATTGAATCATTGTCTTTTGTGTCTTGAGCAATAGGCTCTTTTTGTTTAATCTTTAGAGGGTCTGTCTTCCCGTGTGGTCATTAGGACTACTAGTGAGAAGAGAACAACCCAAGTGGTAGCGAGGAAAACCCACCTCTTCCGAACCACTATAAACAAATGTATTCATGGTGAAAACTATGAATAACATGTGCTGATTAATTCATACCGACACTATGTCTCCCCATAAACCCGTTTGATCAAATTTATTTGATCAGTTGTAGGGCGTAACCCCTACCAGCTGGGAGCCTTCTGTATTTACAGAGCTGAAAGTGTCGCATGTATGGTCACATGAGCGGATGCCCTTACTAGCACCATTTTGTTTTAGAAGCTCAAATCCTTCTAGTTGTTGGGGCAGGAGGTCGGACCTCTAGTAGCGGCCCACACACGTACGGTTCTTAGTAGAGATACAAAGTTCACCACGGGAAGTTTTCGTGGGGACTGATGCTTGGCTGACCCGAGAAGTGAGTGCCGAGGGTGGAGCCAGTGAGGTCAAGCATCTAAGTATCTGCTTTGAATAGCGTAGCCTCGGGGGTAAAACCCCATGTGGGATCAACAACTATTGTCTTGGCCAGCCATAAGAATTGTGCTTGACTTATGTTAAACATTCAAAACATTCAAGACCAAACAGCAAAACATTGTGTCTTTTGTGTCTTCAAGTGTATGCAAAACATTTTTACATCAAACAACACACTTTTCTTGGAGTCATTTTGAGTCTAGACACTTGCAAACATTGGGTCTTCATCAACACTGTGTCCTCTTGTCATGAAAAACAGTCAAACAGTCAGATTTGGTCACAACAAAATGACTTCACAGATTGGAAATTGTTGCACAAATTTTACAGAAACGCGTCTGTGTCGGACATAATAGCATCTGTGTGGTATAACCGCGTCTGTGAAGGGCAAAATCATGTCTGTGTTCCAACAGTCAACATTATACTTTTGCAAAAAAAATCTCAAAAACACATCTGTGTTAAACAGAGCCGCGTCTGCATCAGGAAACCGCATCTGTGAAGTATACAGGTGCATCTGTGTCCAGAATTGAAAAACTGTTACAGTCCAACAAACAAACACAGTCAGTTTCGAAATTCTTGAGCTTCCTAGGTCATTTCTCTAGGGTTTCATCTAGCATTCAACCTGTCCTTGGGTCTCACAAAATCCATCATTGCTTCACATTTCGCTTTACATTCACACTTGTCTAAACTTGAGTCAAAAGGTTACTTGCTTGTCCTCATCATACTTTGTCAACACACTACATACAACAACATTTTGCTAAGTGGTCCCTCATCAAGGTTTCTTACCTTTGGGTCTCATTTGGTCCTACTTAGAGTCAAGGTCAACTTACCTCATCAAGAGAAACTATCATCTCTTTGGAAGTCACACCTACTCTACTACATACATACTTGGTCTTACACTTTGGACATTGCAAGTACGCCTCAGATTCATTTACATTCTATCCAACTCTTGGTCTTACATACTTTTTCCATTTTTCATCTAGTTTCTCACATCTTGGTCGATACCTAGTTCATGGTTGAAACCCATCTTCAAAAATCTAGGAGAGAAACTAAAGAGGCTCAAGAGTCCGCAAACATGAGTTCTTATGAGTATGACAATGAGATCTTTTTCAATTCTGATCATACTACATTACCTGACATGCATGCCTATAGAAACATTCCAAATGTTGAGAACATCGACACTATAAACAACAATGCTATACACAATGACAATATGGACAACTTTTCTGTACATTCAACAGATGTGGAAGAATCCATTATGAATCCCCATTTCAATCGATTGGTTCAGGAAATAATGAGGAGGGATAGACAATACTTCTTACAAATGATGGCACAAAGTGGAGCCAAGATACCTCATGATTTTGACATGTCTCAAATAATGGAAAATCAACCTTTGCAACAACCTCACTCCAACATAGATCAAAGGAGACCTAATAGTGGAGGAAATAGAGGACCACATATGGTACCTGAATCACCATCAGCTTTGCTTCAAAAACCAGAGGTCCCACATACACATTGTCAAACATATGATACTCACCTTCACAGACCATTATGGAAGTCTTATGGAGAAAAATATGCTCAATCACATATCAATGCTAAGGATCAACCACCAAAGCAATGGGATATTCAAAGGCATGCTCAAAATTTGGACACAAGGAAACCCCGTGTCAAATTTGGGGGCAATACAATAGAACATGACATGCCTGTAGAGTATGGTATACATGCACAAAATAGATATGGTGTTCCTCAACATGAATCTATACCAAGTGGTCCATATACGCAGCATCATTATAGACCTCCTCCATATGAACATGTGTATGATCAATATCATCCATATATGCAACATGCTCCTCCTCCAATGGGTACTTCAAGCATGGGGTATGGTCCAAGAAGTCGATCTCCACCTAAGAGCAATTTGGAGCAACAAATCATGGACTTACAAAAGAAAATGGAGGACATAAATACACCAAAGCCAACATACACAATGAGAGACATATGTCCTTATCCATTTGACAAGAGCATTCCAATGCCTCCTTTTCCTACACACTTTGTGATGCCTAAATTCGATAAGTATAGAGGAAAAGGGGATCCTAAGGCACACATAAGACAATTTTTCACAGCTTGCATTGAGGTAGCAGTAGAAGAGACATATTTGATGAGATTATTCCCACAAAGCTTAGGTGATCAAGCTATGGAATGGTTCTCCCAACTACCACCTGGTATTAAGTCATGGGGTGATCTAGCAGAGGCATTTATCCAACATTTCTCCTACAACATAGAGATAGACATATCAGTCACTACTTTGTGCAACACTAAGCAAAAAGAGGGAGAATCTTTTACATCATTCTTACAAAGATGGAGAAATCTAGCCAGCAGATGCTCTTGTGAAATTCCACAAAAACAAATGGTAGAAATGTTCACCCAAAATGTTAACAAAGACATTGGTTATGATCTAAGAAAAGCTTGCTTGTCCACCTTCAAGGACATCATTGAAAAAGGCTTAGCAATAGAGAAGGTTCTAATTGAACAGGGAGTCATTAAGATATTCAAGGAAAACAAAGATGACTTTAAAGGAAAAGACAAGCCGAGATTTTGGAATAAAAACAAGAACACGGTCAATGATGGTGTTGTTGATGCCAATACAGTGCGACCCAAAGTCATCTTTTTAGGATCAAGTTCTACAAACAATCAAGTGAATACTCAAACAACTTCCAGATCACGAAGGAAGTACACTCCATTGGGAGAACCACTTGAGTCAGTCTTCAAGAAGCTAGTGGCAAACAAGGTAATCACAGTTCCAAATTTTCCTCCATATGAACCAAAGGTTAAACCAAATTGGTGGAACGATGATGAGTATTGTGAATTTCATAAGAGCAAGGGTCATAAGATAGGAAATTGTCATCGATTGAAGAACATCATACATGATCTCATTGATAGAGGTGACATTGAGATTGAGGGACATTCGTCTAATCAAGAACATGAGATGTTTAAGGTACCATTCCCAAAACATGACAAGGGAAAAGCTTAAGCCACAAAGGATCAAACCAACTATACCAGAGCATCTTACAACTATGATTCAACCATCAATCACATCTTGATGGACAATTATGTCTCTACCATTATCATCAAGGACAAAGCGTCTGAGAATTCTACCCAGAGACCCAGGATTGTCCTAAAAGGTGTTGGATCTTCTTCTGAACCTACCTCTGAATGTAATGTTACAACTCGTCGAGGTAAAATCACTTTGCAAGGTGCTCCAACTAAAAACACCACTTCTTCATCAACTAAACCTGAGTATGACCTTGTAGAACAATTAGGGAAGACACCCGCTCATCTCCATTCTTGAGCTCCTACGCATATCCCCTGCACATAAATCCATTCTTGACAAAATCTTGAGAGATACTGCCGTTCCTACTGATCTGAACATGGACCAGTTTCAAGCCATGGTGGGATACCTTTCCATTCCACACTCCCTTACTTTCACATAAGCCGATGATGCCTTTGTAAGTCAGCCACATAATGCACCACTACACATTGAAGCCTTCATACACAAACATCGAATAAAAAGTGGTATGATAGATGGAGGAGCAGGTCTAAACATTTGCACATTAAGCACTATTACACAATTGGGATATTCTGATAAAGCTGTGAATTCTACAAACAAAATCACCATTAAAGCATATGACGATGAAGAGCGTTCATCCAAGGGTACAGTCATCTTACCTCTCAGAGTTGGGCCAGTTACAAAGGATGTGGTTTGTCAAGTCCTGGATTTAAATCTCACTTATAACATATTGCTAGGACACCCTTGGATCCATGAAATGAGGGCAGTCCCATCCACATATCACCAATGCATTAAGTTTCCTCATAATGGAGTGGAAGTAACAGTTAACGGTGATCCAAATCCATTCATATACTACAATAACCTGAAATCAAAGACTGAGACCGTCATTCCTAGTAATCGTGAGGCTGTTCCTTCCTCGGCATACATTGATCCCGAGTCATTAAAACCTTTAACATCAAAACAAGGTGAGCTTAAAGGCAAGTTTCAGGACAAAGGCATGGGGGAATATACTTTAAATCAGACCATGTACTTACGACAAGTCATGAGTTCCCCAAAAGAATATGGAAGACCACATCCTAACAAGCAAATCTCCATCATGATGCTTAAATGGGACCCTACTACCTTTCAAAGATGGGGTGAACTAGAAGAGGAAGATTTATACCAAATTCTTTTCAGAGACAATGAAGAGGAAACACAAGTTCACATTAGTCTACCATGTGAGAAATATGGCAAAGGCTTCAAAATTCTATAAAAATTCGGGTATGATGGAAAAAGCCCTTTGGGATTACGAAAGGAAGGCATCATTGAACCTTTACAACCTGAATTGACTCTCAAGAAGGAACGCTCGAAAGGACTTGGTTTCTCAACTTCCAAGATCCACACCCAAAGGACAGAAGAAGCCTTACAAATCAAAGCTGCCAAAATTCAACAAGAGGATCGCTATTCCACAGATTCCAATGAATGGGAATGGGGTTCCGACAAGTCTTCCAGTGACTACGAACTCACCGAGATATTCAGAGAGTCAGATGAGCCAATAGAAGAAGAGGCATTTTATAACAAGTTCAGAGTTGGTCAAGAAACAACCCATGAGGATTCCACACAGTCCTTGTCTCAAGGTTCTAGGTTGAAATCACATAGGATGAGAACACCTGTCCCAGAATGCGCTACTAGTGATGATAATTTGGATTCGCTCACGATCGAGACTGATGAGGAGAGTGCCATCGATGACCTCAATAATTACCTTGACATACCCGAATATAACTGCATCTTCACTCTTAGCCCCGCTAACTTCGAAGACATTAACGGCCTTCCCCTTGTTCACCACCAACTCATTGACTGGGATCATGAAGGACTTGCACAGTTTGACATGTTCCAAAATGATGAAGCTTTTATTGACTATCTAGGCATACGAGATGATCTTCCCCCTGGAGACCATAAAGCGGGATACACTATAGAACTCAATAGCGTGGCATATTTTGGTGAGGGTGTCGGACCTTCCAGTCGCAAAAATGTGAAAATAAGAACAAATCAAGGGTCTTATGGCGAAAACCACACTGTGGCGCTGTCTGACCCCAAAAAAGTAAAAATAAAGGATGTATCTGAGGGCGAAAACCTCTATGAGGCACCCGAAGATGGAAGGCTCGACATTCTCCCAGCATCATATGAGGAAAAGTCATCCATGTTGGTAGAGGAGACTATCAAAACAAACATTGGTACAGAAGAGGTTCCACACAACATATTCCTAGCTCAATCACTGACAGAGTCCGAAAGGTTAAAATTCATAAGTTTCTTCAAAGAACGACAAATCAATTTCGCCTGGTCATACACTGATATGCCTAGATTAGATCTGGATTTGGTAATGCGTCATTTGACAGTCAAACCGGGGGCAAAACCAGTAAAACAAAAACTAAGAAAAATGCATCCACAAGTGGCATTACTAGTCAACGTAGAACTTGAGAAGTTATTGGATGTCGGATTCATACGCCCAATCGATTATTCTAAATGGATCTCCAACTTGGTACCTGTTAGTAAACCGGATCGTAGCATCAGAATTTGCACAGATTTCAGAGACATCAACAAAGCTTGTCCAAAGGATGACTTCCCATTACCAAATATTAACTTGATTGTTGATCTCACTACCGGTCATGAAATGTTATCATTGATGGATGGATTCTCTGGTTATAATCAAATAAGAATTGCACTCGAGGATCAACACAAAACATCATTTACTTGTCTGTGGGGAACTTTCTGCTGGAATGTCATGCCTTTCGGGCTAAAGAATGCAGGTGCTACATATCAAAGAGCCATGACTACTACCTTTCATGATCTCATGCATGTAACTGTGGAAGATTATGTTGATGACCTCTTGGGAAAATCAATAGACAAAAATACACATTTGGACATACTTTCAGTCGTCTTTGATCGGTTGGAAAAATACAAAGTAAGATTAAACCCCAAGAAATGTCTCTTTGGAGTAACCTCCGGGAAGCTCCTAGGACTTATTGTATCCAAAAGAGGAATTGAAGCTGATCCAGCAAAAGTTAAGGCCATCTTGGAGATGCAACCACCAAGAAATATCAGTCAACTTCGGTCCTTACAAGGCAGACTCCAGTCCATCTGAAGATTCATAGCACAACTGGCAGATAAGTGTAATCCTTTTCAGCACCTGCTACATAAAACATCAAATTCAAATGGGATGATAACTGTCAACAGGCTTTCCAGACGCTCAAATATTATCTTCTAAATCCACCAGTTCTGATGCCACCAATTCCAGATCAACCACTGTTACTATACATATCAGCTACTCCAACAACACTGGGGGCACTCTTAGCACAACAAATGGCTGAAGGCAAGGAAAAAGCAGTATATTATATTAGTCACACATTAGTAGGATATGAGCTAAAATACACACCAATTGAGCGTGCATGTCTCGCCGTGGTCTTTGCTTCACAGAAATTATGACATTACATGCTTACTCATAAGACTAAGTTAGTCGCAAGAATAGACCCATTGAAATACCTTCTCAATAAGGCAACACTTACTAGGCGACTGGCCAAATGGATAATGATCCTGAGTGAATTCGAGATTGAGTATGTAGACAAAAAAGCAATAAAAGGACAAGCCATTGCAGATCAATTAGCAGATGCTCCCATGATAGATGATGTTCCTCTAAGTTCAGAATTTCCAGATGAATCCATTTTGACAATGTCACATGCAAAGCCATGGCAACTGTACTTCGACAACTCATACACACAGCATGGGGCAGGAGCTGACATCCTTTTTATAACTCCTCAAGGGGATTCTATACCAAAATCATACCGCTTATCATTTCCTTGCACTAACAATATAACGGAATATGAGGCATTAACAACAGGCTTACGAATTGCAGTTCAATGGAAGATCCAGGAACTTTGTGTTTTTGGGGACTCCCAACTGGTCATCCGTCAAGAAACTAATGATTACCAAACAAAAGATGAGAAATTAATGCCTTATAAACAAATGGTGGATGACTTGAAACAACACTTCACAAAGATAGACTTTGAGCAGATACCAAGAGAGCAGAATCACGCCGCAGATGTCATGGCTACAATTGCTTCCTTGATTGATTTACCTCCAAACGAGACCCGCTATGAGTTCTTGGTGGATAACCTTTTGGTTCCTTCATATGAGATCATGCCTACTGAGATGATATGTGTTGCCGGTCTCGAATCCCAGTTATATGGTTCCATTTTCACATACCTACGTGACAATACTTTACCTCCTGATCTATCAAATAACCAACGTCGCACTTTCATTCGCCAATCCTCTTGATATGTCATTTTAGCTGATATCCTATACCGACGAGGTCTAGATGGCACTCTTCTTAGATGTTTAGAAAACGATGAAGCTCAGATTGCGTTACGGGAAGTGCATGAAGGGATATGTGGTCCACATGCTAGTGGTCCTACCTTGGCCAATAAACTCATCAGGACTGGATATTACTGGCCCAATATGGAGAAAGACTCATATCAGTTTGTTAAGAAATGTAAGCAATGTCAAATTCATGGAGACCTCATACATGCGCCAGCACAAGAACTTCAACCACTTGCATCTCCTTGGCCCTTTTGTCAGTGGGAACTCGATCTCATAGGCAAGATTCACCCTCCTTCTTCCAATGGTCACAAATTCATTATCACTGCCACAGAGTATTTTACAAAATGGATTGAAGCCGTGCCTCTCACACAAGTCACAGGAAAACAAATTGCTACATTCATCCTCAACTATATCATTTGCCAATACGGTATTCCTGTTTCCATTATCACTGATAACGGGCGTCCCTTCAAAAATCAGGATGTTCGTGAACTCTGTGACCGCTTCCATATTTCCCATCGTTTCTCCACACCATATTACCCCCAAGGTAATGGCCAAGCTGA
Source organism: Cryptomeria japonica (assembly GCF_030272615.1). Lineage (NCBI taxonomy): Eukaryota > Viridiplantae > Streptophyta > Pinopsida > Cupressales > Cupressaceae > Cryptomeria > Cryptomeria japonica. The sequence goes on along the minus strand of NC_081410.1, from coordinate 168,430,354 downwards.
GGCGTCTAATAAAAAAATCCTGAAAATCCTAAAGAAGACAGTCGATGATGCTGGTCGTAATTGGCATATTCAACTTAATCCTGCACTTTGGGCCTACCGCACAAGTGTCCGCACACCTATAGGAGCTACACCCTATTCACTTGTGTATGGCGTTGAAGCTATCTTTCCTATTGAGGTCGAGCTACCCTCTTTACGGGTCTCTTTGCAAAAAATCATCAGTGACGAAGACTATAGGGTCTCTCGCTTACAAGAGCTGGAACTACTGAATGAACGAAGACAAACTGCTTTTAGTCATCTCAAGGCTTACCAACAACGAATGAGTCACAACTACAATCACAAGGTCAAGCCTCACACATTTGAGGTAGGGGACTTAGTTCTCAGAGAAAATCCTAAAAATCAACAAGACAGAGAGAAGAAGGGCAAGTTCGAAGCAAACTGGCTTGGTCCTTACATTATTACAGCAGCATATGGATCTGGTGCATATCAACTCTCAACTACAGAAGGTGAACCTTTGGAGGATCCCATCAACAACATGCACCTTCACAGGTTCTACACATAGCTCTTCGGAATATCCTAATTCAAAAATACAAAAAAATCAAAAAATTCAAAAATACAAAATTTTTTTTATAAAAATAAAAAAAATCGTTACTTGGTGAAAACCTGGCAAACAGGCGCCTTGTGACACAAAAAACATTGAAAAATAAAAAAAAGTAAAGAGAAATAATTTCGTCCAACGGTGAAAACCACTTCGGTGGCGCCTTGGGCAAGTACCATGGTGAAAACTGGGTCACCAGCGCCATGTGTAGAGACATTGCTCCTCCCTCCTTCAAGATTCTCTTTCATCACTTCACTTTGCACACACTCACGACCAATTCATCCATAATAAACTTACCCATTCCCATCATGGCTTGTTATTGATCTACCCAAGATTGGTTAGCCATTCATAATAAACCTCCCTTTTCACCTCCCTTTCCATCCATAATAAATCAGATCCTATCTGTGGCTAAGGCAAATCCTACGTCTAAGTGATGGGTGTGGAACTAAGAACATCACATGTTTCGAGGAGTATAGTTTCTTCCAGCTTCCTTCAATCTATCCGCACACAATCCACAATAAAGCAACATTTGCATCATAGATCCATAATAAAGTTTCATCTTCTCCGCAATAAAGTATCAGTTTCATGGATTCAGTCAGTTTCAGATGAGACACAGCAACAACAATGGGCTTCAACAAATCAAATCTTTCAACAGACTCAGACAACATCATGGTTCAGTGCTATCTATCCTTTCTGTGAAAGTAAACATTGTGACCACAATCAAATAAGACTTATACAAGTGACAAGAGACACTAAACTTGAGGACTACAGTGGATGTTGGTGTCGAGTCTTGGTTTTCTTTTGATTTCATCTTTTTTTTTTTTTTTGGTGACATGTCTTTTAGCTTTTCTGGGATGTCTTTGACTAGAGATTCTATCTCCAGGATGTCTTTGACTAGAAAGGTGAGGATGGGGTATCGTCACCTATTTGTATTTGTTGTCTATGGATTGTCTCTTAGTAATGCTATGACTTGTCCAAGGATATGAGGACACTATGAGTCTAGTGTGAACTAGGGCATTCCTTGTTTGCGATTGTCTTATCTCCATGCAAATGGGTACAATGACTTTCTGGGTCGAACATATGCCTCGATTGTCATAACCTACTTGCCATAATAAAGCTCAATGATGATAACGCACAAGAAGCTCTTTCACTTTCATATCTTTGGTCTTTCATCCCCCTTTCTTGATTGACTTCCATCATCCTTCTCGAGTCCACGTAGCCTGCTATCACATGACTGAGTATAATGACACACCAAAAACATTTGCATTTCATGTAGTTGCACCTACATTACCACATGTTAGCATTTCATACATACATATAGATATCACAATTGCATCACATTCTACACACAACACCTGTTAGCACAATTTACATTTGCATTATCATATTCATTTGCATTACATACATTTACAATTGCATCATGCATACACATATAAAAACATAAAAGAAAAATATATTGCATTTCATCATATACATATTTGCATCCATATCATAAGCATCACATAAGAACATCTTATCACATAGGTACACATGCATATAGCTGCCGCAAAGATGAATCATCTCATATATATATATAAAGTGTCATGATACAATGATGTCAAAATCATGTGGCTACAATCACTCGCAGATGTCTACATCATCATACAAAATGGTACAAAACTGATACAGAGGAACCCACTGATCACTCCTGCCAACACTATTGGTAGTGCTAATCCTATCCATGTCATGGTATCCCATGCCACATGTCCCACCTTCATCTGTAGTCCCGGATCCTATAACACTCATCTAAGGGCATCCTTGTCTCCATCTCGATCGTACGGAATCAACTCCCCATCGATCGGTATCCGCAAAATCCTATATACATCCTCTAGGGTGACTGTCATCTCCCCCATCGGTAAATGAAATGTGCATGTCTCAGAGTGCCATCTCTCCGCCAATGCAGTCAACAGTCCCATGTTCACCCGAAACTTAGGCACATACAACACATGTCTCAATCTCATAGCCTCGATCGCAGCTCGCTCCTCAGCTGTCAACTCAGGTCGCAATCTCTGAGTCGATGGGAATCTCTCCCGTGACTCCAGCATAGGCAAATACTCCTATAGTCACACAAATCAATCATCTCAGTTCTAGTGACACTCATTGTTCATCACAAAGTGTTGCTTCTATCCTAGTGGTACTCCCTGTTCATCACAAAGTACTATGTGTTTGGCACTCCCTGTTCATCACAAAGTGCTGCTCACATTTGCACTCACTGTTCATCACAAAGTGCTGCTCATATTTTAGTACTCCATGTTCATCACAAAGTACTATATCTTGGTACTCACTGTTCATCACAAAGTGCCTTGATCTATCTTATCCTAGGTCCTATGCTTGAGTGAATCCTCTTGAGTAGTTTCCTAATTGGCAACGTATGTTCTATCACAGAATTGTCAATCCTAGCCCTATTTTTTATCCTAGTCTTCTCTAGAGGACCTGCTTGAGTGTATCCTCTCAGCAGCTTATCCAATCAACAACGTATGTTCATCACAGAACTGCCGATTTGACCTAGAAGACAAAAATTCACATTTTTGGACACAAACATGCTTTCTTGACATAAATGCGCATTTATTACATTACCTAGCATGCATTAATGACAACAATAAATGCATCAAAGTACAAGGAGGTTTTGTGGTACTTACTGGCTCTCCTGCCTTTGCTGGCCTCTGAAATCGATGAACGCGATCGAATCTGTGAACCAATGCCATCGCTGCTGATTGCTGCTGCTCTTTTCTCTCTTTGCACTTTAATCTCGTGGATGTGTAGATGACAATGAGGATGTATTTCCCCCCGTGGTCTATCTTATAGACTACCCTAGCCCTAACCCTAGTCTCCTATGTCAGTCTTCGTTATCCTGTGACTTTGTCACTTTATCCGGTCAATCCATTCTAGCCTTTCTTTCTTATCGAAAGATTGTCTGCGATCTTTCTAGATATTTTCATCCAATCTCTCAAGGGGGCATATCATTCCCATCTTGGGGCAACTCTGTATCAGTTCATCTTATCTTCTTTGAAACAACGCGACAAGCCGCATTGTCTCAAAGAGGGGCAAAATGTAGACACCCAAAATTGTCATGTTTTATTTATTTAATTATCTAAGCTTAATTCTTCTATTAATTAAATAAATCTTTATTTAATTAATTAATTCATTTATCCTCTTCTAGCCTTATTTCTCATTTAAATAAATACATTTATTTATTTAAATTATCCTTTTCCTAAATTAAATAAATATCTTATTTATTTAATTGATCCCACTTCTTCTATTAATTAAATAAATCTTTATTTATTTAATTAATTCATTAGTCTTTTCTACTCATGACACATGTCATTCATCTCTTAATTCATACACTACCTACCCCTTTCATTATTTTATTATTTCCCTTACCTACCCTCTAATCATAGCCGACCTCCTTTTACACCTCTCAATCTTATCCCTCCATTTCATATTGTGTCTTCTATATAAGGAGATGCTTCCTTCATTATCAAACGCTAATGATGCATCCAAATGACCTAAGTACTTGATCACTTGAATACGCTATGATCCTACTTGCAACCACATTCTGTTCTTTGTTGAGCTCTTGTGCACATAAAATCTGAGAGCAAATACATCAAACAAGATCAATGAAGATAGGAAGAATGGAGATCCAAACCCTATTGGACATGTGATGGTATAATCTTTGTGATTTCATTTGATTTGCATTGTCTTAGGTAATATTCATATGTTATGGTGGATCTTTGTTGATTGTTAGGCTAGGGTTTTGTGGTTGAATTCATTTAGCCTTTCAATATCATTATTATTGTTATCCATTTTCACCATATACACTATCCATTCATGTTTCCCATATCCGTACTTTCCATTTCTGTCATTTTTCGCAAGTCAAATTCTCATTTTCCATCCATTTCTCCATTTGCAAATTTACAAGTGTACTTGCATTCAGGTTTTAAAACCCTGATTGCATGTATGTTCTTACCAACTTGTATACTTGCAAAAATTTCCCCAAGATCTAAAATTGGTCAAAGTCAAGTTTTTCCCATTTCCATATATTTCCCCTCTTCCTCTCACAAAATCGTGAAGTTCAAGAATCAAAATTTTTCCCATTTTGAAGAAGGAAGAATGTTATTTGCAGCTGAGTATGATGTCACCTTAACACTTTTAAGTCTTCATCATAGTATTCTAGGTTTCCAATCAATGTCAGATTTGCCATCATCTCCAGTTTCAAAAAAGATGAAGTACAAGTATGACAAGTATCAGAATGAGGTGGCACCTTCCCAAGTTTATTCCCCTTTCGATCGTATCAGAGACACAGAAATAGGGCACGTGGATATGTCAGAGTTTGTCAAGAGGGTGGAAGACCCACAAGATAACAACATGTAGTGGTTGTTAGACAACCATATCCATCATGTATCTTCCTTCCCGGTGGTTGCCCCAGAACTTGAATTTGTTCTCGCCTATGCCCATCATTTTGACAAAGAGACAAGAATCATGAAAAATGATGATGGTGAGGCAATAATTCATCTTGATGCAGATACGATCGAGAAGGTTTTCAGAATACCTCCCACACTTGTTTACATGGAAATCTCCAAAGAAAGTGCAGTTGATTACTATGTGAAAAGGGAAAAAGATTGTAAGCGGCATATCAACAGGTGGATCCAAGAGCCACGAGCCTCCTTCTCAAGTTGGGCTAAGTTGTACCACTATGATTTCAAATGGGATATAGGAGACACCATAACCCTTCTCAACAGGATGATGGGCCTTGAACATTCTAATGTTTTTGAGCCCTGGATGTACCAGTTCATCATGTTCATAAGGAAGTCTCATCATATATCATGGGGAGAAGTCATCAACGATGCCTTGTGCGAACAATTTGCAATAGTCCCTTCCACCATGACTTTCTACATGAACTCATATTTGGTATACTTGGCAGCGTCACTTAGACACTTTCTAGGTCTTTCTACCAAGGGTGATCGCTCACTTATACCAGTTTGGGAATATTATGATCAGTTGCCTTTTGTGACCTAGCAGACTGCATTTCAGAAGAGTCCAAGATGCATTCTTCGGATATTTCATGTGTCAGTTTGACAAAACTCTGACGAACAAAAGAGTATCAGATGAGTCATGGGAAAGGGTTTGCGAATATGGATCTTTGTTTCTATAGTTCCCCACTTTCACCTATATGAGAATTGGATGCTATGGTGGTCAGCCATATATGCTTCCTAGATACCCAATTGACAGGATCATTCTTATGGAGTTGGGAAGACAGATCATGGTTGTCCACACTTTTTAGTCTGCTAAACACAAGGTTGTAACAGGGATCTCTACCACTAACCCATTGAAAATTGGCTGGTATTCCCTTGTCACATCTGTGAAAGCTAAGGCTATGGAGACTGAAATACAAGAAATCAAACTCAAAAGGTTTAAACCTAGAGCTGATTTTGATTGCAGGGGTATGAAGGAGAAGATCAATAAATCCTTTGTGCACGTACATCGCATTGAGGATATCTGGATAGATCTCCGCACAGAGGCCGAAGTTCTTAAGATGGATTACTGCAGGCTCACTGTTGAGCAAATTGTTGATTTGAATTTGGTAGATATCCCACAAGGGATGATTGATGATGGGCACATACTTGATCCTGAATACATTTCATAGAGGGTTGAGGAAGCTCCACTTCCTTTAATCCAATGGTCACACAAAGAGTGCATATCCATCCTTGAGAGATTTCAACCTATCTTGGCTAACACCGATGCATGGCTGAAAAATAATGTTGTTAGACTTATAAAAATCAAGATTGGAAAAGAAGATGATTCTATGGGGCCTCTTGGATGTAATTTTGAGATTCGGGTTGACAACAAGGAAGGTGCATCATCTTCAGGCATGAGGATCAAGTTGTGAGTAAGTCAGGGAGTAGTGCTTCCTCCTGAGGAACAACAGTTCATGGGAAGGAAAAATCATGATTTCATGTTCAGGTGTTTCATCTAGATAATCTAGAAGAAGGGAAACAATTTGATGATGCTCCTAAGTCTCCAGTTTCAGACTCGTCTTATGAGATCATTCCCTCAGTTTCCATTGAGATGCCTCTTTCTCCTCCTGATTTGCTTGTGGATGAATCTCCTCAGAATGCTATTCCCATTTCAACATACGAGCCACCTCTCGATCATCAACAAAAGAGTGTGTTGGAAGTTCCTGAGGATATTCCTACTTGCATTTAGTTGTCAGAAATTGATACTTCCACTTCTGATTTTGAAGAGTTTATGAGGAAATCTTCATGCCCATTGGTAACTGAGCAAACCATGGTCATTGTCCAAACAAATATTCCTCCCAAGATGACCGCGATGATTCAAACAAAAACTGCTTCTCCTTTGCCTACAACTAATACTGAAGGGGAGTTGATGACTTTTCCTCCATGGCTCAGCTCTTTTACTCCAAAAAGGAAGAAGCAATAAATCTCACCTAATGCCTTTGATTATCAACAATTAAAACAGTCCAGATCTAAGGTTGCTAAGAAGGCTAAGACTATCTCCAAAGTAATTGTTGACAGTAACAAGATGAAGGTAGCTTAAATTGTAGAACCCATTGCAAATAAGCCAGTTGAAGAAATGTCAGCTGCTGATTATAAGGTTATGAGGATAGAATTGGGAAAACAAATGCATGTGGTCATTAAACATAATACTCAGTTTTCTGTAGCTTCGCTGGTTCAAAGGTGTGATGAACTTCTAGCAAAGAAAGACAAGCTAGAAGAGGAAAACCGACAACTTATGGCAGTCATTCATAAAATCACAAAACTTGTTGTTGAAGGGAGTAACTCCATAGGTTCTTCTGGTTCCCAAGAATCAATTCATGGAGTGGAAAGGGTTGCTCAGAAGGTACAAGCACTGGATTCTTGGGTTGATCAGCTTCATGATCTATGTGCACAGGTGATAAAAGACATTTTTCAGATGATATCTAAGCTAGAAACCATTGAGGAAAAACTGGATCAGACTTCTGATGTTTTCAAAAAGAATCTGGAAAGTGTTGAAGAAAGTTTGACTATTTGGTGTACCATGCCCCAACAACATCTGAGTGTTTTACAGGAGCATACCATCATCTCTTCAAGGGTCATGTACTTGGAATTTGAAGAGCTTCTGGAAAACAAGGCCCCTGTTCTTAAATCCCTCATTGAGGAGATCGATGATGCAAAGAGATTTTGGGGTGAAGTTTTCTGAGATATTGTCTCACATTGTGAAAGGGCCTCTTGTAACATATTAAATCAGGATGGAGAGCTGATTCCAGAAGAAGAAGTTCTTGCTGATTTACATATGAGGATTCATAATGAATGGAGGAGCGAACAATTCTCGGCTGCTTCAATTCAAATGTTGATGAAACACCAAGTCTTTTATATGAAATCCAATCCATCCTGGATAAAAACAACTCTGCGCTCCTCCGGTGTTATGACACTATTGTGAAGACCATGGTTGTTGCCAAGAACATCCATGAACTGAATCCCGAGGAACTACAAATGAGCATCAAGAAGTTTAAAGGATTCGTGTCTTCACGTGCTGCAACTTAAGTGTTTTTCAACACTTAGTTGTATTTTCCCACTTTTGTAATCTTTAATTGTAATTTTTTTTTGACAAGTTACATGTAAAAGTTTTTTTTGTAAAAAGCAAGTTAACACATTACTTGCACTTTTGTAAATACATGTAAGGCAACTACAAGTTGTGTCCAATTAGGACTGTAGTTGGAATAAGTCTTAGTTAGTTATTGAATAAGTCTTGGTGGTTGAGAGAATCTCTCAAGTTAGTTAGGATCCTCCCACCTTTTTCTCAAGGCTCCTCTTCTATAAATACTTGAGGGGTCTATTGTAATATTTATCTTTTGGAAAACAAGCAAAAACTCTGCCAAATTTACAACAAAGAATTCTTTGAGCTTTCATGTGTAAATTCAAGAATTGAAAGTAATAGAAGAAAATTGCTCAAGCTTTGAGTCTTTGTGCTACATACTTGAGTTTGTGTTCTATATTATCTTTCTTGCAATTGTTCCTTAAAGAGCTTAATCACATCCGATTTGCAGTCTTTGTGCTGCAAGTAGTTGAGGTTAATATAGATCAAAATAAATATTTTGTTGAGAGAAGTTGTAAGCCTTTGTTCTTACACTTGTTCTTAAACAGAATTCAGAAGTAGATTGTGTGGGAAATAGCTGTGAGTCTTTGAGCTTACACTACTTCTCATTGTTTTAAAGAAGAAAAGAATAAGGTATTTCAGTCTTTGAGCTGTCATCACTTATTCTTTATAGCATTAGTGTAGAAAAGGGTAGATAGGACTTCATACAATCAAGTCTTTGAGCTTGATATTGTCATCCCATCCCGAAGGAAGTGATGGAAGTCTTTGTTCTTTCAGGAAAATTCATTTCCTTTCTCTCATTTCATTTGAAAGTGGTTACTGCTGTTTATATTCAATTGCTATCCTTTTCTGTGAAGAGAAAAAGATATTGTCTTTCTTGAAAGAAGAAGAAAGATTGCTGTCCCATCCTATTTTATTTTCAAAGTTGCAGTTAGATAGGGGGAGCCTTCCCTTAATTAGGAGAGTTTTACTCACACGCTGTGGTTGAAACCACAATTTTGTATATTTCCCCAAGTTTACAAAATTTTCAACCAAAAATACCATATGAGATTTTGCCAAGATCAAGGGCACAATGAAAAACATAAAAGAGAGATAATAGTATGACAAGAACAAACTGTATTCTTATCAATATACAAATGATCAACTGGATTAACCAATACAATGAATATAGGCCTACATATATAGGCAAGGCCAAATGGATATGTGGCCACACAATCATGACATGTGGCTCAATGATAAACAAGGGTAGGTAAGAAAAAGCAGGGGTAGGTAGGAGAAATAATATAATATTCCACAAGAGGTGGATGACGCACCGAATGTGGAGTGCAACAACAAGATAATACCACAAATGGTGGAATTTCTCCTACAAGCTACATCCGTATGTGCACACTTCCCTAAGTGTCTCATATCCAAACTACAATGAGATGCATTATCCTAAGTTAACTTAAGTAAATTGTAATTATATCCTATAATAATAAATAATTACACCAACACATTTAATAATTATTATCATGGATAATTAAATAAAAAATTCTTCTTTCATCTTTCTAATTGTTCTTGTATATGTATGGTGGTTGGCATTTGATTATGTGTGTTTAATTTGTTTATTATTTCTATGGAAACCCTTTTCGATTGATACATATAATTTTATTGCTAAAATTATTAATACCTTAGCTTGTGAGTGTGGTATCTTGATTTTGTTAGACAGTTCAAATAGTCATAAGACAACTGAGAGGGGGGGGTGTGAATTAGTTGTCACAACTTACCGAAACTATTAGCAATTTAAACTTTAATATCGAAACCCAAAACATTAATACCAGAATAGTAGTTAAACAAATTAAGAATGAATAATAATCACAAAATAAATACCATCCACATGACACGAAGACTTATACGTGGAAAACTCGGTAAAGGGAAAAACCACGATGCGAAGCCTACCCACAACCAAATAATACTTCTGCAGTAAGTATACGAATTGTAATTGAGGGTCCTATACTTGCAGGAAGGCCAACAACCTAGAGTGCACTGCTCATCACAAAAGGAGCCTCACTAACTACATAAAAATCTAGACTACAATTCAGAGAAGTGTTGAACTGCAAAAGATAGCATCTCCTATGCCTAAGTATAGTTCTGGATAATCTCAATACCAGAGGACTAAATCCTCTTACATACACCCAATTCGATCTCCAATGATCGACCAAATCCTCTTCCTGAATGATATTACATTATTCACACATTATATTCCTTGACCATGACCTCTAACCATAACCATGATGATCTACAATGAGATCTTACATCTATATATACAAACCCTCGACCATCAATAATTAGGTCGGCCACCAGATAATAAAGAAACTACATAATTATAAATCATGTTGGCCTTAGACCAAACAAATAATATCCAACACAAGATATCCCAAAAATACATCGAGAGGTCCAATCCACACATTACATTAAAGTCGGTCCATAACCTAGATCAACTGGGACCCAATATAGGTCCATACGCTACAAAAATGATCTCCATCTGCCAAGTCTCAGACATGATAACCAACAACATCCTGAAACTCCACTAGAAGTTGCACCAACACCACTTATCCAATTCATCAAAGATCTTCATCAAAATCTTTGCTGATGAAACCCTCGTCGGAACCAGATACCAAGCTTCTAGGCAAGCAGGATAGCATCCAATCACCAGACCAAAACCACCTGACCAAATATGAGCATGAGTATTGTGAACAAGCCAATTTCATCACCAAACTATACTGGAGCCTACCGAATCATGCCAGATCCAAATCAACCTGAAACCACTCAACCTACCAAGACTAGAAGGGTGCCAGTAAAGCATCCAAACAACCAGTGTTGGCATCAATGACAAAACATCAAAGCAACTCATAATCAATTCCACCAAATGGCCAACAATCTCCCCCTTTGACATTGATGACAACACTAGATGTGAAAAACTTCTAAGTACCAAGAAATGCCAAATAATTCTCCCCCAATGGAAGACAACCAAAAATCTCCACATACATATCTAAATGTCAATATCTCTCCCTTTACTCTTTTTATTCATATTTCTCCCCCTATGACTTTTTCTTTTTCTTCCTTTGTCTTTTTCACATCAATATCTCTCCCCCTTTGACATCAATGCCAAAAATCTGACAAAAATATGAAAGCAAAAACATAAACTACTGAATCACAAAGCTAACTACTCCCCCTAAGGAGTAGCATCTCACATTAGTGCCAGAATGAATAATATTTCTAATAATGCATGCGGGACTGATGCCATACCGCATCAATCAAGTCTCTATCGGAGGGGCAGAAACTCCCAATCTGTCTCTCAGGTACTCAAAATGATTCCTTGGGAAAAGGTTTAGTGAAAATATCTGCAATCTGCTCTTTAGTGTTCACATAAACTAGTCTAACTTCATTTGCTTCCACCTTTTCCTTCAAAAAGTTATACTTATAGATATGTGCTTTGTTTTAGAATGAAATACCAATTTTTTTGACATGTCAATAACAACAGAGTTATCACACTGAATAACTACCGGTGCATCACAATCCACCTTTATATTCTTCAACATTTGTTTCATCCATAAAACTTGTGTACAATTAGTAGCAGCAACAACATACTCAACTTCAATAGTAGATAAAGAAGTACATGACTGTTTCTTGCTGGTCCATGAAACCAACTTATTTCCAAGAAAGAAAGCTCCACTGGAAGTGCTTTTTTGGTCATCAACATCTCTAGCCCAATCAACATCTGTATATGCACATAAAGTAAAGTTATCATCCTCAGGGTACCACAAGCCATATTCTGATGTACTTTGCAAGTATCTAAAAATTCTTTTCTCCGCAATCTCATGATTTTCTCTAGGATCACTTTGAAATCTAGAAACTGTAGTACCCCTGCCCTAATCAATTTCTAATCTCAGTTTTATCTGAGTTAGTTTATCATAATATAATGTTATAGTCAGATGTTTGATTTAATGCATAGCTGTTGATATGGTTTTCACACTAGTTGTATGCAAGTTGTTTAGTGTCCCTATTCCATGGTATTAATATCGGGCTAACGCTTTCATTAAGTTTATATATGTATGCATGTATGACTCTTGGTTGCAGGAGATTTCAGGTACAACGCCGCATGAGTGCGAGGTTCGTCTTCACTTGGATTTGCAGGTTTGAGTGTACCTCTTTAATCCTTAGAGTTGGAGTAGGTGGTCGTAAGACCCTAGTTGACCATAGTCGTGCTCAAGTGAGCATCGTTAGTTGTCGTCGATTTTCTCTTTTTGGTTGGGTTTGCGAGTCGTCTGTCTGGTAGACTTTCTCGATTTGCGTGCTTGGTGTGTATGGTTAAATTGATTAATTAGTCCTTAGTAGTTCATTTGATTAAATATGTGTTTGTGCATTAAAGATTATGGACTAAATTAATCGGGATTTCGTTATGCGATTATCGTTGATATTGGATTGTTCGTCCTAAATTGGGAGTAAGTCCAATTAAATGGTTGATTTTGAATATTAAATGCATTTTGTATATGCTGTTGAAAAAGAAAGATTTAATTTTAATTGAAATAGAAAGGTTAAATTTCAGTTGAGTGAGGAAATCAATTTGGAATTGAAAGGCAAGTTTAATTTGTTGTTATAGATAGAAAATAATTATTTTTGGGAGATTATTTTAAATAAAAATTTTAATTCCAAAAATGGAATTTTGGTCAACTCTTCCTTATAACCTAAATTCTTGGAAAATTTGGAGGATGGATATTTTTAGAAAACATTTGGTTGGAAAGAGATTTTGGGGATGAAATTTGAGGATTCTGGAAGGAGGAGGAATTCTTGAGCTTGCAGGTTGGGCTCTTCAGTAAATCTCTACCAGGATTGCGTATGAAGGTAGGATTCTAAATTGTTTTCTTGTTGCCAAAAGAATTTACTGTTCTGGTTGAAAGAAATGAATTTGTTATTGAAAAATCGGTTTGATTGATTAATAGAGTAGAATGGAAATAAGATCTTGAATTATCCCTCCTTGATTTCATTCTTTGTTTTCAAATCAATTTCTGGTTTGCTAAGAATGATTTAAAATAAATAAAATTGAAATTTAGTTGGGGGTTTGGCAGATTAGATGTTAAATTTGTGAAGATCAATCTTATTTGGCCAATATGCTGTTGGTTTTGGAGAAATTTTTCTCCTTTCCTGATCTGGGTATTTTACAATTGCTTATGAAAGAATAAAAACCAAAATTTTTTTTATTTATTTCAGTCTCTGTGAGACTGTGTTTTTTTTTTCCTTGCTGTGTATGAAATTTTTAACAGCAAATTTTTTTTAAAAAAATATATAATATTAAACGGAATTTAACTGTGCGTGGAGATTGGTTATTGGCGGATTTGGAAGGGACGGTATTGCCAAGGCCCTCGACCCATGTTTGGGGAGAGCCAAGGCTTCCCTAAACCTTGGGGAGAGGCCTGCGGGAGGCCATGTCGTGCTCTCCATGCAACCTAGGCTGGGTGGAGACCACGTCATGGTCTCCCCAGCCCTTCCTGTGGGGAAAGGGAGGCCCGCGTGGGAGAAGCCCACGTGGCCCCCACGTGGGTCTGCCCTTGGAGTTTTTTAAATAAGTATTTCATGTTTTTTTAATTATTTTTTTTTATATAAAATAAATAAATAAATTTGTTAAATTAAAAGTTTTTTTTAAATAAAGTTTTCAATTATTTATTAATGATTATTATATATATTATTAATGGAAATTAATATATGTATATAAACTAATCGATATTTAATTTGAAATTTGTGCAATGCATTAATTATTAGTAAGATATATTTTATTAATAAAGATTAATAATTATATATTAACTAATAATTAACTGGGTTATTGTGCACTTTTAGTCGTTAATTGTGTATATTTTATTTATCGTGGAATAATAAATATACTCTTTAATTAACAGTTAATTTTGGATTCCCTTATATATTTATATTTCCGTGATCCGTATAGAGCAACTGGGCTTGGAAATATGATACTGTAGAGGTTGGTTTTGAACCAGTATGTCAATGATGTTTTAATTGGAGATTAAATATCTTATTTAATTGATTAATGGTTGTCTGAGTTTTATTAATATGAATTTGGTTTAAGAACTCATTATGGCTTAATATGTCTGTTCGATGCTTTGAACCTTAGAGAGTTAGAAAACCAAGAACAATCTATTCCTAGATGAGGTAGATAACTGTAATCTGATATAGATCTTGTAGAAAACTTGATCGACTTTTAATGTTTAGATCAATTTGGAAAGATTGTATCTGTTGAATATTCCTATGCGAGTTTAATTTCTGTATTCGCTTTTGCTTATGTAATGGCAAATCGTGCTTTGTTTGATAGGACCCTATCGTATGGATTGTTTTGGGGTACTTGTTTCAATCCTTTGTCCCGAGTTGACTGTTGTTTTGTGGTAGTGTTGCATTTGGTCATATCCTTTGTATGGGTGTCGAATGTTGAATTGTGGTTGACCATTGTTGGTCGGGTCTCTAGTTAGAGTATCGTCAGTAAGTGTACATCTTTGAGTCGTGTTTGACTAGATGGTTATTTCTCCCTTCTTGAACTCCGTTCGTCTGACCATGTGCATTCCTTGGGTTTTGAGTTCGTCTGAGTATAGTCTAGTGTCGTATGGGAAAGTGGCTTTCGACTGGGGGGCCGCGCCCAAAGTGGCTGCTGGGTAACCCGTCGAAAGTGAGTCTAATAAGTGATAACCTATCAGTAGATTAGAATGTAATCTCTAAGTAAGATAAATGTGCCTCACACATGGGACGAGTGCTATCATAGACTCGACATGCTGTGAGAAGGCCTGAAATGGCAAACCATCATCCTTGTCTTCACGAGAGGATGTGTGGGTCCACATGAGGCTTGGATGGGCCGGAGGCTCGGATTAGGTTGCTAGGGTAACCCAGTGTATGGGGTCGGGACCTATGAAGACCTGCCATGGTAACCGTACCAGGTTGTGTGATGACACTTGTCCCTACGTTCACTAGTGTGTTGTCGTTTTGTCCTGTTAGGAGTACCTTTGTGGGTCGTCCTTTTGTCTATGCCCTTGTGAGTATCGTTTCCATGTTAGACCTTGGGTGGTGATGACTCCGTTTTGTGGATGCTCCAATGGACTTTTGTTTTAGCTTTGATTATGTTTAGCTGGATCCTTTTCTTTTCAGGGATCGTTTATGTATAATTGACCGATGTGGTCGTTTGTATATTGTTTATATTTCGCCTTGATGGCCGGATTGTAATGGTGTAACCTCTTGTATTCTTAACTTTATTAATTATCAGAGGGGTCTTACAGTTGAGCAGACCCGGAGATGTAGCCCTTTAGGGGTGAACTCCGAGATCATTATGGTGTTATGTGATGTTATTCTCTTATGTTTCCTTTATTTTGCTTTATCTTGTATGATCAGCTTATGTTAGAATGTATAAGTGGATAAGATGGAATTAACTTTAAATGCTTATATGCAGTTCTTTCTTGTATGCCTTTTGATCAAATTCATAAGTGGTTTAGATGAGATTTATTAGATGCATGTATGCAATCGTCTTTTAAAATGCAATAAATTGGGATTATGAAAAAATGTAACTTAGAGTAATGGAATATATTCAGTTGTTGTTAAGGAAATTAAGTATGCTTGAAAAGATCTCTTATGTTTATGATGAAATTCTAGTGTGTTAGAATATTAGATGTATGACTTGTATTTTAATGAAAAGCTTGAATGAAGATTATGAATAGATCTTAATGGATGAATCTTTGCTTGTGATTTATATTTCCATCTTCTGAAAGAAATTATCCTGATTATGAATTATCTCGTTATTACGATAATTAGCTTATTGGATTAATTGTGTGAGTTAAGTGAATTGCGAAATTTAAGTAATCTCGTTGGGAAACTCTTTAGGTGTTAGTTGATGTATTCCGCTATGTAATCTGAATCTTTGATATCTTGTTGTATCTTAATGTGGTGTAACTTTAAAAAAAAATTATTGCACTCTAATCTTGTATTTTGGCTTATCCCTTCGGGGTTTCCTGGCGGAGCATTACAGAAACAATACAAACATCATTCATTATGTCAGGCCTAGTCTAAGTCAAATAAAGCATACCTCCAATCATAGATTTGTATCTTGTAGGGTTTATCTATGCAGAAACATCTTTTCTTGTCAATTTCTCACTTGTAACCATAGGAGTACTTACCGGTTTAGAATCTCCCATACCAAATTTCTTCAACAATTCCTTAGCATATTTAGTTTGACAGATGAAAATACCTTTTTCAGTCTGATTAATCTGCAAACCTAAGAAAAGTTTCATTTCACCAATCATAGACATCTCAAATTCTTTCTCCATATTCTTAGAAAATTCTATGTATAACTTATCTTCACCTCCAAAAATAATGTCAGTAACAAATACTTCAATAATCAGTATATCATCATCAATGATCTTATAATATAAATTACTATTAGCACTTCCCTTAGTAAAACCAAACTTCAAAAGATATTTATCCAACCTTGCATACCAAGCTCTAGGTGCTTGTTTCAATCCATATAAAGTTTTCCTTAACATGCAAACCATATTTGTATCATCTGATAGTGAAAAACCATCAGGTTGCTCAATAAAAAATTCCTCATCAAGATCCCCATTCAAAAATGCACATTTAACATCCATCTGATAAACCTTGTAGTTTTTATAATCAGCATAGGCAAGAAATAATCTTACAGCTTCAATCCTAGCTACAGGTGCAAAAGTTTCTCCATAAGCAATTCCTTCCTTCTGAGAGTATCCTTTACAAACCAATCTAGCTTTATTCCTTATAACTTGACCATCCTCATTCAATTTATTCCTAAAAACCCATTTAGTTCCAATAACATTTTTATTTTTAGGCCGGGGAACCAAGGTCCATGTGTTATTTTTCTCAATCTGATCTAATTCTTCTTCCATAGCTTTCAACCAATATTCATACCGG